>NC_057814.1:38198244-38542582 GCF_018294505.1 Triticum aestivum | reverse complement strand
GAGACCCCGACCCCGACACGGCACCCCGAGACCGACACGACACCCCGACCCCCAACACCTCCCGAAAAGGTGTTCTTTGGCCTTCCAGAAGCCGACGGGATCATATATTTGTGAATTATTAGTTAGGTCATATATCTTTCGATTTTGTTATGAAAAACATCATATATAATTGTGTTGATCGGGTAGTTTTAAATGTGCAGTTGTTTCATCGCTGCGAGGTTTGGTGTTCGACGACCTCGCCGTGCGTTTGACGAGCTCTGCCCCTTCGTTCGTGGGTGAGCACAAATGACATGTCCTCCTCCCCCATTAATTATTTGATCTATTTCGATGAAACTTGATAGCTAGCTACATATGTGTCTTGAATCATCAGTATGCGTAACCAATATGTGTCTCCCGTTCGAAAGCTTCATAGTTATAAATATGCATGCATTTGCATATTTATAACCTTGATTCTTTCGAATTGTCAAACGCTATCCATGGACAGCCCGAGTATGTTTAGATTGGGTTCGTTTTCCCATATGCTTTGCTCCGGATCCGACGCATAAATTTCGTCAGTGCCTCCCCTTTTGTTCTCCGGGTACACATCCTCTCTGTTTATTGCAGAGACGTGTATCAGGAGAACAGCGGGGAGGTGCTGCCGAAATTTTGCGTAGGATCCAGAAGACCCGTCTACCAGCGTGGTGCTACACGGCTCCCGTCCGTGCCGGCGACCCGCGAGCAGAGGTGGTTGATCTTCCCTGATGGGGAGAGGTACATAAGTGCATTTAATATTTTTGTACCTTCTGCATTCACGTTTCTTCAAATAACTAATGCGTTGGCCTTGTCATGCTGCAGGGGTTGGGACCACCATCATAGTGTCCGCCGGCCCAACTCCGTCCTTGGAGTTCTTTGCCGGCAAAACTTCCCGGGGTTTGTCACGTTGCCTGGTGAGGGTCGGCTTCCAGAGCTTGGGTTGAGCTGGGAGCACTACGTGGCTGCCCCGGCCCCGCCGGATGTCATTATCGACGGTGTCGTGTGCGACACGAGGGCAGACATGGTGATCAGGACGTTCTGGGTAATTTCTCCTTTACACATTTCAAAATCTTCAACTAGCTAGTTATTAATTGTACTAATCAATATTGTCTCATTTGATTGCAGACATTCTATAGGTGTGAGGAGGGATACGAGGAGGACGCGGCAAATGTTATCCAGAACGTCTGCAAGCGCCTACTCCAGAACTTACGGCACGAGGCTCGGGTGCAGGCTGTTCGAGACTACTACGCCTTGCGTGGTATCAAGAAGACCAAGCCGGCGTGCCGCGATAAGTTCCTGAGTAAGGAGCAGTACATGAAGGTAATTCTTAAGGCCTTCTACTTAAGTTCCTTCATTTAGTAATTCTTAGCCGTAGCACTCAAGTTTCTATTTGCTAACTTAGGCGCCTCCGAGATGGTGTGTGGATCGGATGGATTGTTGGGAGGTGTTGGTCGATGAGTGGTGCTCAAAAGAATGGCTAGCCCTCCACAACCAGGCCAAGGACAAACGTGCCCAAATGGAAGGTGTGCCACACCATGAAGGCAGCTCCAACTTATATCAGTTCGGGCGCAACTGGGTATGTGGTTTGCTTCATGATTCATGCAATTCATTCATCATGCTAGCTTGAGCCCTTTAATTACTAATTTTCATTGTTTCTCTCTTTCAGGCATGCTACAATAAGGCGGATAAGGTGCCAGAGGTGTACGACCTGTATGCCATGGCCCACACTGGCTCTTTCAAGAAAGTCAAGGCTTTCTCTCAGTCTGGCCTCGATGATGCAAACAACTTCACCAACATCTCCTCCCACAACAAGCTCGTGAGATATAGAGATGAGGGGAAGGCGAGGAAAGGGGAGGACTTTAACCCGAGCCAGGGTCCCATTGATCCAGAGCTGGTGATGATATCTGGTGGCGGGAGGTCCCATGGCTCCATAGCCATTGGAGATGGACTTATCCGTTGTCCTAGCACTCTCCCGGAGATCAAGGCGCGCCAGTCGAGCTCCGCTCCTGAGATAAGGCCTCGTGAACGGCCAGTGCAACTCGCCATCAAGGTTAGTGATACGTACTCAGTTATCTTTCTCCATTACATTGTGTGCGCTTCCATCAATGATTACAAATGGTCATGTGAGTGGTGTTGCGGGCTGCTATACAGACTGAGAGAGATAGAACGGAGAAACTTCTGGCAGAGGCGGTGGAGAGGCAGCGGGAGATGGAGGAGAGGACGAGAAAGATGATGGAGGAGGAGAGGGCACGGAATGACATGCAGGCAAGGGCCATGTACGAGCTCCTTGTGGTAAGTTTCTTCTGCAGATTACTTGCTAGTCTTAACATTTGAGTCTCATTACTAACTAGTATGACTCTGTTCTGAAAACCAAATGTGCAGTCTGTATGCGAGAATTCCGGTCAGCCCGCTCCGCCGATGCCAGTGATTGCTCCTGGGAGCACGATGAGTTTAATTTGAATGGACATTACTTGCTAGTCTTAACATTTGAGTGTCGTAATGCTAACGAGACATTGGAAATGATCTTTGGTGCAGCTTAACTCCAGAAACGCATCGCACGATCCTTCTCCAGGTAGCGGCACTAGCCACCCCGCTCCTACACCTCCCTGATCACGGTAAGTTTCTCTAGTGTTTTGCTTAACAAATGCATAAAGACCTAGACTTAGCTTTATTTCCTCCAATATGCTTACCATAATGACCTAGAGTTAGCTTCTTTTCCTCCAAAATGACCCATTTTACCTAGGTTAGCTTATAAATGATGCAGTTCATCCAAGTTAGCTCAAAAATGACCCATTTTACCTAGATTAGCTCCTAAATGATCCATTTTACCTACGTTAGCTTTAAAATGGCCCATTTCACCTAGGTTAACTCCAAAATGACCCATCTTACCTAGGTTATCTCATAAATGATCCATTTCAACTAATTTAGCTCATAAACGATCCATTTGACCTAAGTGAGCTAAAAAACGATCCATTTCACCTAAATTAGCTCTTAACTGATCCATTTCACCCAAGTTAGCTCAAAAAGATCCATTTCAACTAAATTAGCTCATAAATGATCCATTTCACCTAATTTAGCTCAAAAACGATCCATTTCAACTAAATTAGCTCAAAAATGATCCATTTCAACAAAGTTAGCTCAAAAATGATCCATTTCAACTAAGTTAGCTCAAAAACGATCCATTTGACCTAAGTGAGCTAAAAAACGATCCATTTCACCTTAGTTACCTCAAAAACGATCCATTTCACCTTAGGTCTTCTTCTTGTTCTAGTCTTCGTCTTATTCTACTCTTCTTGTTCTAGTCACCTATTTCTAACTTTCTTATTTTGCCATTTTACAGATTTCATTCACTTCATGGAAGCTACTCTTCTTGTTCTAGTCTTTCTGTTTATGTATGGATGAAACTTTGTTTATGTATGAAGGCTCTTTGTGATATGAATGGAACTTTGTTTATGTATGAAGGAACTTTGTTTATGGATGGAACTTTGTTTATGTATGAAGGAACTTTGTTTATGGATGGAATTTTGTGATATGAATGCCTGTGAAATATATCTATACATGTCATATATATTTGGAGTGAAAATTGTTGGATTTAATAAAAAACAGAAAAAAGAGCCAATATGCAGGCTCTTTGCCGTCTGCCACCGACGGCAACGGGCTCTTTGGCGTCTGCCGCGGACGACAAAGAAGCCACATGGCTGCCAACTGTTCTTCCTGGGAGCTGACCCATTTGGTCAGTTTGCCTACAGTGGCAGACGGCAAAGACTTTGCCATCAGTGGCAGACGGCAAAGACTTTGCCATCAGTGGCAGACGGCAAAGAACCTGCACTTTGCCATCAGCGGCAGATGGCAAAGAACCTGCCATCTAGTGACGTGTAGATGACATCATACGGCGGACGGCAAAGACCATAGAAATTTTGCCGTCAGCGGCGCACGGCAAAGGTCTGCCGTTAGCCACTTAACGGACTGACAGCGCAATTATTGCCGTCCGCTCTCTTTGCCGTCCGCGGCAGACGGCAAAGAGCCTTTGCCGTCCGCCGCCAGGAAGCGGACGGCAAAGCAGCTGTTTACCGTGGCCTACTTTGCCGGAGCCTTTTGCCGTCCGCGGCTGACGGCAAAGGCCTTTGCCGTCCGCTGTTCGAGCCTTTGCCGTCCGTCGTGGCAGACGGCAAAATAGCTGTTTCCTGTAGTGCAACATCTAAAGAGTTTACTAGAGTCAACAATCTAGTTCACATCACTATGTGATTAACACTCAATGAGTTCTGGTTTGATCATGTTATGCTTGTGAGAGAGGTTATTAGTCAACGGGTCTGAACCTTTCAGATCCGTGTGTGCTTTACGAATATCTATGTCATCTTGTGGATGCTACCACGCGCTACTTGGAGCCATTTCAAATAACTGCTCTACTATACGAATCCGGTTTTCTACTCAGAGTCATCCGGATGAGTGTCAAAGTTTGCATCGACGTAACCCTTTACGACGAACTCCTTTTCACCTCCATAATCGAGAAAATTCCTTAGTCCACTAGATACTAAGGATAAGTTCGACCGATGTCATGTGATCCATTCCCGGATCACTATTGTACCCCTTGACCAACTCATGGCAGGGCACACTTCATGTGCGGTACACAGCATAGCATACTGTAGAACCTACGTCTAAAGCATAGGGGACGACCTTCATCCTTTCTCTCTCTTCTGCTGTGGTCAGGTCTTGAGTCTTACTCAATATTCACACCTTGTAACACAGCCAAGAACTCCTTCTTTGCTGATCTATTTTGAACTCTTTCAAAATCATGTCAAGGTGTGCGTTCTTTGAAAGTATCATCAGGCGTCTTGATCTATCTCTATAGATCTTGATGCCCAATATGTAAGCAGCTTCATCCAGGTCTTCCTTTGAAAAACTCCTTTCAAACAACCCTTTATGCTTTCCAGAAATTTTTACATCATTTCGGATCAACAATATGTCATTCACATATACTTATCAGAAATGTTGTAGCGCTCCCACACACTTTATTGTAAATACAAGTTTCTAACAAACTTTGTATAAACCCAAAAACTTTGATCACTCCATCAAAGCGTATATTCTGACTCCGAGATGCTTGCTCTAGTCCATGGAAGGATCGCTAGAGCTAGCATACCTTTTAGCATCCTTAGGATCGACAAAACCTTTCTGATTGTATCACATACAACCTTTCCTTACGAAAACTGGTAAGGAAACTTGTTTTGACATCCATCTGCCAGATTTCATAAATGCAGCTAATGCTAACATGATTCCGACGGACTTAAGCATCGCTACGGATGAGAAAATCTCATCATAGTCAACTCCTTGAACTTGTGAAAATACTCTTTGCCACAAGTCGAGCTTCATAGACGGTAACCTTACCGTCCACGTCCGTCTTCTTCTTAAAGATCCATTTATCTCAATGGCTTGCCGATCATCGGGCAAGTTCACCAAAGTCCATGCTTTGTTCTGATACATGGATCCTATCTCGGATTTCATGGCTTCTAACCATTTGTCGGAATATGGGCCCACCATCGCTTCTCCATAGCTCGTAGGTTCAGTATTGTCTAACAACATGATATATAAGACAGGATCACGTACCACTCTGAAGTAGCACGCATCCTTGTCGTCCTACGAGGTTTGGTAGTGACTTGATCCGAAGTTTCATGATCACTATCATAAGCTTCTACTTCAATTGGTGTAGGTGCCACAGGAACAACTTCCTGTGCCCTGCTACACACTAGTTGAAGTGATGGTTCAATAACCTCATCAAGTCTCCACCATCCTCCCACTCAATTCTTTCGAGAGAAACTTTTCCTCGAGAAAGGACCCGTTTCTAAAAGCAATTACTTTTGCTTCCAGATCTGAAATAGGAGGTATACCCAACTGTTTTGGGTATTCTATGAAGATGCATTTATCCACTTTGGGTTCGAGCTTATTAGCCTGAAACTTTTTCACATAAGCATCGCAGCCCCAAACTTTTAAGAAACGACAACTTAGGTTTCTCTAAACGGTGTCGTCTCAACGGAATTGCGTGGTGCCCTTTTTAAAGTGAATGCGGATGTCTCTAATGCCTAACCCATAAACGATAGTGGTAATTCGATAAGAGACATCATGGTATGCACCATATCCAATAGGGTGCAGTTATGATGTTCGGACACACCATCACACTGTGGTGTTCCAGGCGGTATTAATTGTGAAACACTTTCCACAATGTCTTAATTGTGTGTCAAACTCGTAACTCAGATATCTCTATGATCATATCATAGACATTTTATCCTCTTGTCACGACGATCTTCAACTTCACTCTGAAATTACTTGAACCTTTCAATAATTCAGACTTGTGTTTCATCAAGTAAATATTCTCAGCATCTACTCAAATCATCTGTGAAGTAAGAACATATCGATATCCACTGCGTGCCTCAGCACTCATTGGACTGCACACATCAAATGTATTACTTCCAACAAGTTGCTCTCTTGTTCCATCTTACTGAAAACGAGGCTTTTCAGTCATCTTGCCCATGTGGTATGATTTGCATGTCTCAAGTGATTCAAAATCAAGTGAGTCCAAACGATCCATCTGCATGGAGTTTCTTCACGCATATATACCAATAGACATGGTTCGCATGTCTCAATCCTTTCAAAAACGAGTGAGTCCAAAGATCCATCTACATGGAGCTTCTTCATGCGTTCTATACCAATATGACTCAAATGGCAGTGCCACAAGTATGTGGTACTATCATTACTATTTTATATTTTTTGGCACGAACATGTGTATCACTGCGATCGAGATTCATTTTAGGTGCAAGACCATTGAAGGTATTATTCAAATAAATAGAGTGACCATTATTCTCCTTAAATGAATAACCGTATTGCGACAAACATAATCCAATCATGTTTATGCTCAACGCAAACACCAAATAACAATTATTTAGGTTTAACACCAATCTCGATGGTAGAGGGAGCATGCGATGCTTGATCACATCAACCTTGGAAACACTGCCAACACATATCATCATCTCACCTTTAGCTAGTCTCCGTTTATTCCGCAGCTTTTATTTCGAGTTACTAACACTTAGCAACAGAACCGGTATCTAATACCCTGGTGCTGCTAGGAGTGCTAGTAAAGTACACATTCACATAATGTATATCCAATATACTTCTGTCGACCTTGCCTGCCTTCTCATCTACCAAGTATCTAGGGTAGTTCTGCTTCAGTGACCGTTCCCCTCATTACAGAAGCACTTAGTCTCGGGTTTGGGTTCAACCTTGGGATTCTTCACTAGAGTAGCAAATGATTTGCTGTTTCATGAAGCCCTTTTGCCCTTGCCCTTCTAGAAACTAGTGGTTTTACTAACCATCAACAATTGATGCTCCTTCTTGATTTCTACTTTCGCGGTGTCAAACATCGCGAGTTGCTCAAGGATCATCATGTCTATCCCTGATATGTTATAGTTCATCACGAAGCTCTAATAGCTTGGTGGCAGTGACTATGGAGAACCATCACTTTCTCATCTGGAAGATTAACTCCCACTCGATTCAAGTGATTGTAGTACTCAGACAATCTGAGCACATGCTCAATGATTGAGCTTTTCTCCCTCAGTTTGTAGGCTTAAGAAACTTGTCAGAGGTCTCATACCTCTCGACGTGGGCACTAATCTGAAATCCCAATTTCAGTCTTCGGAACATCTCACATGTTCTGCGACGTTTCAAAAACGTCTTTGGTGCCACAATTCTAAACCGTTAGCATTACGCACTGAACTATCACGTAGTCATCAAAACGTGTATGTCAGATGTTTCGCAACATCTACAGACGACGCTGAGGTTCAGCACACCGAGCGGTGCATTAAGGACATAAGCCTTCTGTGCAGCAATGAGGACAATCCTCAGTTTACGGACCCAGTCCACATAATTGCTACTACCAACTTTCAACTAAATTTTCTCTAGGAACATATCTTAAACAGTAGAACTAAAGCGTAAGCTATGACATAATTTGCAAAGACCTTTTGACTATGTTCATGATAATTAAGTTCATCTGATTATTTAATGAACTCCCACTCAGATAGACATCCCTCTAGTCATCTAAGTGATACATGATCCGAGTCAAACTAGGCCGTGTCCGATCATCACGTGAGACGGACTAGTCATCATCGGTGAACATCTCCATGTTGATCGCATCTACTATACGACTCATGTTCGACCTTTCGATCTCTTGTGTTCCGAGGCCATGTCTGTACATGCTAGGCTCGTCAAGTCAACCTAAGTGTTTCGCATGTGTTCCGAGGCCATGTCTGTACATGCTAGGCTCGTCAACACCCGTTGTATTCGAACGTTAGAATCTATCACACCCGATCATCACGTGGTGCTTCGAAACAACGAACCTTCGCAACGGTGCACAGTTAGGGGGAACACGTCTCTTGAAATTTTAGTGAGGGATCATCTTATTTATGCTACCGTCGTTCTAAGCAAATAAGATGTAAACATGACAAACATCACATGCAAATCATAAAGTGACGTGATATGGACAATATCATCTTGCGCCTTTGATCTCCATCTTTGAGGCGCGGCATGATCACCTTCGTCACCGGCATGACACCATGATCTCCATCATCATGATCTCCATCATCGTGTCTTCATGAAGTTGTCTCGCCAACTATTACTTCTACTACTATGGCTAACGGTTAGCAATAAAGTAAAGTAATTACATGGTGTTTTCTTTGACACGCAGGTCATACAATAAATTAAGACAACTCCTATGGCTCCTGCCGGTTGTCATACACATCGACATGCAAGTCGTGATTCCTATTACAAGAACATGATCAATCTCATACATCACAGATATCATTCATCACATCCTTTTGGCCATATCACATCACATAGCATACCCTGCAAAAACAAGTTAGACGCCTCTAATTGTTGTTGCATGTTTTACGTGGCTGCTATGGGATTCTAGCAAGAACGTTTCTTACCTACGCAAAAGCCACAATGTGATATGCCAATTTCTATTTACCCTTCATAAGGACCCTTTTCATCGAATCCGATCTGACTAAAGTGGGAGAGACAGACACCCGCTAGCCACCTTATGCAGCTAGTGCATGTCAGTCGGTGGAACCTGTCTCACGTAAGAGTACGTCTAAGGTCGGTCCGGGCCGCTTCATCCCACGATGCCGCCGAATCAAGATAAGACTAGTAACGGCAAGTAAATTGACAAAATCGACGCCCACAACTACTTTTTGTTCTACTCGTGCATAGAAACTACGCATAGACCTAGCTCATGATGCCACTGTTGGGGAACGTAGCAGAAATTCAAAATTTTCTACGCATCACCAAGATCAATCTATGGAGTAATCTAGCAACGAAGGGAAGGGGAGTGCATCTACATACCCTTGTAGATCGCGATGCGGAAGCGTTGCAAGAACGCGGATGAGGGAGTCGTACTCGTAGCGATTCAGATCGCGGTTGATTCCGATCTAAGCGCCGAACCACGGCGCCTCCGCGTTCAACACACGTGCAGCCCGGTGACGTCTCCCACGCCTTGATCCAGCAAGGAGAGAGGGAGAGGTTGGGGAAGACTCCGTCCAGCAGCAGCACGACGGCGTGGTGGTGATGGAGGAGCGTGGCAATCCTGCAGGGCTTCGCCAAGCACCGCGGGAGAGGAGGAGGGAGAGGGGTAGGGCTGCGCCAAGAGAGAGATGTTCTCATGTCTATGGCAGCCCCAAAACCCCCACTATATATAGGGGAGGGGGAGGGGCTGCACCCCCATCTAGGGTTTCCCCCCAAGGGGTGCGGCCAGCCCTAGATCCATCTAGGGGGGCGGCCAAGGGGGGAGAGAGGGGGGGCGCACCACTAGGTGGGCCTTAGGCCCATCTGAGCCTAGGGTTTCCCCCTTCCCCCCCTTCCTGCGCCCTGGGCCCCTTGTGGGAGGCGCACCAGCCCACCTAGGGGCTGGTCCCTTCCCACACTTGGCCCACGCAGCCCTCTGGGGCCGGTGGCCCCACCTGGTGGACCCCCGGGACCCTCCCGGTGGTCCCGGTACGTTACCGATAGCACCCGAAACTTTTCCGGTGACCAAAACAGGACTTCCCATATATAAATCTTTACCTCCGGACCATTCCGGAACTCCTCGTGACGTCCGGGATCTCATCCGGGACTCCGAACAACATTCGGTAACCACGTATATCTATTCCCTATAACCCTAGCGTCATCGAACCTTAAGTGTGTAGACCCTACGGGTTCGGGAACCATGCAGACATGACCGAGACGTTCTCCGGCCAATAACCAACAGCGGGATCTGGATACCCATGTTGGCTCCCACATGTTCCACGATGATCTCATCGGATGAACCACGATGTCGGGGATTCAATCAATCCCGTATACAATTCCCTTTGTCAATCGGTATGTTACTTGCCCGAGATTCGATCGTCGGTATCCCGATACCTTGTTCAATCTCGTTACCGGCAAGTCTCTTTACTCGTTCCGTAACACATCATCCCGTGATCAACTCCTTGGTCACATTGTGCACATTATGATGATGTCCTACCGAGTGGGCCCAGAGATACCTCTCCGTTTACACGGAGTGACAAATCCCAGTCTCGATTCGTGCCAACCCAACAGACACTTTCGGAGATACCTGTAGTGCACCTTTATAGCCACCCAGTTACGTTGTGACGTTTGGTACACCCAAAGCATTCCTACGGTATCCGGGAGTTGCACAATCTCATGGTCTAAGGAAATGATACTTGACATTAGAAAAGCTCTTAGCAAACGAACTACACGATCTTGTGCTAGGCTTAGGATTGGGTCTTGTCCATCACATCATTCTCCTAATGATGTGATCCCGTTATCAACGACATCCAATGTCCATGGTCAGGAAACCGTAACCATCTATTGATCAACGAGCTAGTCAACTAGAGGCTTACTAGGGACATGGTGTTGTCTATGTATCCACACATGTATCTGAGTTTCCTATCAATACAATTCTAGCATGGATAATAAACGATTATCATGAACAAGGAAATATAATAATAACCAATTTATTATTGCCTCTAGGGCATATTTCCAACAGTCTCCCACTTGCACTAGAGTCAATAATCTAGTTCACATCACCATGTGATTAACACTCACAGGTCACATCACCATGTGACCAACATCCAAAGAGTTTACTAGAGTCAACAATCTAGTTCACATCACTATGTGATTAACACTCAATGAGTTCTGGTTTGATCATGTTATGCTTGTGAGAGAGGTTATTAGTCAACGGGTCTGAACCTTTCAGATCCGTGTGTGCTTTACGAATATCTATGTCATCTTGTGGATGCTACCACGCGCTACTTGGAGCCATTTCAAATAACTGCTCTACTATACGAATCCGGTTTACTACTCAGAGTCATCCGGATTAGTGTCAAAGTTCGCATCGACGTAACCCTTTACGAACTCCTTTTCACCTCCATAATCGAGAAAATTCCTTAGTCCACTAGATACTAAGGATAAGTTCGACCGCTGTCATGTGATCCATTCCCGGATCACTATTGTACCCCTTGACCAACTCATGGCAAGGCACACTTCATGTGCGGTACACAGCATAGCATACTGTAGAGCCTACGTCTAAAGCATAGGGGACGACCTTCGTCCTTTCTCTCTCTTCTGCTGTGGTCAGGTCTTGAGTCTTACTCAATACTCACACCTTGTAACACAGCCAAGAACTCCTTCTTTGCTGATCTATTTTGAACTCTTTCAAAATCATGTCAAGGTGTGCGTTCTTTGAAAGTATCATCAGGCGTCTTGATCTATCTCTATAGATCTTGATGCCCAATATGTAAGCAGCTTTATCCAGGTCTTCCTTTGAAAAACTCCTTTCAAACAACCCTTTATGCTTTCCAGAAATTTTACATCATTTCGGATCAACAATATGTCATTCACATATACTTATCAGAAATGTTGTAGCGCTCCCACTCACTTTATTGTAAATACAAGTTTCTAACAAACTTTGTATAAACCCAAAAACTTTGATCACTCCATCAAAGCGTATATTCTGACTCCGAGATGCTTGCTCTAGTCCATGGAAGGATCGCTGGAGCTAGCATACCTTTTAGCATCCTTAGGATCGACAAAACCTTTCTGATTGTATCACATACAACCTTTCCTTACGAAAACTGGTAAGGAAACTTGTTTTGACATCCATCTGCCAGATTTCATAAATGCAGCTAATGCTAACATGATTCCGACGGACTTAAGCATCGCTACGGATGAGAAAATCTCATCGTAGTCAACTCCTTGAACTTGTGAAAATACTCTTTGCCACAAGTCGAGCTTCATAGACGGTAACATTACCGTCCACGTCCGTCTTCTTCTTAAAGATCCATTTATCTCAATGGCTTGCCGATCATCGGGCAAGTTCACCAAAGTCCATGCTTTGTTCTGATACATGGATCCTATCTCGGATTTCATGGCTTCTAACCATTTGTCGGAATATGGGCCCACCATCGCTTCTCCATAGCTCGTAGGTTCAGTATTGTCTAACAACATGATATCTAAGACAGGATCACGTACCACTCTGAAGTAGTACGCATCCTTGTCGTCCTACGAGGTTTGGTAGTGACTTGATCCGAAGTTTCATGATCACTATCATAAGCTTCTACTTCAATTGGTGTAGGTGCCACAGGAACAACTTCTTGTGCCCTGCTACACACTAGTTGAAGTGATGGTTCAATAACCTCATCAAGTCTCCACCATCCTCCCACTCAATTCTTTCGAGAGAAACTTTTCCTCGAGAAAGGACCCGTTTCTAAAAGCAATTACTTTTGCTTCCTGATCTGAAATAGGAGGTATACCCAACTGTTTTGGGTATTCTATGAAGATGCATTTATCCACTTTGGGTTCGAGCTTATCAGCTTGAAACTTTTTCACATAAGCATCGTAGCCCCAAACTTTTAAGAAACGAGAACTTAGGTTTCTCTAAACGGTGTCGTCTCAACGGAATTGCGTGCTGCCCTTTTTAAAGTGAATGCGGTTGTCTCTAATGCCTAACCCACAAACGATAGTGGTAATTCGATAAGAGACATCATGGTATGCACCATATCCAATAGGGTGCAGTTATGATGTTCGGACACACCATCACACTATCGTGTTCCAGGCGGTATTAATTGTGAAACACTTTCCACAATGTCTTAATTGTGTGCCAAACTCGTAACTCAGATATCTCTATGATCATATCATAGACATTTTATCCTCTTGTCACGACGATCTTCAACTTCACTCTAAAATTACTTGAACCTTTCAATAATTCAGACTTGTGTTTCATCAAGTAAATATTCTCAGCATCTACTCAAATCATCTGTGAAGTAAGAACATATCGATATCCACTGCGTGCCTCAGCACTCATTGGACTGCACACATCAAATGTATTACTTCCAACAAGTTGCTCTCTTGTTCCATCTTACTGAAAACGAGGCCTTTCAGTCATCTTGCCCATGTGGTATGATTTGCATGTCTCAAGTGATTCAAAATCAAGTGAGTCCAAACGATCCATCTGCATGGAGTTTCTTCATGCATATATACCAATAGACATGGTTCGCATGTCTCAATCCTTTCAAAAACGAGTGAGTCCAAAGATCCATCTACATGGAGCTTCTTCATGCGTTCTATACCAATATGACTCAAATGGCAGTGCCACAAGTATGTGGTACTATCATTACTATTTTATATCTTTTGGCACGAACATGTGTATCACTGCGATCGAGATTCATTTTAGGTGCAAGACCATTGAAGGTATTATTCAAATAAACAGAGTAACCATTATTCTCCTTAAATGAATAACCGTATTGCGATAAACATAATCCAATCATGTTTATGCTCAACGCAAACACCAAATAACAATTATTTAGGTTTAACACCAATCTCGATGGTAGAGGGAGCATGCGATGCTTGATCACATCAACCTTGGAAACACTTCCAACACATATCGTCATCTCACCTTTAGCTAGTCTCCGTTTATTCCGCAGCTTTTATTTCGAGTTACTAACACTTAGCAACCGAACCGGTATCTAATACCCTGGTGCTGCTAGGAGTACTAGTAAAGTACACATTCATATAATGTATATCCAATATACTTCTGTCGACCTTGCCTGCCTTCTCATCTACCAAGTATCTAGGGTAGTTCTGCTTCAGTGACCGTTCCCCTCATTACAGAAGCACTTAGTCTCGGGTTTGGGTTCAACCTTGGGATTCTTCACTAGAGCAGCAAATGATTTGCTGTTTCATGAAGTATCCCTTTTGCCCTTGCCCTTCTAGAAACTAGTGGTTTTACTAACCATCAACAATTGATGCTCCTTCTTGATTTCTACTTTCGCGGTGTCAAACATCGCGAGTTGCTCAAGGATCATCATGTCTATCCCTGATATGTTATAGTTCATCACGAAGCTCTAATAGCTTGGTGGCAGTGACTATGGAGAACCATCACTATCTCATCTGGAAGATTAACTCCCACTCGATTCAAGTGATTGTAGTACTCAGACAATCTGAGCACATGCTCAACGATTGAGCTTTTCTCCCTTAGTTTGCAGGCTTAAGAAACTTGTCAGAGGTCTCATACCTCTTGACGTGGGCACTAGTCTGAAATCCCAATTTCAGTCTTCGGAACATCTCATATGTTCTGCGACGTTTCAAAAACGTCTTTGGTGCCACAATTCTAAACCGTTAGCATTACGCACTGAACTATCACGTAGTCATCAAAACGTGTATGTCAGATGTTTCGCAACATCTACAGACGACGCTGAGGTTCAGCACACCGAGCGGTGCATTAAGGACATAAGCCTTCTGTGCAGCAATGAGGACAATCCTCAGTTTACGGACCCAGTCCGCATAATTGCTACTATCAACTTTCAACTAAATTTTCTCTAGGAACATATCTTAAACAGTAGAACTAAAGCGTAAGCTATGACATAATTTGCAAAGACCTTTTGACTATGTTCATGATAATGAAGTTCATCTGATTATTTAATGAACTCCCACTCAGATAGACATCCCTCTAGTCATCTAAGTGATACATGATCCGAGTCAAACTAGGCCGTGTCCGATCATCACGTGAGACGGACTAGTCATCATCGGTGAACATCTCCATGTTGATCGCATCTACTATACGACTCATGTTCGACCTTTCGATCTCTTGTGTTCCGAGGCCATGTCTGTACATGCTAGGCTCGTCAAGTCAACCTAAGTGTTTCGCATGTGTTCCGAGGCCATGTCTGTACATGCTAGGCTCGTCAACACCCGTTGTATTCGAACGTTAGAATCTATCACACCCGATCATCACGTGGTGCTTCGAAACAACGAACCTTCGCAACGGTGCACAGTTAGGGGGAACACGTCTCTTGAAATTTTAGTGAGGGATCATCTTATTTATGCTACCGTCGTTCTAAGCAAATAAGATGTAAACATGACAAACATCACATGCAAATCATAAAGTGACGTGATATGGCCAATATCATCTTGCGCCTTTGATCTCCATCTTCGAGGCGCGGCATGATCACCTTCGTCACCGGCATGACACCATGATCTCCATCATCGTGTCTTCATGAAGTTGTCTCGCCAACTATTACTTCTACTACTATGGCTAACGGTTAGCAACAAAGTAAAGTAATTACATGGCGTTTTCATTGACACGCAGGTCATACAATAAATTAAGACAACTCCTATGGCTCCTGCCGGTTGTCATACTCATCGACATGCAAGTCGTGATTCCTATTACAAGAACATGATCAATCTCATACATCACATATATCATTCATCACATCCTTTTGGCCATATCACATCACATAGCATACCCTGCAAAAACAAGTTAGACGTCCTCTAATTGTTGTTGCATGTTTTACGTGGCTGCTATGGGATTCTAGCAAGAACGTTTCTTACCTACGCAAAAGCCACAACGTGATATGCCAATTTCTATTTACCCTTCATAAGGACCCTTTTCATCGAATCCGATCCGACTAAAGTGGGAGAGACAGACACCCGCTAGCCACCTTATGCAACTAGTGCATGTCAGTCGGTGGAACCTGTCTCACGTAAGTGTACGTGTAAGGTCGGTCCGGGCCGCTTCATCCCACGATGCCGCCGAATCAAGATAAGACTAGTAACGGCAAGTAAATTGACAAAATCGACGCCCACAACTACTTTGTGTTCTACTCGTGCATAGAAACTACGCATAGACCTAGCTCATGATGCCACTGTTGGGGAACGTAGCAGAAATTCAAAATTTTCTACGCATCACCAAGATCAATCTATGGAGTAATCTAGCAACGAGGGGAAGGGGAGTGCATCTACATACCCTTGTAGATCGCGATGCGGAAGCGTTGCAAGAACGCGGATGAAGGAGTCGTACTCGTAGCGATTCAGATCGCGGTTGATTCCGATCTAAGCGCCGAACCACGGCGCCTCCGCGTTCAACACACGTGCAGCCCGGTGACGTCTCCCACGCCTTGATCCAGCAAGGAGAGAGGGAGAGGTTGGGGAAGACTCCGTCCAGCAGCAGCACGACGGCGTGGTGGTGATGGAGGAGCGTGGCAATCCTGCAGGGCTTCGCCAAGCACCGCGGGATAGGAGGAGGGAGAGGGGTAGGGCTGCGCCAAGAGAGAGATGTTCTCATGTCTATGGCAGCCCCAAAACCCCCACTATATATAGGGGAGGGGGAGGGGCTGCGCCCCCATCTAGGGTTTCCCCCCCAAGGGGTGCGGCCAGCCCTAGATCCATCTAGGGGGCGGCCAAGGGGGGAGAGAGGGGGGCGCACCACTAGGTGGGCCTTAGGCCCATCTGAGCCTAGGGTTTCCCCCTTCCCCCCTTCCTGCGCCCTGGGCCCCTTGTGGGAGGCGCACCAGCCCACCTAGGGGCTGGTCCCTTCCCACACTTGGCCCACGCAGCCCTCTGGGGCCGGTGGCCCCACCTGGTGGACCCCCGGGACCCTCCCGGTGGTCCCGGTACGTTACCGATAGCACCCGAAACTTTTCCGGTGACCAAAACAGGACTTCCCATATATAAATCTTTACCTCCGGACCATTCCGGAACTCCTCGTGACGTCCGGGATCTCATCCGGGACTCCGAACAACATTCGGTAACCACGTATATCTATTCCCTATAACCCTAGCGTCATCGAACCTTAAGTGTGTAGACCCTACGGGTTCGGGAACCATGCAGACATGACCGAGACGTTCTCCGGCCAATAACCAACAGCGGGATCTGGATACCCATGTTGGCTCCCACATGTTCCACGATGATCTCATCGGATGAACCACGATGTCGGGGATTCAATCAATCCCGTATACAATTCCCTTTGTCAATCGGTATGTTACTTGCCCGAGATTCGATCGTCGGTATCCCGATACCTTGTTCAATCTCGTTACCGGCAAGTCTCTTTACTCGTTCCGTAACACATCATCCCGTGATCAACTCCTTGGTCACATTGTGCACATTATGATGATGTCCTACCGAGTGGGCCCAGAGATACCTCTCCGTTTACACGGAGTGACAAATCCCAGTCTCGATTCGTGCCAACCCAACAGACACTTTCGGAGATACCTGTAGTGCACCTTTATAGCCACCCAGTTACGTTGTGACGTTTGGTACACCCAAAGCATTCCTACGGTATCCGGGAGTTGCACAATCTCATGGTCTAAGGAAATGATACTTGACATTAGAAAAGCTCTTAGCAAACGAACTACACGATCTTGTGCTAGGCTTAGGATTGGGTCTTGTCCATCACATCATTCTCCTAATGATGTGATCCCGTTATCAACAACATCCAATGTCCATGGTCAGGAAACCGTAACCATCTATTGATCAACGAGCTAGTCAACTAGAGGCTTACTAGGGACATGGTGTTGTCTATGTATCCACACATGTATCTGAGTTTCCTATCAATACAATTCTAGCATGGATAATAAACAATTATCATGAACAAGGAAATATAATAATAACCAATTTATTATTGCCTCTAGGGCATATTTCCAACACGAGCTGCTTCAGCCGGAGCATGTCTTGACGGCTCCTGCTAGCTACCCCGTGGATGCTATCACGGAGTCTCAACATTGCCACCTTATGGCGGAACGGCAGAACTTCAAAGTCAAGGCGGCTGTTGGCTCTGTTTTACCTCCTGAACCCGGCGCAACCTACCACTGTCGGCCAATTCCAGAAGGATATGCTAGGGTGATGGTGGATGAAATAACGGAGGGATTTGAGGACCTCCAGCTTGACCACCCTACCGGTGAAGGGGACTCGGCTGGGTTTAGCTCTGAAGACTCCGTGCCTATGGCGGAAGGAGCTCATTAACCTTCCGAACTGAACGCCTCCGGCGAGTAAGGGCACTCCGCCGCCGCCTCCTCCTCCGGCGAGTGATCAGGGCACTCAGCCTCCTTCTCCGGCGCGTGGCGGCACTCCGCCTCCTCCTCCGGCGAGTGATCAGGGCACTCATCAGCCTCCTTCTCCGGCGCGTGGCGGCACTCCGCCTCCTTCTCCACTCGCGCCGACGTGCCAGAGCAGCCAGCCTCCTCGTTCTCCGCCTCGTCAGCAAGGGCGGAAGAGACCCGCTGCCGCTCCGGCTGCTCCGGCGCGTCGTAGTCCTTCTCCTCCGCCTTGTAAGCAAGGAAAGAAGACAGCCGCAGCCGCTCCGTCTGCTCTGCTGGCGTCTAGCAGTACAGCTGCCAGAGGCGGGAGGCAATACAGATTCGGTCCTTCTCTGAAGACTCCAGAGAAGTTACCATACGAGAGGACCGAGGAGGAGAACGCGAAGATCGTGCGAGCCGAAGTGAAGAACTTCTTTGAAGGGGTGAAAGCAAAGAAACATCCACCTCCGGAGGAGAAGGTAGATCCGGTGAAAGCGAAGCGCACTCTGGATGCCCTGACAAAACCAGCAAAGTCTCCGCCGAAAGGCAACTATGAGCGCATTATTGCAAAGACATTTGTCAAAGCGGAGCGGTCGGGAAGTACTGTCAGTGATCAAAGGTTAAAAGAACGACGAGCTGGGAAAAATTGCCCAGCTCGGCGAACAAGCGAACCAATCGTGCCCCCCGCTCAAGGTGTCTAAAGACATCGTCGCTAATGATCCTAGGACGGTGGCCGGTTATAGCAATCTTGGAGATTACCTGCCCGACAATGTACATTATGAAATCATGGAGGTGGACGAACACAAATACCATTACAGGAAGCCTCTCGTCAAGGATGAAAGATCTCTAACAACGATGATGCGAAGATTACATGATTGGTACATGAAAACCTGTAGAGAGTCTGATGGGATGAATACTTTGACGCTGAGAGTTAAACCGGAGCATGACCTCGTTGGAATTGAACTGCTGAATGTTCCATTTGAGGAGTTCTACCAGTTTTTCAATCAAAAGGCCATCGATAAATCAACGATCACTTGCTACTGTCTGTAAGTAGTACTACTTCTGTCATTAAGTCTCTCTATATAGGTCAGCTCTTTCATTTCATGTATTTATAATTATCCTCACTATATTATGCAGATTGAAGATCGCCGAATTAAATAAAAGACAAATCGGTGATATTGGGTTCATTAACACAAATCTCATAGATGCATATACGGTTGAAAAACATGCCAAAGAAGCCGAGGCCAACTTGCTACGATCGTTGGTATTAAATCAAAACAAAGATATAATACTCTTTCCTTACAACTTCAAGTGAGTCTTATTGTCTTGTGCATATTCGGTTTCCCTTATTAGTCCAGGTTATGGTAATGTAATTGATGACTTATGCATGCATGCGCAGCTTCCACTATATTCTCCTAGAGATTAAGCTTGAGCAGGGAGTAGTAACCGTCTTAGACTCAAGACGAAAAGATCCCCAGGACTATGCGAAAATGACTCAAATGCTCGAGAAGTAAGTTAAATCGATCATTATCCACCATATCAGCAACTTTGTTCATTTCCTGATATCAAGTAATTGTTTTCTTTGTCTGGCAGGGTTTGGAGAAAATTCACCACAAAAGCTCCGGGACTGCCGAAGAAGCTGCAATTTAGACACCCGAAAGTAAGTACTATAGTAGCATGTTCCGCACATCTCCTAGTGATTCAAGCGCTAGTTTCATCAATACCATTTAGCATGCTTGCTTATCAGTTAGATTGACCTCTATTTCTTGTAAAGTGGTTGTGGCAGGAACAAGGGAATGATTTCTGTGGATACAACGTTTGCGAGTCTATCCGCCACACGACCTGTGAGCGGGGCTACTCTGACGAACAATATGAAGTGCGTAAGCAATAATATTCACAATTTTATTTTATTACTATCATTTGTGTCGAGTTTCATTTATTCATATATACATGTATTGACCCCCTTCTTCAAATTAGATGTTTCGGATGCGGGATGAACTCCTAGCAGAAGATCGTATGCGAGCAATTCAAGAGGAATTGGCGGCATTCTTCCTTGACCACGTGATCGCTGAAAACGGAGAATACTATGTGGACCCTGTGTTCTTACAATTTAATTAGGAGATTATACTGTAAGAGATAATTATTGTATATATGTAGCCGGTAGTGTCAGATAGATATACGAGAACTTGTTGTTCGACCAATCTCTCGGAGAAGGAGAGGTGGTAGATATCACTTCTCTCTGTATGCATATGTTCATGACGATCTTCTGTTTCCTTCATTTGCTTACTAGCTAGCGTGTCTAGTCCTCTCCATACGTATATAGTACGTAGCGTCGACCAAGCACGGAGATAAGAGAGGACACTTCTCTCTATTAATTAGCTAGCTAACACAATATATGAAACACCTAAATTAACCCCCCAAAACCCCCCAACCCCCCCCCCCCCTTCAAAAAAAATAAAAACCCCAGCCCCTGAAATGTTGACGCGTGGATGCCTATTGGTCCCGGTTGGTGACACCAACCGGGACAAAAGGCCCTGCCTATTGGTCCCGGTTGGTGGCACCAACCGGGACCAAAGGCCCCCCTGCCTGGGCTGGCAGCAGCGGCCACGTGGAGGACCTTCTGTCCCGGTTCGTGTATGAACCGGGACTAAAGGGTTAGGGCTTTAGTAACGACCCTTTAGTCCCGGTTCGAAAACCGGGACAAAAGGCCCATACCAACCGGGGTAAAAGCCCCTTTTCCTACTAGTGACAAGACTCGACCACCTCCATGATGGAAGATCGAGACATAGCCTTTCAGAAGCGTTTCCCCTACATCAGCTAGTCTACCACGGAAAGAGGTCACACAACTTACTCAACTATGCCAGAGCCCATAATGGCTTGTGGCTGCACACATAAATTTCTAGGCATGAAATATCTTATGATCCCTTTGAGCCTGGGTGGCGGACCTAGGGTAATCACATGGGTACTCCGGGATTCCCCTTGGGCAAGCAATGGTTTCTCCAGGTGCCCCAAACAATCCACCCAGATGTGTATTAAAGTTGCCACCTTAGGTTATCCCAAAATTATTAACTCTCGCAACTTGCATGGATCACATATACCAAACCCCGTCTACGAGCATGGCTAAGCAATATATGATATAACGAATATTTCCGGGGTGATCAAAGGTCATAGGTTCCTACCACATGAACTACATAGCATAACCACATGTTCCCAATCCTATTCATGCAATCTTTGAGGGTGAAACTAATGCATACTAAAAACTGGGTATTGAAAATTATGATCAAAGTGTGAACTTGCCTTGTTGACGATCGTTGAACTCTAAAGATTCGTAGTAGCAAGCCTCGCACTCCGGATGATCTAGCGTAAGCAAGCAATAACATACATAAGCATACAAGCAAAGAATAAAAAAGAAAACAAAGAGAGGACTTTGGAAAACTTCAAAAACAACCAAATAAAGTTTCTGTACAGAACGTAATTTTTACAGCAACAAAAATTAATGGTTTTGGTTTTAGCAGAAAGTACACGTTACGAGCTTCGATTTGCAAAAAGAATCACCTAAAACGGAGTTACGAAACTCGAGATACGGCCTAACGAAGTTTGAATTCAGATCTGTTTGAATTTAAATTTTAAAATTTTCAAAAATATTTTTCGTTTGGTTCTCTGGATAGAGGAGATTTTTATGAAACCGTAGGAAAAAAATCAACTAAATCGGATCTATAGATTAAAAGATAAACTAGAAAGAAAAATTGATATAGAATCTGAGATTGGAAAAATACTGGAAAAAGAGAAAAGAAATTCGGCCAGATGCCAAGTGGCGCTCTCTGATTGGCTGGCTGGGTGCTCACCGGGCTTGTCGCCGGCGACGAGGAAGAAGGCAACTCCGGTGTGCTTCGACGAAGGACGTGTGCAGAACGGTGAAGAGCAACGTGAGGCGGATCCGAGGAACAGCACTGCAGGGTCGGTATCGACTCCTGGCGTGGTGGAGAAGCCGCTGGAATCCACGAACTCCGGCGAGCAGTTGGCGAGGTTAGGGAGGGGGAAAATCTCCATAAGGAGAGGGCTTCGGACGAGGGTTGAGAGGGGAATGCGCAGAGGGTTTTATAGGGGTCAGGGAAGGACGGGAGAGGGAGATCGGGCGTCGCATGCTAACGTTCAGTACATCGGTTTCTAATGGAAGATTATGGCAATTATGCGTGAGATAAATGGTCTGAATGGACTCGTGGAAGGATGGGAAGTAACTTTCGTGTTTATTGCAAGATGAAACGGTGACTAGAATTGATAGAGTAAGAAGCAGAAGGTTGAGCGGCTATGGCGTTTCTAAGTTCTGTAAGTGTACGTGCATGGAGGGGGAAGATGACCGAGTTGGGTCGTGGAGAGGCTGGGCCTTCATGGGCCTTGGCTGCACTTTTTTTTTACAGAAACACAATAACACCAAAAACAAATAAATATAAGTTTAAAAATTTCCATAAAATTCAAATAGTTATATGGTCTTATATATGACCTTGTGAACATTTATCCGACCTAAAATGCAAGTTTTAAAAATAAACATTTTTGCTAAACTAATAAAATAAATTGCAAATAAAACCCAACAAATATATTTTGATTCCAAATTCAATTTCCAAAATTTTCCTTCTGTTTTTGAAGAAGTCATTTTATCTTCTCTCTTTCTTTTATTTTTGATATAATGGAAATGAATTTTTTTTGGTGAAACCAAATTTGATCCAATCTCCCAACTTCGAAAAAAATCAAAATTGGTTTTTAGGGAAACTTCCAACTCTCTCTTTTGGTCATTGAGTTGCTCAAAGTTCCTTGGATCAAAAATCAAATAAAACAAATGGGGCAAAAATGCATAAATCATGGATGCATATGAATGATCTATTATAAACTTCCAAATTGAAAATTGGGATGTTACAGCAGAATTCTATCAAAATTTCTGGGATATCATCAAGACTGACCTTTTGGAGTTGTTTAATTGTCTTCATGCCGACCGACTAGACCTATTCAGACTTAACTTTGGCGAGATTGTCTTGTTGCCAAAGATTAAGGAGGCCGAACGGATCCAGCTGTTCAGACCCATATGCCTCCTTAATGTTAGCTTCAGATCTTTACCAAAGTGGCTACGAATAGGTTAAACTCGGTAGTTGACCATGTTGTCCAGCCATCTCAAACAGCGTTCATGCAAGGAAGGAATATACTCGATGGTGTAGTAATTTTGCATGAGACCGTTCATGGGATGCACCGGAAAAACATGAGTGGAGTAGTATTTAAAATCGACTTTGAGAAGGCCTATGACAAGGTCAAATGGTCTTTCCTCCAACAGGCCCTAAGAATGAAAGGTTTCTCTGATAAATGGCGCCAATGGATCCAAAATTTTGTAACTGAAGGTAGTGTGGCCATCAAAGTCAATGATGATTTGGGCCATTACTTCCAGACAAAAAAAGTACTACGACAGGATGACCCCATGTCCCCAATGTTATTTAACATTGTTGTTGACATGTTGGCTATTCTGATTGAGCGCGCCAAGCAGGACGACCAGATTGCAGGAGTAGTGCCACACCTTGTGGATGGTGGTCTCTCTATTATGCAATATGCCGATGACACAATTCTTTTTATGGAACATGACCTGGACAAGGCTCGAAACCTGAAACTCTTGCTTTCAGCATTTGAGCAAATGTCGGGTCTCAAAATTAACTTCCATAAAAGTGAACTTTTCTGCTTTGGAGAAACCGTTGAGGCGGCTGCAGATTATGCTGACTTGTTTGGTTGTGCACATGGTCAATTCCCAATTAAATATCTGGGAATACCAGTTCACTATCGGCGTCTCACCATTGCGGAGTGGAAGCATGTTGAGGAGTGTCTAGAGAAACGACTGAGCAGTTGGAAATGCATGTTACTCTTAGTTGGAGGACTGTTGATTTTAATTAACTCTGTCCTCACAAATATGGTTCTCTATATGCTTTCTTTCTTCCAACTCCCAAAAGGGGTCCTCCAAAGACTGGACTATTTTAGATCCAGATTCTTTTGGCAGGGAGACGATGAAAAGAAAAAATATAGGCTGGCCAAATAGAGCGTGGTTTGTAGGCCGAAAGACCAAGGTGGCCTTGGAATTCATGACCCGCAGGTCAAGAATGAGGCCCTACTTAGTAAATGATTGTTCAAACTTCTTATTGAGGATGGTGTTTGGCAAACCATATTGCGCAACAAGTATCTAGGACAAAAGGCGGTGTCTCAGGCTTATTGGAAACCTGGTGACTCACACTTTTGGGCTGGCCTAATGGCGGTAAAGAAACATCTTTTTCGCTTTGGGTCTTTCGCAATAAAGGATGGGTCAGAGGTTCGTTTCTGGAAAGACATATGGCTAGGCAATGCCAGTCTCCGAGAGCAATACCCAGCCTTATACGCCATTGCTCGCGATAAGAGTAATACTATTGCGCAAGTGCTTAGTTCATCCCCGCCGAATATTTCATTCAGGCGGGATTTGATTGGCCCCCGACTTTTGTCATGGCATAATCTTTTATCCCATCTAGATTCGATTAATCTGACACAAGGCCAGGATGTGTTTCACTGGAAACTCACAACATCAGGGTCTTACACAGTAGACTCGGTGTACCGTGCGCTTATGCATTCCGAGGTGCCAGTGAATAATAACAAGAAAATTTGTAAGTCAAAGATTCCACTAAAAGTTAAAATCTTTATGTGGTATCTTCGTAGGGGAGTTGTGCTAACCAAAGACAATCTTGCACGGCGCAACTGGCCAGGAAGTAAGAAGTGTTACTTTTGTGCTCATGACGAGACAATCAAACACCTCTTTTTCCAATGCAAGTTTGCACGTTCTATATGGTCAGTCATCCAAATAGCGTCAAATTTGTATCCGCCAACGAGTATTGCCAATATATTTGGTCATTGGTTGGACAGAATTTCAAATAGTTTCAAAACGCTAATAAGGGTGGGGGCATATGCCTTACTATGGTCGCTTTGGCTATGTAGAAATGATTTGATTTTTAATGATAAAAATGCTTTTCCTCTGCAGGTTATTTTTCGTCGTACTCACTCGCTTCATACGTGGTCTACGCTACAACAGGCGGAGCACCAACCGCTATTCAAGGCGATGTGTACGCGGTTGGAGCAGGCGGCTATCGAGGTTTTTTCCTAACACGGGTGGCAGCATAACCTCCGGATCGATCCACCGCCGAGTTCGACATCGGCAAAGTGTCGGTCCATAGGACTCTACTGTTGCTGTTTTGTCGGTTTTCTTACTTTTTCTAGTGTCAGACTTTGGTGTTTGGCTGTGTGCATCCTAGTTATGCAGAGGCCGAGTGTTACTCATAATATTTTATATCCGCTTGATGCAACATTTGAGATAATAAAATCGCCCTTTATCGAAAAAAGGAAAGCAACTTATCTTTATTGAAGGCCGAAGGGGCATATATATATTACACATGACTTGAGGTGTAAGGAAACTAAACATAGACTAGTAAGGACTCCTAGACCAATACTAATACTCCCTAACACCCCCCCTCAAATGCAAAGAGTATGCAATAGCATTGCATTTGAAGAAGTATAATGCTAGAAAAAAATGATAATCCAAATCTGCGTCTTGAGAGTGTCGTCGTAGCATGAAGAGTCTTCAAAACCTGTCGAGTCGCCAAAGGGGATAACGAAGAGATGGCACATCAGAGGAAGACACCGTATCGATAGAAGATACAAGAGAAGATGGGTTGTCGAAAGAAGATGGCACATCAAGAGAAGAAGCATTGCTTAAAGAATCATGGCCCATGAAAACCGACCGCAAAAGAAGCTCGACGGCAAGAGAATGGGCTTAGATCAACAATGCAAAGAGAGGCCACAGAAATCCTATACAGAGGACAATGACCAGAAAAAAAAAGGCTGACAGACATAGGTATGGTGGACTCGCATGACATGAGAAACACAAAATATCAACGGATTTGATGGACGCAGCGGAAAACATGGAAGGTAAAAGCTAGGAAACATACACGACACAAAGATGCAAAATCCATCGTATATGCACAAGACATTGGACTTTTGTTTTGTGTTGAAATCAAGATGGGAACGGACATAAGCTAGCACGCGGTCACATACGTGACGGAAAGACAGCAGCTAGCATGCAGGAGCGAACGCAGCCAGTGTAGCAAGAGATAGCAACAGCCACGCAGACGGAAGCAAAAGCAGGAGAGGAACACGCCTGCACGGCTGCATGAGCGGACGCACGCGAGTGAGAAGCGGCGGCACACGGGAACACGCGTGCAGAAAGCAGTGGCTGATGAATCGCAACGGTGGTCGTCACGCGGAAGGGCCGATCGTCCCAGCTGCAGACTTGGAGAGCAGCCAGTGTGAGCACGGCGGGCATGGGAGACCTGCACGAGCGGTGAGGGAGACCTGCACGGGGGCGCCGTTGACCGGGCCGGTGGCGATCTTCAGGGCGATGGGATCCAGACTCCAGAGTGACGACGTTGACCGAGCCGGCCCGATCTCTGGAGGGTGCCGAACCAGCCCGATCTGGGGGTAGCCTTGACCGGGGCGGCCCAATCTCCCGATCTGGAGACACCGTTGACCAGGGAGGATCCTGGCAGGGCACGTCAAAGTGGGAGGGAGGGTAGCGCGAGACGACCAGAGGAAGATGGCGGCATCGCGGAGGGAGGCAGCGTCTGGCCGAGAGGAGGTAGGCGGCGGCGCAAAGTTGCGCGTGCTAAAAAAATAACCTAAGCTCTAATACCATGTTAGGAAAGCAACTTATCTTTATTGAAGGCCCAAAAAGCATATATATATTACACATGACTTGAGGTGTAAAAAAACTAAACATAAACTAACAAGGACTCCTAGATCAATACTAATACTCTTTAACATGCCCCACCTTTGGTCCGCCCCGGCCAAAATGCCCCACCATCCCAGGTTGGGATGTGTGCGTCATAGTGAGAAAGTGGTAGGAAATCAAGTGGCTGCAGGACATGCCGCGAAACTCTCTTCCCATCCGGGGCAATTGCCACATCAACACAAGGGAAAAGATTTGGAAAAGAAACTAGTCGGACCAAGCGGCTTCGTCACTGTAAAATAATTCCGGATGTCTCTCAAGCCTACGCAACTCGTCTAGATACAACACATGCACTTTACTCTCTGGATATATGGACGGTCTCAATTCACCACTGCTAGAGGATTTTGGAACTGAGAGACATGGGAGGGGCCGATATTTATCGGTTAGAAATTGGTGACGTGCAGGTGGCGGCTTACTGGCCCACCGCATTGAATTGCTTGCACATGCGCTACTCTTGTTTTAGCACATGGGGCTATACTTCTCTACCAACTTTGACTTGCTATCTTCACATTTATGTGTGAAAAAAACTCAAGATGGCAACGGGGACGAAACCCACCGGGTTTTGCCTTCCCAAACCCATCCCCACGAGAAAATCGCAAGCCCGTCTTCGTCCTCATCACCGTGCGCGGGGCTAGCTTTTTGCCCGTCCACTAAACCCATCGGGTTTTCTAAACCCACGAGGAACCCACGGGGAAATCGGCATATTTAAGCAAACATAAGGACTGGAGCTCTATCGCGTAGAACTAGAACTCTACCACTTGTGCTAAATGCTGATTCTGAGGCAACCGTGCTGACCGGAGTTGCAAAAATATCACTTGCTAGCAGCCTCAAAGTTGGATAGCATGTTCCATCAACATTCCACCAATCTAAAACACATAATTTATCTTTGGACAATGGAACTAGCTCATCTTCGAAGTAACAATCTAGCTCAGATTTCATCCTAAAAGATGTTGGCCATTTTTGAGCAACACGTTCATTGAAGAGTGACATAAGGTCTGAAGCTTGCAAAGAAGAGAATGAGCAAGATGGATATCCATGATCGTCATCACTCTCAAGATTGTACTCCTCGAATATGCTTATTGTAGTATTTTGATGGGGATGGCGGGTTTCAGGTTCGGGTATTGTTGAAACGGGGTTAAACCCGTGAAATGTGGCGGGTTTTATACTTTACCCAATAGCAGCCACGCAGGGTTAAAAAGACGCCAATCCCCGTCCCTAATAGGGTAAAAACCCGCGGGGACGCGGGTTTCGGGGCCCCATTGCCATCTTGAGGCAAAACCTTATACTCCCAAGCATATCTAGATTCGATTGAAAAACAGAGATCAAACACTCTAGACTCTCAGCGTAACAAGGAATACAATGAAAAATGCTTACCTTTTTAAATATTTGTTCTGTAATGAAGTACAGATATTCCATTAAGATACAATTGTTTTAGACTCAGTAAGACACGTCTAAATCATTGGTCACCAGACGGGCTGCACAATCTGGTAGGACCATCAACCCAATCTGGTAGCATGGCGTCCCTAGATGGCACACACATGCAAAGACGCGAGGGTGAGCAGGTTCATTGCAATCGCGAGGACAAAATTACGATTTGAGGTACAATATAACTAGTCGAGTGGAAAAACTTCAACTGTTTGAACTTTAATCCCAAGGACGCATAATCCATCATAGCAAAAAGCATTGTGTGGTTCACACCGTCATGCATTCTATGACAAAGCTATTCCGTGAAATGCCCATTTTGATCAGCAAGCATGATGCATGGCACAATAGTGCTTCTGAACTTCAACTTGCAGTGCAGCTTCAGAGATCCCAAAATTACTTGTTGTGGCACAAATAATGTCACAATGTGTGTATTGGCCGATAGCTTCCCAAGACCCAACTCCTAGTCTCTCACTAAAAGCACCGTCCAAGATAAGATGAGCACTAACCGTTCGATTTCAATCGAAGAGTTGGAAAGATTGTCTGACTCAAAAAATTTCCAGGCATCACGTATCCTGCCCCATATAATGTGTAAGGGTGGCTTACATCGGTTAATGGATGTAGCAGATTGCTTCACTTGGCAAAATGAAAACAAATTAGGCTCTGTTAATGTTGAAGCTGGAGGGCCGTCAGGAGACTTCCTAGTTGACGCCCGCGTGCGTCAACTAGGGTTGGCTTCGTTGAAACCAGGGAAAAGTGGTCAGCCAACCTTATTATATTTTTTCATGCTAAATATTAAAAAAACTGTTAAAAATAAATATATTTCATGAAATTTTTCAGTATGTGCTTTATATAAAAGTTCATTTATTGAGAAAATATCACTGTTTATTAAAAATATATTCATCGTTTAATTAAAAAGTCATCATATACTAAAAATGTTTAATGTATATAAAAAGTTCATCCTATATATATTAAACATTGTTCAATATGTATTTGAAAAAGGTTCACCATTTACTATAAAACTATTGTGTTTATTTGGAAAATGTTCACCATATATTGGAGAAACATTTCACTGTATATTAAAAAAATAGGAAAAAAATAAAATGTGCAAAAAAAAACAGAAAGCTGAAAAAAGTGAAACAGAACAGCCATTACGTGGGCCCGCCCGTCTGAGGAGTCTTCAGTGAAGCCCCGTCTATGTGACGCATGGGGGCATCATATAGGATTCGCCAGCCCTCCTGTACAACAAATCCTCGGAATCACTAATTAAGGAGTACTCATTCCAAAAATCATTCCCATCTCCCCAGGTTGCGACAAATGGCGCACTTGAGATATTTCCCTTTTCTCATAGATACGTTTATTCAAAATGTTTTATCTCTCGTCCAAATCACGATCCGTTTTCACCGTTGGATTCTTCGCATTGAGATCTTCAAAACTAGATCACATGTTGATAGGTTCTGACAAACTTCTTTTTTCACGAAAAAACCGGACGAAAATACCAAACCGGGAGCACGTTTTTCTTTCCCTTTCCAAAAGCCGTTTCCGAGAGGAACGGTCTTGCCTCTTGCAGAGGAAAAAGAAAGAAAAAAAAGCATTTTTCTTTCCGTTTACGAGAGGCACGAAAGCAAAACCGTGCCTCTTGCGGAAGGCAAAAAAGAGAAAACTATTTTTTTTGTTTCTGAGAGGCACGTCCGTCACTCTCACGGGAGCAAAACCGTGCCTCTCGTGGAAGAAAAATTGTATCTCTCACGGAAGAAAAAAAAAAGAGAAAACTTGTTTTTTTTGTTTCCAAGAGGCACGGCCGTGCCTCTCGTGGAAGCAAAACTGTGCCTCTCACGCAAGGAAGAAAAAAGAGAGAAAACGCGTTTTTTTCATTTCCAAGAGGCGTGGCCATGCCTCTTCCGGAAGCAAAACCATGCCTCTCCTGGAAGAAAAAAATGTGTTTTTTCGCCAAATTTTTATTGCTTTTTTTCCAAAAATTTATGAAAGACCGGTGAAAAACCGAAAAGCCAGAAAAAAAAACTCTCTAAAAAGCTGAAAACACGTGCGAAAAAAATAAAAAGACAAAATCCGGAAAGAGCACCCAGAGCGCAACACATGGAAACGGCTGAGAGCGCGCCCCAGATGATCGTTGGAAGGCTTTCGAAGGAGCGCTCCTCAATTTGTTGCTCTCACAAATCCTACCTAGGCCAAGCTCAAAGCAGTGCGAGATGGGTCAGCCCATTTCTTGTGCGTTTGTTGTTTCGTTTCGGTTGCTGGCTGCTGCTCTTTTCCTTGTGTCGTTTTAAAAAAAATATTTCTTCCGTTTCTCTTGTAATATTTTTTATTTCTATGTTCAGGTTTTGGTTATTTCTTATTTTTTATTGTGCACACTTTTTTGTAAGTTTTATACAATAATACATAGTTATTTTTTTCAAATACATACTAATTTTGTTCAATATATGATGAACATTTTTTCAAATACACATTGATTATTTTTATAAAATACATGAATATTTTTTTGATAAACAACGAACCTTTATTCAATGTACGGTGAACTTTTTCTAGATAAACACTGAAACTTTTAAAATACTTCTTGTATTTTAAAAAAATAGGGTTGTTATTTAGACCCCTAAAAAATCCAACAGATGATTTTTTTATAAACTACTAACTACAAATTGAAGAGGAAAAAGCAAAGCAAACACTAGTACAAAAATGAATATTGTTGACCCCTCATCACTGGCCGGCTACTGGCAGGTGTCATTGATGAGGTGCAACACTGACCAACAAGCTCGGAGGCATCAGTGATGAGCCTCTTACGACCGTATGAGGTAATTAACATTGGCCATTCAGAAAATGACCGATCATTAATGAAGTGTTTTTCCACCTTGCGCGGACGAAATTTTATCACCGCCCGTCCGTAATACTTGGTATTAATTTACAACTGACCCTCGTAGTTAGTGGCCGGTCATTGGTATACGTTGAAATGTTAATCGGCCATTTTCGTGCGCCGATGAATGAACATGTGAAACTAAGACACAATCACTCCCTCAATTTTCAGTGCATGCATGGGTTCCCAATGAGCAACATTGAATGGATGACACGTCGATGCCTGTCCGGCTATCGATGATGATTCCCACTGCAACTGACGACATTCTCTGGCTATATAAAAAGGACGCCCGCGTCCTCATTCGCTCTCACCTTCTTTGACCATCTCTCCTCTCTATCTCTCCCAGTCCATCCAACAACGCCTCCATGTCATCCCATGTAACACCCTGGATTTTCCCTTCTCAAAATTCTTTTCAAGTTTTGCCTCCTGTCTTTTTCTTTTGGTGTTCTTGGATTTCATTTACACTCTTGTGTTTAATTTAGAGTAATGACCTGACTAGTTACTTGGGATTAGGGTTTTACCTCCCCAAAACCCTAATTGCCCCCCTCTGCTAAGTGAAATCCTAGGACACCATTGCACTACATCAACCTTTTTCCTTCCACAACAATTCACTATTAATTGGGGAGTTTCTCCTACACATATATTCACCGATTCCAACTTCACACACCCACACTTCAGTCAAAATTTCACCAGAAGAACTCATCCAAGTTTCTGCCCGATTTGTCAGGTTACAAAGCAAGTGCATTATAGCTTCATTCTAAGGAGCTGAATTTTTGCATGTATCAACATCCAATGATAGCATGCCTACCCACCAATTTTGATTATGACCCAACACCCCATAACTCCATCTACTATTTTGCCAAATTTGCATCCACTTGGCCACATTGTGAAGGAAGTATGTTTTGCATCCCCCCACTTGAGCCCAAATTTATCATGATGATTAAACATGACAAAACACCACTACCACTCCATTTGCATCAAATTCTATCACACCATCTGAGCCCACCATCATCCCAAAGTTTCTGTACACACTAGTAGAAAACATGGCTTTGGTCCAGGCCTGGCCAGCCCATTAGTCCCGGTTCAGTCACGAACCGGGACCCATGGGGGCATACGTCCCGGTCCGTGAGCCCAGGGGGCCGGCCGGGCCTCGTGGGGCATTGGTCCTGGTTCGTCTGGACCCTTTGGTCCCGGTTCCATACACGAACCGGGACCAATGGGCCTCGCTCCTGGCCCACATCCATTGGTCCCGGTTCTTGGCTGGAACCGGGACAAAAGGGGGTCCTTTAGTCCCGGTTCCAGCCACGAACCGGGACCAATGAGGTGGCTATATATACCCCTCGCCCGCGAGCAGAGCACTCCACTGCTCTGTTTTTCTGGCCGGCGAGGCGAGAGCTTTGTGGTGCTCTAGCTCACCTCCTATGCACATGAGGTGTTCGATGAAATGCCCGAGCCACACTACTTAAGCTTTCTCCTCTCCAAGTTCGACCTCCAATCTCCATTTTCCTCAAGATTTGTCTAGGTTTAGCGGTCCGTCACGTCCCGTCCTGTCCCCGTCTTCACCGCCATCGATCGCCCGCGCTGATCTCGTCGCCGGCACCACCGTGGTGAGCCTCTTGTTCTTATCTTCTTTCTAAAAGAAAAAAGTTCTTACTTGTATGATTTAGATAGATACTTGTGTAATTTTCTTACTTTTATTATTGTTTGTTATTATATAGTGCGATGGTTTTGGTATCTGCTATCTCTTGAGCATGCGTTGGTTTTCCCTTGAAGAGGAAAGGGTGATGCATCAAAGTAGCGTAAGTATTTCCCTCAGTTTTGAGAACCAAGGTATCAATCCAGTAGGAGACTACACGCAAATCCCTAGTACCTGCACAAATAATTAAGAACCTTGCAACCAACGCGATAAAGGGCTTGTCAATCCCTTCATGGACACTTGCAAAAGTGAGATCTGATAAAGATAATAAGGTAAATATTTTTGGTATTTTTGCTGTATAGATTGAAAAGTAAAGATTGCAAAATAAACGGAGATAGAAATAGCTAGTTGACGGGAGATTAATATGAAGGAAGATAGACCCGGGGGCCATAGGTTTCACTAGTGGCTTCTCTCAAGATAGCATATTCTACGGTGGGTGAACAAATTACTGCAATTGATAGAAAAGCGCATAGTTATGAGAATATCTAGGCATGATCATGAACATAGGCATCACGGTCGTGACAAGTAGACCAAAACGATTCTCCATCTACTACTATTACTCCACACATCGACCGCTATCCAGCATGCATCTAGAGTATTAAGTTCATAAGAACAGAGTAACGCATTAAGCAAGATGACATGATGTGGAGGGATAAACTCAAGCAATATGATATAAACCCCGTCTTTTTATCCTCGATGGCAACAATATAATACGTGCCTTGCTGCCCCTGTTGTCACTGGGAAAGGACACCGCAAGATTGAACCCAAAGCTAAGCACTTCTCCCATTGCAAGAAAGATCAATCTAGTAGGCCAAACCAAACTGATAATTCGAAGAGACTTGCAAAGATATTAAATCATGCATATAAGAATTCAGAGAAGAATCAAATATTGTTCATAGATAATCTTGATCATAAACCCACAATTCATCGGATCTCGACAAACACACCGCAAAAAGTATTATATCGAATAGATCTCCAAGAGAATCGAGGAGAACTTTGTATTGAGATCCAAAGAGAGAAAAGAAGCCATCTAGCTAATAACTATGGACCCGAAGGTCTGTGGTAAACTACTCACACATCATCGGAGAGGCCATGGTGATGATGTAGAGGCCCTCCGTGATCAATTCCCCCTCCAGCGGAGCGCCGGAAAAGGCCCCAAGATGGGATCTCATGGGTACAGAAGGTTGCGGCAGTGGAAATAGGGTTTCGTGGTGCTCCTGGATGTTTTCAGGGTATATGAGTATATATAGGCGAAAGAAGTAGGTCGGTGGAGCTACAAGGGGCCCACGAGGGTGGGGGGCGTGCCTACCCCCCTGGGCGCGCCCTCCTACCTCGTGGCCACCTCGTGGCTTCCTTGACGTCCACTCTAAGTCTCCTGGATTGCGTTTGTTCCAAAAACGATCCTTGCGAAGGTTTCATTCCGTTTGGACTCCGTTTGATATTCCTTTTCTGTGAAACACTGAAATAGGCAAAAAATAGCAATTTGCACTGGGCCTCCAGTTAGTATGTTAGTCCCAAAAATAATATAGAAGTGCATAATAAAGCCCATTAGACATCCAAAACAGATAATATAATAGCATGAAACAATCAAAAGTTATAGATACGTCGGAGACGTATCAGTATCCGCCCTTGTCGGCCCTCATCCTGTCTATGGTTTGGATGTGCTATATATTATCTTTTATAACTATTTGGTTCATTTATTGTTTATGACAATTATGCCGACCAACGTGACATAGATTTTTTTTATCTAGGAGGTATGTGAACCGGAAATTCCAGCCGACCCTATATTCGAGAGGTTAAATTTAGTTGAAGAAGAAAACAATTACTTGAAGGAAAAAATAAAAAAAAATGAGGAGGAGAAGATGATATTGGAGTTGCATGTTGCGGATGTCGTCGATGATCACAAGATCAAGATGGATGCAATGCACTTGAAGATTAGAAAGATTAGAAAATATGCCATTTATACCGAGGCTTGGTATCATTATGCTGTTGGATCAATTATTACCATGGTTGCGATTATGATCGCATTTGTTGTTGCATTGAAATGTTTTACATAGTTTCAATGTATGGTTTAATTAGATGCTCTGGAGAACTATGTATGTACTTTGGTTTTAATGTGATGATGAACTTCTATTAATTTGGTCACTTATCTATTCATGATGTTCTGTAATGATTTTGACACACTTAATTATATATAATGCATGTAGATGAACCGACAATGGATGTACGGTGAGAGATGCACCTCCGAGTACATTAAGGGCGTGCATAATTTTCTCGAAGTGGCTGAGGCAAACAAGCAGAATGGTTTTATGTGTTGTCCATGACCTATATGTGGGAATACGAAGTCTTACACTATAATGTTTGGACCAAGCACGGAGAAATAGGGGTTATGATAGAAGACATCGAAGAAGAAGAGGATGGTGACAACTATGTGCCCCCTGAATACGGTGATGCTGCAAGGGGGGAAGCTGAAGATCAAGAGGAACCAGATGATGTGCCCGATGATGATCTCCGCCGGGTCATTGTTGATGCAAAGAGACAGTGCGAAAGTGAAAAGGAGAAGCTGAAGTTCAATTGCATGTTAGAGGATCACAAAAAGGGTTGTACCCCAATTGTGAAGATGGCAACACAAAGCTTGGTACCGTACTGGAATTGCTGCAGTGGAAGGCAGAGAATGCTGTGCCTGACAAAGGATTTGAGAAGCTACTGAAAATATTGAAGAAGAAGCTTCCAAAGGATAACGAATTGCCCGACAGTACGTACGCAACAAAGAAGGTCGTATGCCCTCTAGGATTGGAGGTGCAGAAGATACACGCATGCCCTAATGACTACATCCTCTACCGCGGTGCGTACGAGGATTTGAACGCTTGCCCGATATGTGGTGCATTGCAGTATAAGATCAGACGAGATGACCCTGGTGATGTTGACGGCGAGCCCCCCAGGAAGAGGGTTCCTGCGAAGGTGATGTGGTATGCTCCTATAATACCACGGTTGAAACGTCTGTTCAGAAACAAAGAGCATGCCAGGTTGATGCGATGGCACAGAGTGGACCGTAAGAAAGACGGGAAGTTGAGAGCACCCGCTGACGAGTCGCAGTGGAGAAAAATCGAGAGAAAGTACCGGCAGGAGTTTGCAGGTGACGCAAGGAACGTATGGTTTGGTTTAAGCGCGGATGGCATTAATCCTTTTGGAGAGCAGAGCAGCAATCACAGCACCTGGCCCGTGACTCTATGTATCTACAACCTTCCTCCTTGGCTGTGCATGAAGCGGAAGTTCATTATGATGCCAGTACTCATCCAAGGCCCTAAGCAACCCGACAACGACATTGATGTGTACCTAAGGCCATTAGTTGAAGAACTTTTACAGCTGTGGAATGGAAACGGTGTATGTGTGTGGGATGAGCACAGACATGAGGAATTTGACCTGCATGCGTTGCTGTTTGTAACCATCAATGATTGGCCTGCTCTCAGCAACCTTTCAGGACAGACTAACAAGGGATAACACGCATGCACGCACTGTTTACCTGACACCGAAAGTATATACCTGGACAAATGCAGGAAGAATGTGTACCCGGGGCATCATCGATTTCTTCCGACCAACCATCAATGTCGAAAGAAAGGCAAGCATTTCAAAGGCGAGGCAAATTACTAGAAGAAGCCCGCCATGCGTACCGGTGATCACGTACTTGCTATGGTCAATGATTTACATGTAATCTTTGGAAAGGTTCCCAACGGACTATCTGTTCCGAATGACGCTGAGGGACACGCACCCATGTGGAAGAAGAAATCTATATTTTGGGACCTACCCTACTGGAAAGACCTAGAGGTCTGATACGTCTTCATCGTATCTACTTTTCCAAACACTTTTGCCCTTGTTTTGGACTCTAACTTGCATGATTTGAATGGAACTAACCTGGACTGACACTGTTTTCAGCAGAATTGCCATGGTGTTATTTTTGTGCAGAAATAAAAGTTCTCGGAATGACCTGAAACTTCACGGAGAATATTTTTGGAATTTACAAAAAATACCAGCGAAAGAATTAAGACCAGGGGACCCACACCCTGTCCACGAGGGTGGGGGGGCGCCCCCTGTCTCGTGGGCCGCCTGAGGCTCCACCGACCTCAACTCCAACTCTATATATTCATGTTCGGGGAGAAAAATATCAGAGAGAAGGATTCATCGCGTTTTACGATACGGAGCCGCCACCAAGCCCTAAACTCTCTTGGGAGGGCTGATCTTGAGTCCGTTTGGGGCTCCGGAGAGGGGAATCCGCCGCCGTCGTCATCATCAACCTTCCTCCATCACCAATTTCATGATGCTCACCGCCGTGCGTGAGTAATTCCATCGTAGGCTTGCTGGACGGTGATGGGTTGGATGAGATTTATCATGTAATCGAGTTAGTTTTGTTAGGGTTTAATCCCTAGTATCCATTATGTTCTGAGATTGATGTTGCTATGACTTTGCTATGCTTAATGCTTGTCACTAGGGCCCGAGTGCCATGAGTTCAGATCTGAACCTATTATGTTTTTATGAATATATGTGAGTTCTTGATCCTATCTTGCAAGTCAATAGTCACCTACTATGTGTTATGATCCGGTAACCTCGAAGTGACAATAATCGGGACCACTCCTGGTGATGACCATAGTTTGAGGATTTCATGTATTCACTAAGTGTTAATGCTTTGGTCCGGTACTCTATTAAAAGGAGGCCTTAATATCCCTTAGTTTCCAATAGGACCCCGCTGCCACGGGAGGGTAGGACAAAAGATGTCATGCAAGTTCTTTTCCATAAGCACGTATGACTATATTCGGAATACATGCCTACATTACATTGATGAACTGGAGCTAGTTCTGTGTCACCCTATGTTATAACTGTTGCATGAAGAATCGCATCCGACATAATTATCCATCACTGATCCATTGCCTACGAGCTTTTCACATCTTGATCTTTGCTTAGTTACTTTTCTGTTGCCACTGTTACAATTACTACAAAACTGCTACTGTTACTTTTGCCACCGTTACCGCTACTTCCATACTACTTTGCTACTAAATACTTTGCTGCAGATATTAAGTCTTACAGGTGTGTTTCAATTGACAACTCAACTGCTAATACTTGAGAATATTCTTTGGCTCCCCTTGTGTCGAATCAATAAATTTGGGTTGAATACTTGATGACCCACAAGTATAGGGGATCTATCGTAGTCCTTTCGATAAGTAAGAGTGTCGAACCCAACGAGGAGCACAAGGAAATGATAAGCGGTTTTCAGCAAGGTATTCTCTGCAAGTACTGAAATAAGTGGTAATAGATAGTTTTGTGATAGGATAATTTGTAACGAGCAACAAGTAACAAAAGTAAATAAAGTGCAGCAAGGTGGCCCAATCCTTTTTATAGCAAAGGACAAGCCTGGACAAACTCTTATATGGAGAAAAGCGCTCCCGAGGACACATGGGAATTATCGTCAAGCTAGTTTTCATCACGTTCATATGATTCGCGTTCGGTAGTTTGATAATTTGATATGTGGGTGGACCGGTGCTTGGGTGCTGTTCTTACTTGAACAAGCATCCCACTTATGATTAACCTCTATGGCAAGCATCCGCAACTACAACAAAAGTATTAAGGTAAACCTAACCATAGCATGAAACATATGGATCCAAATCAGCCCCTTACGAAGCAACGCATAAACTAGGGTTTAAGCTTCTGTCACTCTAGCAACCCATCATCTACTTATTACTTCCCAATGCCTTCCTCTAGGCCCAAATAATGGTGAAGTGTTATGTAGTCGACGTTCACATAACACCACTAGAGGCTAGACAACATACATCTCATCAAAATATCGAACGAATACCAAATTCACATGACTACTAATAGCAAGACTTCTCCCATGTCCTCAGGAACAAACGTAACTACTCACAAAGCATATTCATGTTCATAATCAGAGGGGTATTAATATGCATAAAGGATCTGAACATATGATCTTCCACCAAATAAACCAACTAGCATCAACTACAAGGAGTAATCAACACTACTAGCAACCTACTAGTACCAATCCCGGACTTGGAGACAAGAATTGGATACAAGAGATGAACTAGGGTTTTGAGAGGAGATGGTGCTGGTGAAGATGTTGATGGAGATTGCCCTCTCCCGATGAGAGGAGCGTTGGTGATGACGATGGCGATGATTTCCCCCTCCCGGAGGGAAGTGTCCCCGGCAGAACAGCTCTGCCGGAGCCCTAGATTGGTTCCGCCTCGTGGCGGCGGGGTCTCGTCCCGAAAGGTTGCTTATGATTTTTTCCTCGACTAAAGACTTCATATAGCAGAAGATGGCCACCGGAGAGCCAACAGGAGGCCCACGAGGCAGGGGGCGCGCCCCCACCCTCGTGGCCAGGTGGGCCCCCCTCTGGCGTACTTCTTCCGCTCAATATTTTTTATTATTTCCAAAAATAACTTTCGTGGAGTTTCAGGACTTTTGGAGTTGTGCATAATAGGTCTCTATTATTTGCTCCTTTTCCAGCCCAGAATTCCAGCTGCCGGCATTCTCCCTCCTTATGTAAACCTTGTAAAATAAGAGAGAATAGGCATAAGTATTGTGACATAACGTGTAGTAACAGCCCATAATGCAATAAATATCGATATAAAAGCATGATGCAAAATGGACGTATCAACTCCCCCAAGCTTAGACCTCGCTTGTCCTCAAGCGGAAGCCGATAACGATAAATATGTCTACATGTTTAGAGGTAGAGGTATCGATAAAAATAAAATACGGACATGAGGGCATCATGATTATTCTCATAACAGCAACATATATGAATATTGTCATATGATTTCTTATGCTCAAGTAATAATATATTCACAATGCAAAGTATGAATCAGAAACTTTATTGAGAACTAACAAACTATAATCTCAGTCATTGAAGCAATTGCAATTTATCATAACATCAGAAAGAGTCTATGTCAGAGCTTTCTAGCAAGTCCACATACTCAACTATCATTTAGTCTTTTATAATTGCTAACACTCACGCAATACTTGTGGTTATGGAGGTTTAATCGGACATAGAGAAAGATAGGGGCTTATAGTTTCGCCTCCCAACCTTTTACCTCAAGGGTAATGTCAACAATAATAACTCATGCTGACTTACATCCAATTAGATATATCTATCAGGATCTTTCCAACACCCTGTGCTTGCCAAAGGATAAAATATAAAAAGGAAAGGTGAAGATCACCATGACTCTTGCATAAGATAGAAGATAATAATAAAAGATAGGCCCTTCGCAGAGGGAAGCAGAGGTTGCCATGCGCTTTCAGGGTTGGATGCACAAAATCTTAATGCGAAAGAACGTCACTTTATATTGCCACTTGTGATATGAACCTTTATTATGCAGTCCGTCACTTTTATTTCTTCCACATCACAAGATCGTATAAAGCTTATTTCCTCCACACCAATCAATCATACATATTTAGAGAGCAATTTTTATTGCTTGCACCGATGACAACTTACTTGAAGGATCTTACTCAATCCATAGGTAGATATGGTGGACTCTCATGGCAAAACTGGTTTAAGGGTTTTTGGAAGCACAAGTAGTATCTCTACTTGGTGCAAAGAATTTGGCTAGCATGAGGGGGAAAGGCAAGCTCAACATGTTGGGTGATCCATGACAATATACTTTATCTAAGATATAAGAAAACATAACCCATTACGTTGTCTTCCTTGTCCAACATCAACTCTTTAGCATGTCATATTTTAATGAGTGCTCCCAATCATAAAAGATGTCTACGATAGTATATTTATATGTGAAACCTCTCTTTCCTTATTACTTCCTATTAATTGCAACGATGACCAAAGCTATGTTTGCCAACTCTCAACAATTTTTAATCATCATACTCTTTCTATGTGAAGTCATTACTCTCAATAAGATCAATATGATCTCTTTGTTTCTTTTTATTCTTTTTCTCTTTTCTTTTATTCACTCAAGATCATGGCAAAATAATCAAGCCCTTGACTCAACACTAATCTTTATTATATAGCTCACGGACTCGATTACATAGAGGGATCATAAAGCAAAAACTCAAAACTAGATTATACCATAAACTTCATTCTACTAGATCAAGATACTACTAATAGGATCGAACTAAGGAAAACGGTAAAGATAGGAGTGTGATGGTGATACGATACCAGGGCACCTCCCCCAAGCTTGGCAGATGCCAAGGGGAGTGCCCATACCCATGTGATTATGTCTCCTTTGCTGGTGAAGAAGGTGATGGTTTAGTTGATGGCGTAGGCTTCTTCCTTAATTTGCACTTGAGGACAGAATTTTGATCCCTCAAGTCATCAATCTCCTGCTCCAGGATTAATATCTTTTTGCATAGTTCCTGCTTGTTTTCCTGCAAGAGACGAAAAGGGATAAACTCGATCTTAGGTTTCTTTGCTCTATCAGGGAGGCTTGACTTTTTGAACTCCACATGCATGTCCCCAGGTTGAGGTAATGGGGCTTCATCTTCATCTGAGCTCGTCTCCTCCTTCCTCTTGGTTTCATAGTCCTCTTCTTCCTCCGTAGTCCAACCACAACGCTCCACATCTCCATAGACCTTAGGATCTGCAAGGTAATCATCCACATAGCTTTCTCCTTCCGAATCCTGGGACGACATGTTGCTCTAATCTGCAGCAGGACAGCTCGAAACAAGAACAGAGGATAATTGCGTGATACATGAGTCAAAACCTTCGGGAGATTATATAATGAATTTTTAGCAACCAAAATACGTATCGTGCAAGAAAACGGAGTCCGGAGAGCACACAAGGTGCCCACGAGGTAGGGGGGCGCGCCCAGTAGGGTAGGGCGCGCCCTCCACCCTCGTGGAGGCCTCCTGTTCTTCCCGGACTGCTTCTTATTTTTCTATTTTTCTAAATAATCCAAAACAGAGAAATATTGCCTTAAAAACTGTTTTGGAGTCGGTTTACTTACCGTACCACATACCTATTCCTTTTCGGAGTCTGAAACGTTCCGGAAAGTGTCCCTTATGTATTCCTTCGGGGTTACGGTTTCAATAACATTGGTTTCAACATTTATGGGATTACCTGTGATATAATGTTTAATTCTTTGACCGTTCACCACCTTCGGATTTGTACCTTCGAAGTTGTTGATTTTTATGGCACCGGAACGATAGACCTCCTCGATAACGTAGGAGCCTTCCCATTTAGAGAGAAGTTTTCCTGCAAAAAATCTTAAGTGAGAGTTGTATAGCAATACATAATCACCTACATTAAACTCACGCTTTTGTATCCTTTTGTCATGCCATCTTTTAACTTTTTCTTGAAACAACTTGGCATTTTCATAAGCTTGGGTTCTCCATTCATCAAGTGAGCTAATATCAAATAACCTCTTCTCACCGGCAAGTTTGAAATCATAGTTGAGCTCTTTAATAGCCCAATATGCCTTATGTTCTAGTTCAAGAGGTAAGTGACATGCTTTTCCATAAACCATTTTATACGGAGACATACCCATAGGATTTTTATATGCAGTTCTATAGGCCCATAATGCATCATCAAGTTTCTTGGACCAATTCTTTCTAGACCTATTGACAGTCTTTTGCAAAATTAATTTGAGCTCTCTATTACTCAATTCTACTTGACCACTAGACTGTGGGTGATAAGGAGATGCAATTCTATGATTAACATCATACTTAGCAAGCATTTTACGGAAAGCACCATGAATAAAATGTGAACCACCATCAGTCATTAAATATCTAGGGACTCCAAACCTCGGAAAAATAACTTCTTTAAGCATCTTAATAGAAGTGTTATGATCAGCACTACTAGTTGGAATAGCTTCTACCCACTTAGTAACGTAATCAACAGCAACTAAAATATGTGTATATCCATTAGAGGCAGGAAAGGGTCCCATATAATCAAAGCCCCAAACATCAAATGGTTCAATAACAAGTGAATAGTTCATAGGCATTTCTTGACGTCTACTAATATTACCAATTCTTTGACATTCATCACAAGACAAGACAAACTTACGGGCATCCTTGAAGAGAGTAGGCCAATAAAAACCGGATTGCAATACCTTATGTGCAGTTCTATCTCCAGCGTGGTGTCCTCCATAAGCTTCGGAGTGACACTTGCGTAGAATCTGTTCCTGTTCATGCTCAGGTACACAACGTCTAATAACACCATCTACTCCTTCTTTATAAAGATGTGGGTCATCCCAAAAGTAATGTCTCAAATCATAGAAAAACATTTTCTTTTGCTGGTATGTAAAACTAGGTGGTATAAATTTAGCAACGATGTAATTAGCATAATCAGCATACCACGGAGTACTACGAGAAGCATTTATGACATTTAATTGCTCATCAGGAAAGCTATCATCAATAGGTAGTGGGTCATCAAGAACATTTTCTAACCTAGACAAGTTGTCTGCAACGGGGTTCTCAGCTCCCTTTCTATCAACAATATGCAAATCAAATTCTTGTAGCAGGAGAACCCATCTAATGAGTCTAGGTTTAGCATCTTTCTTTTCCATAAGATATTTAATAGTAGCATGATCCGTGTGAATAGTTACTTTAGAATCAACAATATAAGGTCTGAACTTATCACAAGCAAACACAACTGCTAAGAATTCTTTTTCAGTAGTAGCATAATTTCTCTGAGCATTGTCTAGAGTTTTACTAGCATATTGAATAACATTTAATTTCTTATCAACTCTTTGCCCTAGAACATCACCTACAGCATAATCACTAGCATCACACATAATTTCAAAGGGTAAATTCCAATCAGGTGGCTGAACAATAGGTGCAGAGATCAATGCTTTCTTAAGTATTTCAAATGCTTCTACACAATCATCATCAAAGACAAATGGTATATCTTTTTGTAATAAATTAGTCAGAGGCCGAGAAATTTTTGAGAAGTCCTTAATGAACCTCCTATAAAAACCGGCATGACCAAGGAAACTTCTTATACCTTTGATGTCCTTGGGACATGGCATCTTTTCAATAGCATCAACCTTGGCTTTATCAACTTCAATACCTCTTTCAGAAACTTTATGCCCCAAGACAATGCCTTCATTAACCATAAAGTGGCACTTTTCCCAATTCAATACAAGATTAGTTTCTTCACATCTCTGCAAAACTCGATCAAGGTTGCTCAAGCAATCATCAAAAGAGGATCCATAAACGGAGAAATCGTCCATGAAAACCTCACAAATCTTTTCACAAAAGTCAGAGAATATAGCCATCATGCATCTTTGAAAGGTAGCAGGTGCATTACATAAACCAAAAGGCATACGTCTATAAGCAAAAGTGCCAAAAGGGCAAGTAAAAGTAGTCTTTGATTGATCATTGGCTAACACAGGTATTTGAGAGAAACCAGAATAACCATCTAGAAAGCAGAAATGTGTATGTTTGCATAATCTTTCTAGCATTTGATCGATAAAAGGTAAGGGGTAATGATCTTTCTTAGTAGCCTTATTTAATTTGCGGAAATCAATTACCATCCTATAACCTGTAATAATTCTTTGCGGAATCAATTCATCTTTATCATTAGGAACGACGGTAATACCTCCCTTCTTAGGGACACAATGGACAGGACTTACCCACTGACTATCAGCAACGGGATAAATTATACCTGCCTCAAGGAGCTTTAGTATTTCATTTCTTACCACTTCTTTCATCTTAGGATTCAGCCGTCATTGATGATCACGAACTGGTTTGGCATCTTCTTCCAAATTTATTTTATGTTGACATAGAGTGGGACTAATGCCCTTAAGATCATCAAGAGTATATCCAATAGCAGCACGGTGCTTCTTCAGAGTTTTCAATAATCTCTCTTCTTCATGCTCTGAAAGGTTAGCACTAATAATAACAGGATATATCTTCTTTTCATCAAGATAAGCATATTTAAGAGTATCAGGCAACGGTTTAAGCTCAAACACGGGATCACCCTTGGGTGGAGGAGGATCCCCTAGGATTTCAACAGGCAAATTGTGTTTCAGAATAGGTTCCTGTTTAAAGAATACTTCATCTATTTCCCTTCTTTCATTCATAAACATATCATTTTCATGGTCTAGCAAATATTGTTCTAAAGGATCACTAGGAGGTACGGCAATAGAAGCAAGACCAATAATTTCATCCTTACTAGGCAATTCTTCTTCACGGTGTTGTCTACTAAATTTAGAGAAATTAAACTCATGGGACATATCACCCAAGCCAATAGTAACAACACTCTTTTCGCAGTCTATTCTAGCATTGACAGTGTTCAAGAAGGGTCTACCAAAAATAATGGGACAAAAGCTATCTTGTGGGGAACCAAGAACAAGAAAATCAGCAGGATATTTAGTTTTCCCACACAAGACTTCAACATCTCTAACAATTCCAATGGGTGATATTGTATCTCTATTAGCAAGTTTGATGGTAACATCAATACCTTCTATCTCAGCAGGTGCAATTTCATGCATAATTTCTTTGTATAGGTCATGAGGTATAGCACTAGCACTAGCACCCATATCACATAAGCCATGATAACAATGATCTCCTATTTTAACAGAAATAACAGGCATGCCTACCACAGGTCTATGTTTATCTTTAGCACAAGGTTTGGCAATTCTAGCAGTTTCACCGCAGAAATAAATAACATGCCCATCAATATTATCAGCCAAGAGATCTTTAACAATAGCAATATTAGGTTCAACTTTAATCTGCTCAGGAGGTGTATAAGTTCTAATATTGCTTTTACGAACCACAGTTGAAGCTTTAGCATGATCCTTTATCCTAACAGGGAAAGGTGGTTTCTCAACATAAGAAGTAGGAACAACAGGATCATTATAAGTGACAGTCTTTTCTTCAACTTTAGTAGGTGCAGCTACTTTTACTTCTATGGGAGGATGATATTTAAACCACTTCTCCTTGGGGAGATCAACATAAGTAGCAAAAGATTCACAGAAAGAAGCTACTATCTCAGAGTCAAGTCCATATTTAGTGCTAAATTTACGGAAAACATCGGTATCCATAAAAGATTTAACACAATCAAACTTAGGTGTCATACCTGACTCCTTACCTTCGTCGAGATCCCAATCTTCAGAGTTGCGTTTAATTCTATCCAATAAATTCCATTTGAATTCAATAGTCTTCATCATAAAAGAGCCAGCACAAGAAGTATCGAGCATGGTGCGATTGTTATCAGAAAGCCGAGCATAAAAACTTTGAATAATTATTTCTCTTGGGAGCTCATGATTGGGGCATGAATATAACATTGATTTAAGCCTCCCCCAAGCTTGAGCGATGCTTTCTCCTTCGCGAGGCCAAAAATTATATATATAATTGCGATCACGATGAACAAGATGCATAGGATAAAACTTCTGATGAAATTCCAATTTCAATCGTTTGTAGTTCCATGACCCCGTATCATCACATAGCCTATACCATGTCGATGCATCTCCCTCCAAAGATAAAGGGAAGACCTTCTTCTTAACAACATCATCGGGTATACCTGCAAGCTTAAATAATCCACAAACTTCATCCACATAGATTAGGTGCTCATCAGGATGCTTTGTTCCATCTCCTGCAAAAGGATTAGCTAGCAGTTTTTCTAACATACCCGAAGGAACTTCAAAGGGAACATTTTCATTTTCAGTAGGTTCAGTAGGTTGAGGAGCAACTCTTTGCTCTACTGGTCGGGGTGAAGATACCCCGAACAAGCCCCTCAGAGGATTACTTTCCATAGTAACAAGTGACAGTAAATTTCAGCACACTATATAAATTTTTCCTTACCAAATTCCACCTACCAAAGGCGCTTCACTCCCCGGCAACGGCGCCAGAAAAGAGTCTTGATGACCCACAAGTATAGGGGATCTATCGTAGTCCTTTCGATAAGTAAGAGTGTCGAACCCAACGAGGAGCAGAAGGAAATGATAAGCGGTTTTCAGCAAGGTATTCTCTGCAAGTACTGAAATAAGTGGTAACAGATAGTTTTGTGATAGGATAATTTGTAACGAGCAACAAGTAACAAAAGTAAATAAAGTGCAGCAAGGTGGCCCAATCCTTTTTATAGCAAAGGACAAGCCTGGACAAACTCTTATATGGAGAAAAGCGCTCCCGAGGACACATGGGAATTATCGTCAAGCTAGTTTTCATCACGTTCATATGATTCGCGTTCGGTACTTTGATAATTTGATATGTGGGTGGACCGGTGCTTGGGTGCTGTTCTTACTTGAACAAGCATCCCACTTATGATTAACCTCTATTGCAAGCATCCGCAACTACAACAAAAGTATTAAGGTAAACCTAACCATAGCATGAAACATATGGATCCAAATCAGCCCCTTACGAAGCAACGCATAAACTAGGGTTTAAGCTTCTGTCACTCTAGCAACCCATCATCTACTTATTACTTCCCAATGCCTTCCTCTAGGCCCAAATAATGGTGAAGTGTTATGTAGTCGACGTTCACATAACACCACTAGAGGCTAGACAACATACATCTCATCAAAATATCGAACGAATACCAAATTCACATGACTACTAATAGCAAGACTTCTCCCATGTCCTCAGGAACAAACGTAACTACTCACAAAGCATATTCATGTTCATAATCAGAGGGGTATTAATATGCATAAAGGATCTGAACATATGATCTTCCACCAAATAAACCAACTAGCATCAACTACAAGGAGTAATCAACACTACTAGCAACCTACTAGTACCAATCCCGGACTTGGAGACAAGAATTGGATACAAGAGATGAACTAGGGTTTTGAGAGGAGATGGTGCTGGTGAAGATGTTGATGGAGATTGCCCTCTCCCGATGAGAGGAGCGTTGGTGATGACGATGGCGATGATTTCCCCCTCCCGGAGGGAAGTGTCCCCGGCAGAACAGCTCTGCCGGAGCCCTAGATTGGTTCCGCCAAGGTTCCGCCTCGTGGCGGCGGAGTCTCGTCCCGAAAGGTTGCTTATGATTTTTCCCTTGACGAAAGACTTCATATAGCAGAAGATGGCCACCGGAGAGCCAACAGGGGGCCCACGAGGCAGGGGGCGCGCCCTGGGGGGTAGGGCGCGCCCCCACCCTCGTGGCCAGGTGGGTCCCCCTCTGGCGTACTTCTTCCGCTCAATATTTTTTATTATTTCCAAAAATAACTTTCGTGGAGTTTCAGGACTTTTGGAGTTGTGCAGAATAGGTCTCTATTATTTGCTCCTTTTCCAGCCCAGAATTCCAGCTGCCGGCATTCTCCCTCCTTATGTAAACCTTGTAAAATAAGAGAGAATAGGCATAAGTATTGTGACATAATGTGTAGTAACAGCCCATAATGCAATAAATATCGATATAAAAGCATGATGCAAAATGGACGTATCAATACTCTACCCTCAAAACCTGTTGCGATCCCCTATACTTGTGGGTTATCAAGGTCCACTCTTCAATCGACGTGATACACATGATGAAGAATCTTTGCGTGAACCTGCTAGGCTTGTTGGGCGTGTATGGGAAGACAAAAGATACACCGGAGGCACAGGAGGACCCGCAACGTTTGCACGAAAAAGACGGCATGCCTCCAAAGCAGTATGAAGGTCCTGCCAGCTACGCTCTTACAAAAGAAGAGAAGGAAATCTTCTTTGAATGCCTGCTCAGTATGAAGGTCCCGTCTAGCTTCTCGTCGAATATAAAGGGAATAATAAATATGGCAGAGAAAAAGTTCTAGAACCTAAAGTCTCATGACTGCCACGTGATTATGATGCAACTGCTTCCGGTTGCATTGAGGGGGCTCCTATCGGAAAATGCTCGATTAGCCATTGTGAAGCTATGTGCATTCCTCAATGCAATCTCTCAGAAGGTGATTGATCCAGAAATCCTACCAAGGCCAAGGAGTGATGTGGCGCAATATCTTGTCAGTTTCGAGCAGGTGTTCCCACCATCCTTCTTCAATATCATGACGCACGCCCTAGTTCATCTAGTCGACGAGATTGTCATTCTGGGCCCTGTATTTCTATGCAATATGCTCCCCTTTGAGAGGTTCATGGGAGTCCTAAAGAAATATGTCCGTAACCGCGCTAGGCCAGAAGAAAGCATCTCCATGGTTCATCAAACAGAGGATGTCATTGGGTTTTGTGTTGACTTCATTCCTGTTCTTAAGAAGATTGGTCTCCCTCAATCGCGGTATGAGGGGAGACTGACTGGAAAAGGCACTCTAGGAGGGAACTCAATAATATGTAGGGACAGACATTCTTGGTCTCAAGCACACTACACAGTTCTACAGAACTCTACCTTGGTGACCCTGCATGTCGATGAACACAAGAACATTCTGTGCTCCAAACACCCAGAGCAGTGTGATGACTGGATTACATGTGAACACATGAGGACTTTCGGCAGTTGGTTGGAAACACGTCTCAAAGGTGACAACGCTGTTTCTGATAAGTTGTACTTGTTGTCCAGGGGACCATCTTCGACTGTATTGACTTACAAAGGATAAGAGATAAATGGGAATACGTTTTACACGATCGCCCAAGATCAAAAGAGCACCAACCAAAACAGCAGTGTCCGCTTTGATGTAGCAACCAAGAGGGGAAAGGACACATATTATGGTTACATAGTGGACATATGGGAACTTGACTATGGACATGATTTTAAGGTCCCTTTGTTTAAGTGCAAATGGGTCAATATGTCAGGAGGCGGGGTACATGTAGACCCACAGTACGAAATGACAACAGTGGATCTAAACAACCTTGGGTACACAGACGAACCATTCGTCCTAGCCAATGATGTGGCGCTAGTTTTCTATGTGAAGGACATGTCTACCAAACCGAGAAAAATAAAAGATAGGGAAGCGAATACATCATACGATGAGCCAAAGTGCCACACTGTTCTTTCAGGAAAAAGAGACATCGTGGGATTGGAGGGCTAGACAGACATGTCTGAAGATTATGAAAAGTTTCATGAAATTCCTCCCTTCAAAGTCAAGGCTGACCCAAGTGCTACCTCTTGAGCCTGCGTTGGTTTTCCCTTGAAGAGGAAAGGGTGATGCAGCAAAGTAGCGTAAGTATTTCCGTCAGTTTTTGAGAACCAAGGTATCAATCCAGTAGGAGACTACAGGCAAATCCCTCGTACCTGCACAAACAATTAAGAACCTTGCAACCAACGCGATAAAGGGGTTGTCAATCCCTTCATGGCCACTTGCAAAAGTGAGATCTGATAGGGATAATAAGATAAATATTTTTGGTATTTTTGGTGTAGATTGAAAAGTAAAGATTGCAAAATTAAATAGATCGGAAACTTATATGATGGAAAATAGACCCGGGGGTCATAGGTTTCACTAGTGGCTTCTCTCAAGATAGCAAATTCTACGGTGGGTGAACAAATTACTGTTGAGCAATTCATAGAAAAGCGCATAGTTATGAGAATATCTAGGCATGATCATGTATATAGGCATCACATCCGTGAAAAGTAGACTGAAACGATTCTGCATCTACTACTATTACTCCAGACATGGACCGCTATCCAGCATGCATCTAGAGTATTAAGTTCATCAGAACAAAGTAACGCATTAAGCAAGATGACATGATGTGGAGGGATAAACTCAAGCAATATGATATAAACCCCATCTTTTTATCCTCGATGGCAACAATACAATACGTGCCTTGCTGCCCCTTCTGTTACTAGGAAAGGACACCGCAAGATTGAACCCAAAGCTAAGAACTTCTCCCGTTGCAAGAAAGATCAATCTAGTAGGCCAAACCAAACTGATAACTCAAAGAGACTTGCAAAGATATCAAATCATACATATAAGAATTCAGAGAAGAATCAAATATTGTTCATAGATAATCTTGATCATAAACCCATAATTCATCGGATCTCGACAAACACACCGCAAAAAGTATTACATCGAATAGATCTCCAAGATAATCGAGGAGAACTTTGTATTGAGATCCAAAGAGAGAGAAGAAGCCATCTAGCTAATAACTATGGACCCGAAGGTCTGTGGTAAACTACTCACACATCATCGGAGAGGCTATGGTGTTGATGTAGAAGCCCTCCTTGATTGATTCCCCCTTCGGCGGAGCGCCGGAAAAGGCTCCAAGATGGGATCTCACGGGTACAGAAGGTTGCGGCGGTGGAAATAGGGTATCGTGGTGCCCCTAGATGTTTTCAGGGTATAAGAGTATATATAGGCGAAGGAAGTAGGTCGGTGGAGCCACGAGGGGCCCATGAGGGTGGGGGCGCGCCTCCCTACCTCGTGGCCGCCTCATTGCTTCCTTGACGTCCACTCCAAGTCTCCTGGATTGTGTTTTTTCCAAAAATGATCCTCGCGAAGGTTTCATTCCGTTTGGACTCCGTTTGATATTCCTTTTCTGCGAAACACTGAAATAGGCAAAAAACAACAATTTGCACTGGGCCTCCGGTTAGTAGGTTAGTCCCAAAAATCATATAAAAGTGCATAATAAACATCCAAAACAGATAATATAATAGCATGGACCAATCAAAAATTATAGATACGTTGGAGACATATCAAGCATCCCCAAGCTTAATTCCTGCTCGTCCTCGAGTAGGTAAATGATAAAAACAGAATTTTTGATGTGGAATGCTACCTAGCATAATTCTCAATGTAATTTTCTTTATTGTAGAATGAATGTTCAGATCCGAAAGATTCAAGGCAAGAGTTTAATATTGACATAAAAATAATAATACTTCAAGCATACTAACAAAGCAATCATGTCTTCTCAAAATAACATGGCAAAAGAAAGTTATCCCTATAAAATCATATAGTCTGGCTATGCTCTATCTTCATCACACAAAATATTTAAATCATGCACAACACCAATGACAAGCCAAGCAATTGTTTCATACTTTTGATTTTCTCAAACCTTTTCAATCTTCACGCAATACATGGGCATGAGCCATGGACATAGCACTATACGTGGAATAGAATGGTGGTTGTGGAGAAGACAAAAAGAAGAAGATAGTCTCACATCAACTAGGCATATCAACGGGCTATGGAGATGCCCATCAATAGATATCAATGTGAGTGAGTAGGGATTGCCATGCACCAGATGCACTAGAGCTATAAGTGTATGAAAGCTCAACAAAAGAAACTAAGTGGGTGTGCATCCAACTCGCTTGCTCATGAAGACCTAGGGCATTTTGAGGAAGCCCATCATTGGAATATACAAGCCAGGTTCTATAATGTAAAATTCCCACTAGTATATGAAAGTGAAAACATAGGAGACTCTCTATCATGAAGATCATGGTGCTACTTTGAAGCACAAGTGTGGTAAAAGGATAGTAACATTGTCCCTTCTCTCTTTTTCTCTCATATTTTTCTTTTTTCCCTCTTTTTTTGGGCCTTTTTCTCCTTTTTATGGCCTCTTTTTTTTAGTCCGGAGTCTCATCCCGACTTGTGGGCGAATCATAGTCTCCATCACCCTTTCCTCACTTGGGACAATGCTCTAATAATGATGATCATCACACTTTTATTTACTTAGAACTCAAGAATTACAACTCAATACTTAGAACAAAATATGAGTCTATGTGAATGCCTCCGGTGGTGTACCGAGATATGCAATGAATCAAGAGTGACATGTATGAAAATCATGAACGGTGGCTTTGCCACAAATACGATGTCAACTACATGATCATGCAAAGCAATATGAAAATGATGACGCGTGTCATAATAAATGGAACGGTGGAAAGTTCCATGGCAATATATCTCGGTATGGTGGCTGTTTTGAGGAAGGTATATGATGGGTGTATGATACCGGCGAAAGGTGCGCGGTATTAGAGAGGCTAGCAATGGTGGAAGGGTGACAGTATGTATAATCCATGGACTCAACATTAGTCATAAAGAACTCACATACTTATTGCAAAAATCTATTAGTTATCGAAACGAAGTATTACGCGCATGCTCCTAGGGGGATAGATTGGTAGGAAAAGACCATCGCTCGTCCCCGACCGCCACTCATAAGGAAGACAACCAATAAATAAATCATGCTCCGACTTCATCACATAACGGTTCACCATACGTGCATGCTACGGGAATCACGAACTTTAGCACAAGTATTTCTCAAATTCACAACTACTCAACTAGCATGACTCTAATATCACCATCTTCATATCACAAAACAATCATAAAGAATCAAACTTCTCATAGTATTCAATGCACTTTATATGATAGTTTCTCATAGTATCTTGGATGCTCATCACTTTAGGACTAAAATTTTAACCAAAGCAAATTACCATGCTGTTCTAAAAGACTCTCAAAATAATATAAGTGAAGCATGAGAGATAATTAATTTCTATAAAATAAACCACCACCATGCTCTAAAAAGATATAAGCGAAGCACTAGAGAAAAAATTATCTAGCTCAAAAGATATAAGTGAAGCACATAGAGTATTCTAATAAATTCCGATTCATGTGCATCTCTCCAAAAGGTGTGTACAGCAAGGATGATTGTGGCAAACTAAAAAGAAAAGACTCAAATCATACAAGACGCTCCAAGCAAAACACATATCATGTGGTGAATAAAAATATAGCATCAAGTAAAGTTACCGATAAACGAAGACGAAAGAGGGGATGCCTTCCGGGGCATCCCCAAGCTTAGGCTTTTAGTTGTCCTTGAATTTTACCTAGGGGTGCCTTGGGCATCCCCAAGCTTAGGATCTTGCCACTCCTTGTTCCAAAATCCATCAAATCTTTACCAAAAAACTTGAAAACTTCACACAAAACTCAACAGAAAATATCATGAGCTCCGTTAGCAAAATAAAACAAACCACCACTTTAAGGTACTGTATTGAACTCATTCTTTATTTATATTGGTGTTAAACCTACTGTATTCCAACTTCTCTATGGTTCATACCCCCCGATTCTAGACATAGATTCATCAAAATAAGAAAACAACACACGAAAAACAGAATCTGTCAAAAAACAGAACAGTCTGTAGTAATCTGTATCAAACGCAAACTTCTGTAACTCAGAAAAATCTACCAAAATAGGAAGACCTAAATAATTTTATTATTGATCTACTGCAATTGGAATCAGTATTTTCTCACTTTTTGGTGATTTTTAACAATTGTTTTCGTGAGCAGAAAGTTTCTGTCTTTTTCAGCAAGATCAAATAATTATCATCCAAGAAGATCCTATAGGTTTTACTTGGCACAAACACTAATTAAGACATAAAACCACATCTAACCAGAGGCTAGATGAATTATTTATTACTAAACAGGAACAAAAAGCAAGGAACAAAAATAAAATTGGGTTGCCTCCCAACAAGCGCTATCGTTTAACGCCCCTAGCTAGGCATAAAAACAAGAATAGATCTAGGTATTGTCATCTTTGGCATGCAATTATTTAATTAAACACTTTTAACCCTTAGGAGTTTCCTTATTTTTATTAATGATCAAACTCCTAGGCAAGAAATCGAGAAATTGATTTGTAGCAAAAAGTTCTTTAATGATAGCAAAAAAGTTGGGGTGAACACTTATTGACTTGAGATCCGCATTTTCCTTACTAGAAGATTCACCCTTATTTTTAGGAACAAACACCAATTTGGTAAATTTGGTAGTAGGAGGATTTGGAGTATTTCTCACAGAAGAAAAGGCAGACCCTAAGTTGGTAATAATATCCTCAAGTTTATCAATTCTTGTGGAATCTTGATCTATCTTTTCGTTAACTATGGGTTCCTTTTCTTTTCAGAGTAACTCCTACCTTAGATCCATATTGGGTAATTTGGTTGTGGATCTTTTTATCCAAATTCTCAATCAACTCTATAGTGGCAACTTTATTTTCAATAATTTCAAGCCTTTGCATCACATGTTCCAAAGTTAAAGTAGTTCCATTAACCAGAAGAGGTGGTGGGCCGAATAAATCTATCATAGCATTATAAGAATAAAAAGTATGACTACCCAAGAAATTCCCTCCGGTAATGGTATCAAGAATATATCTATTCAGAGGAGTGATGCCTACATAAAAATTGCAAAGAAGAACGGAAGTGGATTGCTTCCTAGTAGATCTATTCTGAGCATTGCAAATTCTATACCAAGCATCTTTTAGATTTTCTCCCTCCCTTTGTTTAAAATTAAGAACTTCATTCTCGGGGGTACTACCAATGATAGAAGGACTGGCCATGACGACGAAAGAAATGATCTAACACACGGAGACACAAGAAGCAAGCAAAAAGAGGCGAACGGAAAAAGGGCGAATAAAACGGCAAGGGTGAAGTGGGGGAGAGGAAAACGAGAGGCAAATGGCAAATAATGTAATGCGAGGGATATGAGTTTGTGATGGGTACTTGGTATGTCTTGACTTGTGCGTAGATCTCCCCGGCAACGGCGCAAGAAATCCTTCTTGCTACCTCTTGAGCATGCGTTGGTTTTCCCTTGAAGAGGAAAGGGTGATGCAGAAAAGTAGCGTAAGTATTTCCCTCAGTTTTTGAGAACCAAGGTATCAATCCAGTAGGAGCCTACACGCAAATCCCTCGTACCTGCACAAACAATTAAGAACCTTGCAACCAACACGATAAAGGGGTTGTCAATCCCTTCACTGCCACTTGCATAAGTGAGATATGATAGAGATAATAAGATAAATATTTTTGGTATTTTTGGTGTAGATTGAAAAGTAAAGATTGCAAAATAAAATAGATCGAAAACTTATATGATGGAAAATAGACCCGGGGGCCATAGGTTTCACTGGTGGCTTCTCTCAAGATAGCAAATTCTATGGTGGGTGAACAAATTACTGTCGATCAATTGATAGAAAAGCGCATAGTTATGAGAATATCTAGGCATGATCATGTATATAGGCATCACGTCCGTGACAAGTAGACCGAAACGATTCTGCATCTACTACTATTACTCCACACATCGACCGCTATCTAGCATGCATCTAGAGTATTAAGTTCATAAAAACAGAGTAACGCATTAAGCAAGATGACATGATGTAGAGGGATAAACTCAATCAATACGATATAAACCCCATATTTTTATGCTCGATGGCAACAATACAATACGTGCCTTGCTACCCCTGCTGTCACTGGGAAAGGACACGGGAAGGTTGAACCCAAAGCTAAGCACTTCTCTCATTGCAAGAAAATCAATCTAGTAGGCCAAACCAAACTAATAATTCGAAGAGACTTGCAAACATATCAAATCATACATATAAGAATTCAGAGAAGAATCAAATATTGTTCATAGATAATCTTGATCATAAACCCACAATTCGTCGGATCTCGACAAACACACCGCAAAAAGTATTACATCAAATAGATCTCCAAGAGAATCGAGGAGAACTTTGTATTGAGATCCAAAGAGAGAGAGAAGATGCCATCTAGCTAATAACTATGGACCCGAAGGTCTGTGGTAAACTACTCACACATCATCGGAGAGGCTATGGTGTTGATGTAGAAGCCCTCCGTTATCGATTCCCCCTTCGGCGGAGCGCCGAAAAAGGCCCCAAGATGGGATCTCACGGGTACAGAAGGTTGCAGCGGTGGAAATAGGGTTTTGTGGTGCGCCTGGATGTATTCAGGGTATACGAGTATATATAGGCAAAGGAAGTAGGTCGGTGGAACCACGAGGGGCCCACGAGGGTGGGGGGTGCGCCTACCCCTCTGGGCGCGCCTCCCTACCTCGTGGCCGCCTCGTTGGTTCCTTGACGTACACTCCAAGTCTCCTGGATTGCGTTTGTTCCAAAAATGATCCTCGCGAAGGTTTCATTCCGTTTGGACTCCATTTGATATTCCTTTTCCGCAAAACACTGAAATAGGCAAAAAAACAGCAATTTGCACTGGGCCTCCGGTTTGTAGGTTAGTCCCAAAAATCATATAAAAGTGCATAATAAAGCCCATTAAACATCCAAAACAGATAATATAATAGCATGGAACAATCAAAAATTATAGATACGTTGGAGACGTATCAAGCATCCCCAAGCTTAATTCCTGCTCGTCCTTGAGTAGGTAAATGATAAAAACAGAATTTTTGCTGTGGAATGCTACCTAGCATAATTCTCAATGTAATTTTCTTTATTGTGGCATGAATGTTCAGATTCGAAAGATTCAAGATAAAAGTTTAATATTGAAATAAAAATAATAATACTTCAAGCATACTAACAAAGCAATCATGTCTTCTCAAAATAACATGGCAAAAGAAAGTTATCCCTACAAAATCATATAGTCTGGCTATACTCTATCTTCGTCACACAAAATATTTAAATCTTGCACAACCCTGATGACAAGCCAAGCAATTGTTTCATACTTTTGATGTTCTCAAACCTTTTCAATCTTCACGCAATACATGAGCGTGAGCCATGGACATAGCACTGTATGTGGAATAGAATGGTGGTTGTGGAGAAGACAAAAAGAAGAAGATAGTCTCACATCAACTAGGCGTATCAACGTGCTATGGAGATGCCCATCAATAGATATCAATGTGAGTGAGTAGGGATTTCCATGCAACGGATGCAATAGAGCTATAAGTGTATGAAAGCTCAACAGAAGAAACTAGGTGGGTGTGCATCCAACTCGCTTGCTCACGAAGACCTAGGGCTTTTTGAGGAAGCCCATCATTGGAATATACAAGCCAAGTTCTATAATGTAAAATTCCCACTAGTATATGAAAGTGAGAACATAGGAGACTCTCAATCATGAAGATCATGGTGCTACTTTGAAGCACAAGTGTGGTAAAAGGATAGTAACATTGTCCCTTCTCTCTTTTTCTCTCATTTTTTTTTCTTTTTTTCCCTCTTTTTTGGGGCCTTTTTCTGTTTTTTTATGGCCTCTTTTTTTAGTCCGGAGTCTCATCCCGACTTGTGGGGGAATCATAGTCTCCATCATCCTTTCCTCACTTGGGACAATGCTCTAATAATGATGATCATCACACTTTTATTTACTTACAACTCAAGAATTACAACTCAATACTTAGAACAAAATATGACTCTATGTGAATGCCTCCGGCGGTGTACCGGGATATGCAATGAATCAAGAGTGACATGTATGAAAATCATGAACGGTGGCTTTGCCACAAATACGATGTCAACTACATGATCATGCAAAGCAATATGACTATGATGAAGCGTGTCATAATAAACGAAACGGTGGTAAGTTGCATGGCAATATATATCGAATGGCTATGGAAATGCCATAATAGGTAGGTATGGTGGCTGCTTTGAGGAAGGTATATGGTGGGTGTATGATACCGGCGAAAGGTGCGCGGTATTAGAGAGGCTAGCAATGGTGGAAGGGTGAGAGTGCATATAATCCATGGACTCAACATTAGTCATAAAGAACTCACATACTTATTGCAAAAATCTGTTAGTTATTGAATCGAAGTATTACGCGCATGCTCCTCGGGGGATAGATTGGTAGGAAAAGTCCATCGCTCGTCCCCGACCGCCATTCATAAGGAAGACAATCAATAAATAAATCATGCTCCGACTTCATCACATAATGGTCCACCATACGTGCATGCTATGGGAATCACAAACTTTAGCACAAGTATTTCTCAAATTCACAACTACTCAACTAGCATGACTCTAATATCACCATCTTCATATCTCAAAATAAACATAAAGAACGATCCTCGCGAAGGTTTTATTCCGTTTGGACTCCATTTGATATTCCTTTTCTGCGAAACACTGAAATAGGCAAAAAAACGGAATTTGCACTGGGCCTCCGGTTAGTAGGTTAGTCCCAAAAATAATATAATAGTGCATAATAAAGCCCATTAAACATCCAAAACAGATAATATAATAGCATGTAACAATAAAAAATTATAGATACGTTGGAGACGTATCACCAAGCACCCTGTTAAGCGATGAAGAATATCCATTGTTACAACGCAATAAGCAAAGGACACGAACGAAGAAAAAGTGAAGACTTTCTCTCCACAACTATTATGATGATGCCTTTGATCTTGAATATCACTGCAGTTACATGTGAAGAAATGACATGCCTTTTGTAACAGACGAGTTCCCGTATGAAACCGTGATACTTCGAAAGAGATTGTCCGTTTTGTACACGAAGTGCATCCAGTGTTTGTCGTAACCCTCTCAACTTTTTAGCACATGCTATGTGGGTGAAATGATGATACCATGCCAAATTTCAACCTTTTCAGAATTCATTTGTAGTGCTTTTCAATTTCAGGGTCATATAGCTCAAAAAAATCAGTAAATGCATGAAAAATAACAAATAAAGTCAGAAAGGGTTGAAAATTGATGACGTGGCTTTGAATGGTGCATTCTGAACACACAAAAAGTCTGGAGTTCAAATAAGTTCAAAAAAATGAAATCCCTTTGTAACAGACGAGTTTCCATATGAAACCCTGATACTTCGAAAGAGATTGTCCATTTTGTACACAAAGTGCATCCAGTTTTTGCCGTAACCCTCTCAACTTTTTAGCACACGCTATGTGGGTGAAATGATGATACCATGCCAACTTTCAACCTTTTCAGAGTTCATTTGTAGTGCTTTTCTATTTCAGGGTCGTTTAGCACAAAAAGAATGAACTAATAGCAAAAAGAATGAACTTAAAATAATCAATTAAAATATTCTGTTATGATCAACTAAAACAAAACTATAATATTCTTCAATAGCAAAATGAATCAACTAAAAAGTTTTTACAAAACTCTAATAGCAAAAGGAATCAACTAAAAGCTTTTAGGAACCTCTAGTATTTTTTAAACTAAAATTATATAAAATTTATGCAACTAAAATTATCAAAGTATTTTATGTTCAAAACATTAATGGCAAAAAGAATTTTCATAAAGAATTTTTTGTTAGAAACTTTAATAGCAAACTGAAATAACAAAATCTGTTCTTGATTAAAACATACATTTAAAATAACCTAAAAATTACCAAATTTAATATAATGATAAGACACAATAATATTAAGTAGCGGGAAAAAGAATCACTCAAAAATCTATTTTTATAGTAAAGTTGTACACAAACTAGTGATTCACACAAATTTAAAAGAACTCAAATTTAAACTATTCAAATTTGAAAATTAATGGCACTAGAAAGTCTATAATTTTTGTGACCTAACAGCAAAAAGAATCACTGGAAAACTGCAAACAAAAATAAAGAAAAAAGGAAAACAGAAAAAAATGCCACCTACTGGGCCACCACGGCCTGAATACGACTAGAAACCCAGCTAGTTGGGCCAGGATTCAGGCCCGCAGAAGGCCCAGCAGGCCCACAGGCATAGCTGTGTCAGATTAGGCCCATAGGCCTGCAGTTCAGAGGAGTTCAAGAGGGATGAGGCAGTCGAGCGTATAAACCGGTGCGGAGCGCTCTCAACTAGCGAGGTGGGACTAAACTCCCACCACCACGCCGCTGTGCAAGCCCATTGGTCCCGTTTAGTGCCACGGACCAGGACCAATGCCAACCTTTGGTCCCGGTTCGTGGCACCAACCGGGACCAATGCCCACCTTTGGTCCCGGTTCGTGCCACCAACTAGGACCAAAGGTCTCTACTTCCCGCCCTTTGGGCTGCTGAAAAGAGACCTTTGATCCCGGTTGGTGGCACGAAGGACCAAAGGGGGGCATTGGTCCCGGTTTGTGCCACGAACCGGGACCAATGGCTTTGCTATATAAGCAAGGACGCCAATAAGTGCCACACGATTGGGCGTTAGGGAGTCTGTCCACACATTTTGTGTGGTGTATAAGAGGAACAGCCCACACACCTACGTGTGGGCAAAACAAGTAATGCCCACACACCTCTTTTTTCCCTCCCGATCCCTGTCACGCGCGTGCGTGTGGGCGAAATAGATAACACCCACACGCCCTGTACGTCAGGCCTCGTACCTCGTGGTCCTGCACACCCCACGTGACAGTCACCGCGCGTCCCGCAGTTGCCATGGTCCAGACCCTCGTCCATGTTCGTTTAACTGCAGTTGCCATGTCGCTGAACTTCGGTTGCCATGTCGGACAACTACAGTTGCCATGGTTGCTCAACTGCAGTTGCCATGTATGGTCTGGTCTACTGCAGTTGCCATGATTTCAAAACTTTAGGAGTTGCCACCCACTAACACTAGGTAGTTGCCATGTAGCACTACAAAAAGGCATGGCAAAAAACATGTTCGGGTAAAAGACAGAGTTGCCATGTGCTCACAAGCACGCTAGGGCAGTTGCCATGTAAAGAGAAAGAGTTGCCATCTGCTTACGTGCATGCTAGGGCAGTTGCCATGTACCCTGCAAAAACACATAGCAACTGCCAGCTTTGGGTGTGGGCGAGGAGACGGGCGTGTGGGCGAAGTGATAAACGCCCACACACCAGCCCCCTCTGCGTGCGTGAAAACTGGTGTGTGGGCGAATTGCTAAACACGCACACACCAGCCCCCCGTGTGGTGAAAAAGGTCGTGTGGGCGACCGGATGAATGCCCACACACCAGCTTAGTCCTACGTGGCACACAAAAACTGCTAGAACGCGCCAAGATTCGTGCAGAATTGGTTGGACGAGGATCTATGCGTGTGGGCGAATTGCCAGACGCCCACACGAGTGGGCGTTAGTGTTTTCGATAAGCAAACACTTAGCGTTTTTTAGATTTCATCTCTGCAGTTGCCCCGCCCCGACGCCGCCGCCAGGTTGCCCGAGCTCGCCCCGTCGACGCCGTCAGGCTGCTCGACCTCGCCGTGCCCCGACCACGCCGCCATTGCCCCTGCCCTGACCATGCCGCCCTCGCCTTGCCTCTGCCTCGCCCTGCCCCGATCGACCACGCCACCGTCGCCCCTGCCCCGACCACGCCGCCATCGCCGCCCTCCACACAGACGCCGTGCCTCTACCCCTGCCCCGACCACGCCGCACCTTTCCTTGGTCAGGCCAGCGCCCCCTTCCTCCCAGTCCTCTTCTCCCTGTTTTTTTCACATATATATGATGTTTTTTTGTAGACTATATGTATATGTGTGATTATATGGATGTGTGTGTATATGATTATATGTCCTCTTTTTTTCAGATTTTTTGTTCATATATATGATTATTTGTTTTTTGCATTTTTAAAAAAATGTATATGTATGTATATTCTCTGTGTATATATGTTCATGCATGCAAAAGTTAGATTTTTAGAAAAGTTTTATCTATGTATGTTCTCTGATTTAGTGCATTTTAGGTTAGTTTCATTTTTAGAAAAGTTTTATATATTTAGGAAGAAGGAAGAGAAGGAAGAAGGAAGAAGAAGAAAAAGTTTTATATATGCAAACGTTACATTTTAAGAAAAAGTTTTATATATCTACCTAGCAAGAAGGAAGAAGGAAGAAGAAGAAAAAATTTATATATGCAAAAGTTACATTTTTAGAAAAGGTTTATATAGGAAGAAGGAAGAAGGAAGAAGAAGAAAAAGAAGAGGAGAGGAAAAAGAGGAGAAAAAAATAAGAAGAGGAAAAAGAAGAAAAAAGAGGAGAAGAAAAAAATAGAATAATATATTTTTCTATTTTTTCTTCTTCTCCTCTATTCCTTCTTCTTCTCCTCTTTTTTTTCGTCTTTTTTTCTTCGATCTTCTCCTCTATTCCTTTCTTCTTCTCCTCTTTTTTCTTCTTCTTCTTACTCTTCTTATTTTTTATCGGGTATGTCGTTGTCGATATACCCCCTCCCCGATAACTTCGACATGAGGGGGGTGTCGATATACCCCCTCCCCGACAACTTCAACATGAGGGGGGGGTTCGATATACCCCCTCCCTGATAACTTCGACATGACTGGGGGGGGTCGATATACCCCTCCCCGATAACATTTTTTCCCATGTATGTATGTCGTCGTTGTCGATATACCCCCTCCCGATAACTTCGACATGATGGGGGGGTTGATATAACCCCTCCCCGATAACATTATTTTCCCATGTATGTATGTCATTATTGTCGATATACCCCCTCCCCGATAACTTTGACATGAGGGGGGTCGATATACCCCCTCCCCGATAACTTAGACCACGGGAGCACCCCCCCCTCTCGCTCGACCAACTCTCGAGGACACCCAAACCCTAGAAAAAAACGATGTCGGTCTCCTACCCCCTCCCGCCCCTACCCGACAAACTTTCTCGAGATTTATAAGAGATTTATCAAGAATGCCCCCATTATGGATGTGCATAATTAAGTTGATCCATATTTTTCCTGATCTCATCTACCATTCTATATTTGCACGTTCTCTTGTGTCAAAGTATTGAAGACATCCATGGTTTCATAATTGGCCGGAAGTAACAGGCGCATGATGGTATGAAGCTCTCCCAAATTAGTTTGGAACAGAGTCCTGATAGGATAATTCATTTTTTGGTACGAAGTTCAGCAAAGGCCATCCAAATAGCGATATTCAAAAGGCTCTTGCTGAACTTCGTACCAAGAAGCGAATTATCCTATCAGGACTCCGTTCCAAAATAAATTTGGAGAGCTTCATACCATCATGCGCCTGTTACTTCCGGCTAATGATGAAGCCATGGTTTTCTTGAATCCTTTGACACTAGACAACGTGACATATAGAAGGGTAGATGAGATCAGGAAAAATAGGGACCATTTTCTGCACATCCGGAATGGCATCATTTTGTTAAATCCCTTGTCGGTCCGGACGTCGGACATTCATGAGAGAGGCGGTCCGGCCCAAACCCTAGAAGCGTTGTCGAGGCCACCCAAACCCTAGAAGCGTTGTCGTCGAGGGGTTGATGGTCGAAAATCACCGAGGGGCCGAGAGGTGGACGTCGATCAACCCCCTCTCGCTCGACCAACTCTCGAGGGCACCCAAACCCTAGAAAGAAAACGATGTCGGTCTCCTACCCCCTCCCGCCCCTACCTGACAAACTCTCTCGAGATTTATAAGAGATTTATCAAGAATGCCCCCATTATGGATGTGCATAATTAAGGTGATCCCTATTTCTCCTGAGATCATCTACCATTCTATATTTGCACGTTCTCTTTTGTCAAAGTATTGAAGAAATCCATGGTTTCATAATTGGCCGGAAGTAACAGGCGCATGATGGTATGAAGCTCTCCAAAATTGTTTTGGAACGGAGTCCTGATAGGATAATTCGCCTTTTGGTACGAAATTCAACAAAGGCCATCCAAATAGCGATATTCGAAAGACTCTTGCTGAACTTCGTACCAAAAAGCGAATTATCCTATCAGGACTCCGTTGCAAAATAATTTTGGAGAGCTTCATACCAACATGCGCCTGTTACTTCCGGCTAATGATGAAGCCATGGTTTTCTTGAATCCTTTGACACTAGACAACGTGACATATAGAAGGGTAGATGAGATCAAGAAAAATAGGGACCATTTTCTGCACATCCAGAATGGCATCATTTTGTTAAATCCCTTTTCGGTCCGGATGTCGGACATTCATGGGAGAGGCGGTCCGGCCCAAACCCTAGAAGCGTTGTCGAGGCCACTGAGGGAGTCCTGGATTAGGGGGTCGTCGGACAGCCGAACTATATACCTTGGCCGGACTACTGGACTATGAAGATACAAGATTGAAGACTTCGTCTCGTGTCCGGATGGGACTCTCCTTTGCGTGGAAGGCAAGCTTGGCAATTCGGATTTGTAGATCTCCTCCCTTGTAACCGACTCTGTGTAACCCTAGCCCCCTCCGGTGTTTATATAAACCGGAGGGTTTAGTCCGTAGGACAACAACAATCATAATCATAGGCTAGCTTCTAGGGTTTAGCCTCTACGATCTCGTGGTAGATCAACTCTTGTAATACTCATATCATCAAGATCAATCAAGCAGGAAGTAGGGTATTACCTCAATCGAGAGGGCCCGAACCTGGGTAAACATTGTGTCCCCCGCCTCCTGTTACCATCCGCCTTAGACGCATAGTTCGGGACCCTACCCGAGATCCGCTGGTTTTGACACCGACATTGGTGCTTTCATTGAGAGTTCCACTGTGCCGTCACGATAAAGGCTTGATGGCTCCTTCGATCATCGGCAACGATGCGATCCAGGGTGAGGTTTTCCTCCTCGGACAGATCTTCATATTCAGCGGCTTCGTACTGCGAGCCAACTCGCTTGGCCATCTGGAGCAGATCGAGAGCTACGCCCCTGTCCATTAGGTCAGGTTTGGAAACTTAAACTATACTGCCGACATCCGCAGAGACTTGATCTTCGACGGATTCGAGCCCATGTCAGGTGCGCCGCACAGTCACGACGAGCATGACTTAGCTCTGCCGTCGGACGGTGTTCGGGACATCACATCTGTGGCCACTCCGGCCCTCAATTCGGAGCAGATCGCGCCGTCCGAGGACGGGTGGATGGACCCCGCCACGGAGGCCGCACACTCAACGGCGATAGAGCCGAATACTGAATTCACCTCCTATGAGACCTGTGTTGCCGGACCCTTGGATTCGTCCCCGGCCGCGGGCTCCGAACCGCCTGCGTCCGTGCCTATCGAATCTGATTGGGCACCGATCATGGAGTTTTCCTCCGCGGATATCTTTCAGCACTCGCCCCTGGGCGATGTGCTAAATTCATTAAGGTCTCTCTCCTTATTAGGAGGCCCTTGGCCAAACTATGTCCGGCTTGAGTGGGAAGCGGACGATGAAAAAATCCGTTCCCCACCCACCACCCACTTAATAGCCACTGTCGACGACTTAACTGACATGCTCGATTTCGGCTCCAAAGACATCGACGGTATGGACGACGATGCAGGAGAAGAACAGGAACCACCGCCCACAGGGCGCTGGACTGCCACCTCATCATATGATATATACATGGTGGACACCCCCAAAGAAAGCGATGGCAATAAGGCAACGGAGGATAATCCCCCCGAGAAGCAATCTAAGCATCGGCGTCATCGGCGCCGCTCTAAGCCCCGCCATAGAAAAAGTAGCCATACCGGCACAAGGGACAATAACGCTGCGGATAGTGCCAAAGACGAAGACAATCCCCTCCAGCCAGGTTTCGAGCGGGAGGATGGGCAAGCTAGCCCTAAGGAACAGGCAGCAGACGGAGAATCAGAGGATGACAATTACATGCCCCTCTCTGAAGACGAGGTGAGCCTCGGCGACGAAGAATTTGTCGTGCCCGAGGATCCCGTCGAGTAGGAGCGCTTCAAGCGCCGGCTTATAGCCACAGCAAAAAGCCTGAAGAAAAAGCAACAACAGCTTCAAGCTGACCAAGATCTGCTAGCGGATAGATGGACCGAGGTCCTGGCGGCCGAGGAATTCGAACTCGAGCGCCCAACCAAGAGCCCAAAGTGCAGGTTGCTACCCCAACTCGAGGAGGAAGCATTAAAGCCTACACTACCAGCATATGATGCGGCTGATCGGCCACCTCGTGGCCGAGACAGAGCGGCATATCAGCCCGAAGTCCAACCCGCACCCCGTTGCCAGTCAAACAAAAACACAAAGGCCCGGGGCAACACGCAGGACTTGCGAGACGTATTGGAAAACAAAGCAGGACATACAAGATCGATCTACGGATCACGGGGGCGCGCCCCAACGCGTGACGATGACCGTCACGCCGGATATACTAAAAGAAAATCTGGCCGGGCCGAATACAACAGACAAGACTCGTATGAACTCCGTCGTGACATAGCCCGGCACAGAGGCGCCGCACACCCCCTATGCTTCACTGACGAAGTGATGGATCACGAATTCCCAGAAGGATTTAAACCCGTGAACATTGAATCATATGATGGTACAACAGACCCCGCGATATGGATTGAATATTTCCTCCTCCACATCCACATGGCCCGCGGTGTCGATCTACATGCCATCAAGTACCTCCCACTAAAACTCAAAGGACCGGCTCGGCATTGGCTGAATAGCCTGCCGGCAAACTCCATTGGCAGTTGGGAGAATTTGGAAGACGCATTCCTTGACAACTTCCAGGGCACTTATCTGCGACCACCGGATGCTGATGACTTGAGTCACATGACCCAACAGCCAGGGGAATCAGCCAGGCTGGACTCAGTTCCTAACTAAAAAGAACCAAATTGTCGACTGTCCGGATGCCGAGGCCTTAGCAGCATTTAAGCATAACATCCGCGACGAGTGGCTCGCCCGACACCTCGGCCAAGAGAAGACGAAGTCCATGGCAGCCCTCACGACACTCATGACCCGCTTTTGTGCGGGCGAGGACAGCTGGCTGGCTCGCAGCAACAACACATCAAGAAATCCTGGCAATTTAGATGCCAAAGATAGCAACAACAGGCCACATCACAACAGACACAAGCGCCGCAGCAACGGCGACAACGCCGAAGACACGGCAGTCAATGCCGGATTCAGTGGCTCTAAATCCGGTTAGCGGAAAAAGCCGTTCAAAAGAAGCAATCTGGGCCCGTCCAGTTTGGACCGCATACTCGATCGCTCGTGTCAAATTCACGGCACCCCCGATAAACCAGCCAACCACACCAACAGAGAATGCTGGGTGTTCAAACAGGCCGGCAAGTTGAATGCCGAAAACAACGAAAAGGGGCTGCATAGCGACGACGAGGAGGAGCCCCGGCCGCCGAACACAGGAGGACAGAAGAAATTTCCTCCCCATGTGAAAACGGTGAACATGATATACGCAACCCATATTCCCAAGCGGGAACGGAAGCATGCACTAAGGGACGTCTATGCGATGGAGCCAGTTGCCCCAAAGTTCAACCCATGGTCTTCTTGTCCGATCACTTTCGATCGCAGGGACCACCCCACCAGTATCCGTCATGGCGTCTGCCGCATTGGTCCTTGACCCCATCATTGACGGATTTCACCTCACTCGAGTCCTTATGGATGGTGGCAGTAGCCTGAACCTGCTCTATCAGGATACAGTGCGCAAAATGGGTATAGACCCCTCGAGGATCAAACCCACAAAAACCACCTTCAAAGGTGTCATACCAGGTGTAGAGGCCTGTTACACGGGCTCAATCACATTGGAAGTGGTCTTCGGATCTCCGGACAACTTCCGAAGCGAGGAGTTAATCTTCGATATCGTCCCCTTCCGCAGTGGCTATCATGCACTACTCGGACGAACCGCATTCGCCAGATTCAATGCGGTACCGCATTATGCATACCTCAAGCTCAAAATGTCAGGACCTCGCGGGGTTATAACAGTTAATGGAAACACAGAACGCTCGCTCCGTACTAAGGAGCACACTGCGGCCCTCGCAGCAGAAGTGCAAAGCAGCCTTCTGAGGTAAACCGCCAATTCGGCGAAAAAGTCCCCGGACACCTTCAAGCGAGTCCGGAGTACCCTGCAACACGATCGCCAGGAACATTCAGAGCTCGCTTAGCAATTCGGCCTCCGTCCTAGTCCCAGTCAAGCGGCGAAATTTGCGGCGCACGTACATAATTACGCACTCAAGATACCATGGGCATAGGCGGAGGCACGGCTATGGCACGGCCCACAATGCGGCTCAACCGCTCCAGGACCCGTATATCTCTAACATTTTCTTCCTTTCAGGCCCTTATTCTCTGAAGGCCCTCTCCGATCGCCTGATTATCGGACCCGTCACGGGAAAGAAACACCAATGAAGCAAGAAGCTTTGATGTACAAGGGAATCCCCAGGTGGTTTCTGATAACGATCGATATACCTGTTTTACATACCCACACGCAGCTTGCCCTTGGATAGGACATGTCAAATAGTCCTATGTTTACTTATTGCACTACTTGTATACATACGCTTTGACGTATCATTTAAATAACAATGTACAACATTAGCTCATTATTGCATTCCTTCATTTTTTTTCCTTGTCTGCTTATTTACGACAAATTGCACCCGTACATTCTGATACGTCCAGTGCGCCAGGGGCTTCAGTGTACCCCATAACACGACATGAAAAGTCCGAACACTTTCGACAGTGCGGCACCCCGAACTTATAGCATTATATGCATCAGCTCCGAATCATGTCTTGGGTCAATAGTTGGGTTTGCCCGGCTCCTATGTTTTGGTACCTTACGTTCCGCTATATCCGCTAAGGTATCACTGGGAGAACTACTGCGATTGTGTCCCAGTTCTTCCGGATGAGCACCTCAGTAGAGAAAGCCGAAAACTGACTGTCATGATGCGGCGAGAGCTGGTCGCTGTTCGAGAGGTTTCAAATCCTTAAATATTTTTTCCGCTTCGGGCGAGGAGTCGGCCTTGTCCGATTTAGGCGTACATCGCGCCCCAAGTTCGGCCTTCCGAATACTAGGGGCTTCGCCAAAATTTAAAATTGTAGACTTCTATGGCTAAGTGAGAGTGATAAAGCTTAATAATCCGATTGCCTGGTTCGTTGTGCTGAACACCTCCTTCGAAGGACCCAAAACTGGGATAAAGAGTGATCAGGTTTATCCCGAACACCTCAGTACTAGTTACATGGGGGCAGAAGCCGACGACTAGCCAACCCTCAGATTTTATATACGGCCACATAGAAGGTAATATTTTAAATCAATCAAGCGTTATATAGCGCACATGAACTCGTTTTCATATTACAGGATCACATGAGTACATTCATTCAAATATTACATCCTTAGCACATTCCTCCGCCACAAGGCGAGCACCCTTCAGGACACACTGTCATAATACTTTTCGGGGTGGCGATGCTCCTTGCCATCCGGCAGCCCCTCCTTCACCAGCTTTTCGGCGTCCATCTTCGCCCAGTGCACTTTCGCACGGGCAAAGGCCCTGCGCACACCTTCAATGCAGACAGACCGCTTTATGACTTCAAACCGAGGGCAGGCATTCACAAGCCGCTTTACCAGGCCAAAGTAGCTACCAGGCAGGGGCTCGCCAGGCCACATCCGGACTATGAGACCCTTCATGGCCAGTTCGGCCGCCTTGTGAAGCTCGACCAGTTGCTTCAACTGGTCGCTCAAGGGCATCGGATGTTCGGTCCCAGTATACTGAGACCAGAACAACTTCTCCGTCGAGCTCCCTTCTTCGGCCCGGTAGAACTCCGCGGCATCTGATACACTGCTGGGTAGATCTGCGAACGCTCCTGGAGAGCTCCGAATTCGGGTAAGTAAAAGGAAAGTTTCCTTCACATGCTTGCTTTGCATAATGAATGCCTTACCCGCTGCTATCTTCTTGACCGCCTGAATCTTCTGGAGGGTCTTTTCAGCTTCAGCCTTGGAATTTTGTGCGTTCTCGAGGGCCTTCGCAAGCTCGGACCCCTGCGTCTTAGAGTCACGCTCCAAGGACTCGTATTTCTTAACAAAATCCTGGAGCTCTTGCTGGACCTCGCCGATTCGGGCTTCTTGCTTCTCGCGCTCGGTGCGCTCCTTGGCCGCTTTATCTTCGGCCTCGGACAACGCCTTCTTCAGGGCCACCACTTCGGTCGTGGCCCCTAGCAAAATTCATGACGATCCTATGATCTAACAACCACCTTCTTTTTTCTTTATCAATATATAGACGGGGTATCACTTACCTTTGTTCTCTTCGAGCTGCCTCTTGGTAAGGCCGATCTCTTCCTCGGACCGCTCAAGGTCCCGCTTCAGTGCAGAGACCTCCGTAGTACGAGCGGCAGTGGCCAGCAGCGAAGCCTGCTTATTAACATAGACATATTCTGATTAGACTCCTGCGATTCTTATTTGATCCTCTGTTCGGCCTTTCTTTGCGAACACCAAACATAGCATCAGGGGCTACTGTCTATGCTGTAACATTTTCTCATAATTTAATTACTTACCTCAAAGCCTGTTAGGAGGCTGGCACAGGCTTCAGTCAGTCCGCTTTTGGTGGACCGAACCTGCTCGACCACCGCACTCATGATAGTGCGGTGCTCTTCATCAATGGAAGTGCCGCGAAGCGCTTCCAGCAAGTTGTCCGATGCCTCTGGATGAACAAAGGCCATTGGCACAGACGGCTCGCCCCCCTTAGCGAGGGGTCGCCTGACAGAGTCCGGAACCACTGGAGGTTCCGACGCAGTATTCGGCTGGGGGCCAAACTTGCTGCCCCCGTCATTAGAGCCCATGGGAGTCTTGCCCCCCATGCGCCCAGCGTCTGGGATGTCGCCTTGGGGCGCCTCCAGAACTACCTCCCCTTGGTTCAGTGCCCTTTGAGACAGCACCTCAACGTCGTCCATAGGGCGGGGAGAGGTGGCGGTCGAGAGAATCATTGTTTATCGCCGACTGGCCCAAAGACTCATCCGAAGAGGATACGTCGATTTGGGCTTTGGATGGACTGCATGATCATGTTTGGCATGATAAGAAGCAATAAAACAAAACATACCAGAACTATTATGGTATCCGGATACTTACGACTTTGCCAAGGGCTTGTCCCTGGGCAACCAGTCCTCGTCGCTGTAAGCGGCTGTTGTGGAGTAGTCCGGAAGGAGGGTCCTTCCCTTCTTGGACCCTTCGGCCTCCCCAGATGGGGCGGCCTTCCTTTTCTTGTCTCCCCTGGCCGGGGGGGAGAACTTTCCTCTTCCTCCTCCTCGTTTTCGTGGGAGGAGGGCGCCTCGGTGTTATCAGATGATGAGTCCGATACAACCTTGCGACGGAGACCTTTCCTGGTCCCCGCGGCCTTCTTCTTGGCCTTTTTCTCCGGCGCCTCATAGGGCGCCGGAACCAACATCTCCGTTAAGAGAGCCCTTGCTGGATCTTCGGGCAGTGGGGCCGGACAATCGATCCGCTCCGCTGTCCCTACCCAGTCCTGTTAAAATGGCGTGGAGGCTCAGATCCCTCACATGATTATACTGGGGAAAGGAACATCTTATAAGATATAAAGAGCTTACCGGATTGGCAGGGCGCTTTGCGCTGAGTCCGCGATCCTCGGTAAGGGGAGGAGGTACCTCGGCGGCCCTGAACAGCACCTTCCAGACGTCTCGATGTGTCGTGTCGAAAAGCTCTCGCAGCGTCTGGTGCTTGGCCGGGTCGAACTCCCACATATTGAATGCCCATCTTTGACACGGAAGGATCCGGCGGAAGAGCATGACCTGGACCACGTTGACAAGCTTGATTTTCTGCCCGTAGTAGAACATGAGCCCGCGGACAAATGGGTGGAGGGGAAATCCCAGCCCGCTGACGAAGTGGGTAAGGAATACAACCCTCTCATGGGGTTCTGGAGTAGGGACGATCTGCCCCGCGTTTGGGAGCCGGTGCGCGATGTCTGCGGCCAGGTATCTGGCTTCCCGGAGCTTCGTAATATTCTCCTCCGTAATGGAGGAGACCATCCACTTGCCTCCCGCTCCGGACATGTTTGGAATGATTTTGCGGAGAAAATGAGAACTTGGGCGCTGGAGCTCGAGTGCGCGAGAATGGATGGTAAGGGAAGAAGAAGGCATGGGTGAAACAGAAGAGTCATTGTCCCTTTATAAGGGCAGTAGAAACTGTGCGCCTCCCTACTTGCCCCATAAAATCGCTTATTCCCCAAGCGCTGCAATTGATGGCGCGGTTGGGTTACCCATATCCGTATTGATGAGAATCCCATGATAAGGGGAACACGATCTCTGCTTCGACAAGACGTGCCAATAAAACCGCCTCGCAACACGTGGAGTGGCAGGCAGGGAAAAACGGTTCGTAATGACCGGGCCACGACAGGACGTCACGTTATGAAAAGTTGTTAGCAGATTAGATCAGTGGAATAATACACTCTCTACGGTGGTATGTGGAATTTGTTTTGCAGAGCCGGACACGATCCTTGTGTTCAAAATGTTCTATGGAGTATTCGGAGGAGGAACCCGCCTTGCAATGCCGAAGACAATCTGCGCGCCGGATTCATCATCATTGAAGCCTGGTTCAGGGGCTACTGAGGGAGTCCTGGATTAGGGGGTCCTCGGACAGCCGGACTATATACCTTGGCCAGACTGTTGGACTATGAAGATACAAGATTGAAGATTTCGTCTCGTGTCCGGATGGGACTCTCCTTTGCGTGGAAGGCAAGCTTGGCAATTCGGATATGTAGATCCCCTCCCTTGTAATCGACTCTGTGTAACCCTAGCCCCCTCCGGTGTTTATATAAACCGGAGGGTTTAGTCTGTAGGACAACAAGAATCATAATCATAGGCTAGCTTCTAGGGTTTAGCCTCTACGATCTCGTGGTAGATCAACTCTTGTAATACTCATATCATCAAGATCAATCAAGCAGGAAGTAGGGTATTACCTCCATCGAGAGGGCCCGAACCTGGGTAAACATTGTGTCCCCCGCCTCCTGTTACCATCCGCCTTAGACGCACAGTTCGGGACCCCCTACCCGAGATCCGCCGGTTTTGACACAGGCAGCCACCCCAGACCCTAGAAGCGTTGTCGAGGCCACCCCAAACCATAGAAGCGTCGAGCTAGCTAGGTCTACGTTTGCCATGTTTGTATATTAATTGCCATGTTGTAATATTTGTAGAAACTATGGAGCACCGAGACTTCGAAGCAGAACAGTTGTTGGGGGACATAATCCTCGGTGGAGGTGATGTCTTGTCGTATCTCAACGACACCGATGGTCTGGAAGGAGAGGGTGAAGCTGGCTCCGGTGATCGAAAAATGGAGGTGGAAGGACATGATCATGATGGCTCCGGTGACCGAATGTCGGCAGAAGGAGACCGTGATGACGGCTCCGGTGACCGAACGGAGGAAGGAGCTGTTGCAAAGTCCGACGAGGTATATATATATATTAATTAAGCCTGTGCTGACTAGCTAATTGACGCATTAATTGTTTTGGTATGTACACATATTAACTCTCTTCTTTCTTCTTTTCTAGTCCTCCGGATCGAGCCAAACTTAGGTAATGAGACGAGGCCCGAAGAAAAGGTTGCGCCAGGATGAAAGGTTCACGATCACAGCAATCGCGGGCGATGGCCAACCGATGGAACCTAGCCGTACCAAGGAAGCATTTTCTGCTCTATGTTGGGTTCTTGTTAGGGACATGATCCCGATCAGCATCCACCAATGGAATAAGCCTAAGAACGAAGACCCTGAAGTTACTTATGTCAAGGATAGACAGAAAGATGATCTTTGGACCACGCTGAAGGCAAATTTCACCTTACCGCCAGAGGAGGATCCGGATAAGCCAATTAAAGAGCCATTGGTCAAGGCTCATGCTATTAAGAAGATGGTAGATCTATTCAGGAGGTGGAAGAATGAGTTGAAATCAACGTTTGTCGACAAAGGGAAGACTCCAGAATTCACCGGCCGATTTGAGAAGATAACATATCACTGGCCCACATTTGTGGCCCACAAGACTTCGGAGAAAAGTAAGAAGATGTCAGCGACAAACAAGATAAATGCTGCAAAGAAGGAGCATCACCATCGGCCGGGGTCAGGTGGCTACCTCAAAGCCCGGCCGTTGTGGGACAAGGCTGAGAATGACCTGCTTGATAAAGGGGTCGAACCAGAGACATTGAACTGGCCAGACTGTTCAAGGACTTGGTTCTTCGGGGTTGGAGGAACCTTGGACCCTGAAACAGGGAAGTGCGTTTGGACGGACGAGCAACTTGAAATACCGGTCAAGAAGCTTCAGAAGTATATCGCTGCAGCGCAGCAAGGGACGTTCGTTCCCGACAGAGAGAACGACGAGCTCACAGAGGCCCTCGGGAACCTGAGCACCTAGGACGAACACGAGGCATGGCAGGCTCCGTTGCGTGGAAGGTTGGGTTTCCCAGCGCAGGCGGTTACAAAACCTGGGAGAGGAAGAGGAAAGTGGAGCAGACCAAACTGCAGAAGCTGAATGCAAGGGTACGAGTGCTAGAGGAACAAGAAGTTCACAGCCAGCGACCTGCCGGAGCTACCCCATAAGCTACCCCGCCATCTCAGCGGAGAAGCAGCGTGGCTTCCACCGAGCTCCTTCAGCAGCCTGTCTTCATGGCTCCTAGCTACCTCGTGGATGCTATCACGGAGGCTCAAGATTGCCACCTTATGACGCAATGGCAGAACCTCAAAGTCAAGGCGGCTGTCGGCTCTGTTGCACCTCCTGGACCCGACGCAACTTTTCACTGCCTTCTGATTCCACAAGGCTATGCTGTTGTGATGGTGGATGAAATAACGGAGGGATTTGAGGAGCTTGAGCTTGACCACCCTACGAGTGAAGGGGAAACTCAGCTGGGTCTTGCTCTAAAGACTCCATGTCTATGGCGGAAGGAGCACATCAAGCTTCCGAACTGGACGCCTCCGCCTCCTCCTCCTCCCCCGGCGAGTCAGGGCACTCCGCCTCCTCCTCCGGCAAGTGATCAGGGCACTCCGCCTCCTTCTCCGCCTGCTCCGGCGCATCCGAGCAGCCCGCCTCCTCCTCCGCCTCGTCAGCAACGGCCGAAGACAGCCGCCGCCGCTCCAGCTGCTCCGGTGCGTCGTAGCACTCTGCCTCCTTCTCCGCCTCGTAAACAATGAAGGAAGACAGCCGCCGCCGCTCCGGCTGCTCCGGCGTCTAGCAGTACAGCCGGAGGAGGGAGGTAATACAGATTCGGTCCATCTCTCAAGCCTCTAGAGAAGTTACCATACGAGAGGACCGTGGAGGAAAACGCAGAGATCTGTGAAGCCTATGTGAAGGACTTCTTTGAAATGCGAAGAGCTATGAAACATCCACCTCCGGAGGAGAAGATAGATTCCATGAAAGTTCAACGCACTATCAATGCCCTGAAGCGACCACCACCACCTCCGCCGCAAACCAACTATGAGCGCATTATTGAAAGGACATATATGGAAGCGGAGCGGTCAGGAAGTACTTGCAGTGATCGAAGGTTAGCAGAACGAAGAAGTGGGAAAAAATTCCCCAACTAGGCGAACAAGCGAACCAATCGTGCCCCCTGCTCAAGGTGTCTAGCGATATCATTGCTAATCATCCGGGGATGGTGCCTGGTACCAATCCTGGAGATTACCTGCCGGACGATGCACATTTTGATACAATGGAGGTGGAAGAATTCAAATACCGGTACGGGAAGCCTATCGTCAAACCTGGTCATCCTCCTCTGACAACGATGATGCGAAGATTCCATGAGTGGTACATGGACACCTGCAGCAAGTCTGGGAAGGATACTTTGATGCTGAGAGTTAAAGAGGAGCACGACCTCGTTGGAATTGATCTGTTGTCTGTTTCATTTGAGGAGTTCTTCCAGTTTTTCAATCAAAAGGCCATCGATAAAATAATCGTCACTTGCTACTGTCTGTAAGTACTACTTTTGTTATTAAGTCTCTATATATAGCTCAGCTCTTTCATTACATGTATATATAATTATCCTCACTATATTACGACAGATTGAAGATCGTCGAATGCAGAAAAGCACAAATCTATGATTTCGGGTTCATTAACACAAATCTCATAGATGAATGGGCGGTTAAATATAATGCCAAAGAAACCGAGGCCAACTTGCTACAATCGTTGCTTCAAAATCAAAACAAAGAGAAAATACTCTTTCCTTACAACTTCAAGTGAGTGTTACTGTCTTGTGCATATTCGGTTTCCCTTATTACTTAATGTAATTGATGAGTTATGCATGCGTGCGCAGCTTCCACTTTATTCTCCTAGAGATTAAGCTTGAGCAGGGACTAGTAACCGTCTTAGACTCGAGACGAAAAGATCTCAAGGAGTATGCGGCCATGAATAAATTCTCGAGAAGTAAGTTCAATCGATCATTATCGCACCATATCGGTAACTTTGTTCATTTCCTGATATCAAGTAATTGTTTTCATTGCCTGGCAGGGTTTGGAAAGAGTTCACCCCAGAAGCTCCGGGACTGCCGGGGGAGCTGCGATTTACACATCCGAAAGTAAGTACTACTAGCTAGTTCCGCGCATCTCCCATTGATTCTAGCTAGTTTCATCAATACCATTTATAATGCTTGATTATCAATTTGATTGACCTCTATTTCTCGTAAAGTGCTTGTGGCAGGAATCCGGGAATGATTTCTGTGGATACTACGTTTGCGAGTTCATCTACAACGCGACAACCTTTAAGCGGGGCTACTCTAAAAAATAATTTGAAGTGCGTAAGCAATAATATTGACAATTTTATTTTATTACCATCGTTTGTGTTGAGTTTCATTCATATATATGTATTGACCCCCTTCTTCAAATTAGATGTGGCAGATGCGGAATGAACTCCTACCACAAGATCGCATACGAGCAATTCAAGAGGAATTGGCGGGATTCTTTCTTGACCACATCATAAATAAAGCCGGAGAATACCATGTGGAATTTGACATTAGATATTAGGGAATTGTAAGAGATCTTATATTGTACATATGTAGCTAGTAGCGTCAGATAAATATACGAAAACTTGTTGTTCGACCAATCTCTCGGAGAAGGAGAGGTCGATCACTTCTCTCTGTATATGTTCATGACGATCTTGTGTACTTAATGGTTTTCTTCATTTGCTTACTAGCTAGCGTGTCGAGTCCTCTCTATACGTATAGTACGTAGCGTCGACCAAGCACAGAGATAAGAGAGGACACTTCTCTCTATTAGCTAGCTAACACAATATATGAAACCCCTAAATTAACCCTACAAAACCCCCCAACCCACCCCCCCCCCTTTCAAACAAAAACCCAAAAACCCCATCCCCTGAACTGCTGACGCGTGCATGCTTTTTGGTCCCGGTTGGTGTTACCAACCGGGACAAAAGGCCCTCCTGCCTGGGCAAGCCGCAGCGGCCACGTGGAGCCCCATCTGTCCCGGTTCATAGGCGAACCGGGACTAAAGGTATTGGGCTTTAGTGCCAGCCCTTTAGTCCCGGTTTCAGAAACGGGACAAATGGGCCTCTGGAACCGGGACAAATGGGCCTTTTTCTACTAGTGACATAATTTCACTTTGTACAGGAAGTACTAGCTACGCTCATCTAAAATGGCCTCAAATTCTACAAGCATATGCATACTCATATAAGACTAGCCTCCACCAAAAGTTAGCCTCATTAGCCACACCATATGACCACAACCACCTCCCAAAGTTTCTGTACAAATTGTCAAGTTGTACAGGAAGTACCATTTAGGATGATCCACTTGCCACCAAAATTTAATGCATGTGCATCACCATATTATATCACCCTACACAAAAAATCAGACCAAATGGCCTAGGCATTTGACCACAACACGATCACAAACTTTCTGCAAAGATTTACACTTTATACGGGAAGTGCCACATATATGCATCCATTTAGACCAAAGTTTTGCATACATAGTCATCATCATATCAAACCACACTACACAAAAAATTAGATGCATTCACAGTGCCATTTGCATTTGGCAGCTATCAAACACCTTCAGGCAAAAATGGAGATATGAAGCTCCACTCAACACTTGAGCTATCTGGACCCCTAAACCCCCTCATGCACTCTAACCACACTTAGTTACACTGGCCAAATCAACCACGACCTTCTAGAAGCCATGGTGACCACAGTCATGGCTAGTCAAGGAGGCGCTCTGGACGCGGCAGAGCCTCTGCATCATCCATGGCCGACCCCCTCCCTCCCCGGCTTCTCCACTAGCTCCAGAGGACCACCACGAGTCCAGGCCCCCCTCCCCTGCCAGCTCTGGTCCCCGGAAACCTCCAAAACTCTCATCGTCGCCGTCGCACTGTTCGTCCGTGCTCGACCGGACCCCCTCCTCTCCTTTGTCCTCCTGCGTCGGTCTTCTTCTGCCCTTAGCCACTAAGCACCGTGCTGCACGCTAGCCGTAGCGCTGCAGCACGCCAGCGCCTCGCCCGCCGAGCACCCAGGCCCCGGCCATGGCCGCCACCTCGGCCGAGCTTATCCTCTCTGCTCTGGCCTATAAATAGGCAGCCCCCGACAAGTAAGTCAATTTCTCCGATGCAGACCCTGAGTTTTCACCCGTTGTTATTCTTGCATGTTTTTGGCTTGTGTGTCGGTTTCTGTCGACCCGTTTTCTCAGTCGATTTACTTGTTGTTATTTACTTCGGTTACCATAAATGCTTATTATTATGCTTTGTCTTACTTGCTAGTAGTAGCATTGCTGGAGATAGGTTGTTGTAGATTATTCCTGTTGTTTGTTTACTTTGCGTGCAAGCCTAACGTTGCAGGCGCACACCGTTACAGTAATAAACTAATTAACATCCTCCTCCAGACAGATGGGACAAAGTGGCACAGAACCAAACTAACCCGTACGACCACACTTGCCTAAGTGGGAAGGGCCTATTGGGTTTGCAGGTATGCCTCTTTCGTGTGTCATCCAAAGGGAAGGTTGGAGAAAGTAATGCCTCTGATCCAGGATTACTATACAATGCTTTGAGGGTCTGGGTTAGTAAGGGTATCTGAAAGTTGCTAGAATCCCATAGTGGATTAGTTGTGTCACGGGGTGGCAAGGAACCAGATCCCCTCTCCCATAAGCTTCTTGCGGGATGCTCGGTAATGCGGTAAGAGTGTCATGTCTGTGAACTGGATTTGTCAGACATGTGTCCGTAGTGTGGGTAAAGTGTACAACCTTATAGAGTGTGTGTGTTTAGAATCTATTTAAATAGCCGCGTCCTCCGTAATGGACACAGTTTGGGGAAGTCACACAAGGATTTTCTGGTCGGAGGTATTAACTTTAATAATTTGAGAACAAGAGTTGTGGAGGCAAGAGATTGGGTGCAGGTGGCCTACAACGTGGATGTCAAGACTTGATCAATTCTAAGGCCTTGAGAAAGATGGTCCTAAGACCACAAGATAGTAGCATGCCAGGTTTATAATATTGTAGTTATACTTGTTGTTGCAAGTGTTTATTAAGCTGTTGCATGTATCACATCGGTGGACGGACTTTAGTTTAGTAAGTGATCACGTTGAGGACAAGCTTTAGCTTATCATGGTTGCACTGGTTATGTTGCTAGTTCAAGCTTTACATGTGGATTACTATCTTATGTTAGTAGATAAGAGTGGGTAGAAGTAATTACTAAGTTGTTGTTGATATTTGTTGGTGTGAGAGCAATCTTATGCTTGAGTAACTTGAAGTGTGCCTTTGGTGTGACCGCGAGATACTTTTGACTTGAGAGTACATTCAATGTACTCATGGCCTTTTACATGGCCAGGTAGGAAGCTATTAAGAAGACTAAGTTGAGACGAAACTAGGCGAGAGAGCATCTGGTCAGATCCCTGTGGAATGGAGCCGCGCTAGGACCTTGCCGCTACCATTGTAGAAGTTTCCACTGTAGTCATGTCTGAAGTAGTCCCCATGACTACTCAGACCGTTCCGACCTCGACACAATGTTGAGACTTGGAATGCTATAAGTCGACGTTGTAAAGTGTGTAGGTCAATAAAGCATCCCTTATGTCAAAGGGCTCGTACACTATTACCCATGGATTGTAAAAGCATGTGCTAGGTTGATTTCCTGGGCTGGCGTATGCTGCCTCCCAGCTGGATACAGTAGTCGTCCACTGTATTCAAGAGGGGGTGCCACATCCCACCACCCCATGAGCGCACATGAAGCAAAGGAAGAGGGCCACATCATGCTCGTGACCCACGGTGTCTAGTTGGAGAAGGAGACTATCCTAGTGGTGGAGGCCGCAAAAGCTGAAGAGGAAGCGGAGAAGCACTACTTTGAATAAGCCAATGCCGATGGGTTGACGAAGGTGATGGCTGGTATGGTCATCACCACTAAAGTCCCTCTCGTGTGGGTGTCGGAAATGACGAAGGCCTCCACCTATCTGGGCTGTCCACGCAAGCAAGACTAGTTAGGAGTTTTTTTTTAGTTTCATTCAACTGCCATCGATTATGTCTATTTAATCGTTCATCGAAAATATTTTATTTACACATTAATTGAACTAAGTTCCAAATTACATATGACCTATCACAAAAATAAAAAGTGCATTCTATTAATTCATCATTGACTGACCGCACAGCTGACCAGTCAATGATGTCATGTAGCCTTTCAATTCATTTTCTTCTAAATTTGATGATTGCCCAATTTTTTCAAAAGTTCAAGTGGTCTTAACTTGATATGATTAATCTGTCCTAATTGTATTGCAATTTTGTGATGATGAAATGATATACCTAACTTGTAAACACACGAGACTACCCGACCGACCCATCTCTTATATCTGATATAGTAGTACATATTCCACATACGTGGAGCAAGATGCCTAAAGTATAATAGAAAATTTTATTATGATTCCACAGCTAGAAATTTCTCAAAGGGGTTGGCACTCATAATATATTTATTTCACAAAAAAAATTAACAAATCACCTAGATGAATAACACTAACAGGTCTGACCTAGAAACCGGTCAGTGTTGTCGTCGTATCACTGGCTGGTTTTGGCAGACAGACCGTCAGTGATTAATACCCTCTCAACATATAATAGCGCATTCCCTCACCCTCTCAATGATGAATACCCCCATCAGCCCCCTTCATCTTTGGAAGAGTTCTCTTCTCCCTCCATCCTAATCTTCCTCATCCATCTAAACCCCACCAGACCCCTCCGGTTTTAATTTTTTAATAGACAAAACAATAAACAAATAATGTCATTGGGGAGCTTCAAATCGCACACGTGTGCCTACACCCATCTCAATCAAACCAACAAGCGACAAACTCACTATGTTTCGAATGAGAAAGTTTTCTATAAGTAGATGTCAGTGCTCCCATGGCTGTGCAGTTACACAGGTGCATTGCCACATGCTTGTTTGAGTTTTTATTTGCGGTGTTTTTTTGAATAACAAAACCCAAAGTGCATATTAGATTTGATTAATAACAAGGAAAATTAAGGCCAATACAATGGATACAGAACTGGATGTAAAATGACTAGTAAAAAGTAAAATTGCATTAAAAACATATTAGTCTTCTTCTTCCTCTGATTGTACACCACCCACCGGAGATTGAAAATTTGACCGAACCAACAACAAAGAAAAACGATGCCTACGAACCCCCTCACCATTCTAGGCTTTGAAGACCACAATAGCCGTTCACCCCCTGAGACGAGTTCTAGAAATTGTTGAAGCAAGATCGGTTAGAGCATCACCCCATGCAGAACGGGCTTGCAATCTATCACCACCAGCACAATGGGCTAGGGAAACCGAGCCAAGCCACAGGACAACACAAAATAAGAAGCGAAGTTGCCACACCAATAGCCAGCCAAAAGCTCTCCTTGAAAGACACACAAACTGCCAAGATCTGAAGGAAGCCAACAGATTTGGGGATACAAACTCTCACAGGCCCTTCGTCGACGCTGGATCAGACGTCGTCGAGGTAGGGAGAGACAGGATAGACCTTATTCCAATATGCCATTGTCGCCACAACCTCGTCGATGTTACTGGAGGAGAAAAAGAAGTAGAAAAAATAACACGAGACGGATGGGTCCACACTCCTCTTACCGTCGACGTCGATGAGGTTGTCGGACGGAAAACAGAGAGGGACTGAGACGGTGATGGCGGTGGCGGCTAGGATTGGTAGGAGGTTGCGGCTGTTGGTAGGCTTTAACACGAGGGGATTTTTCTTTGCAGTATTGCAAGTCCATTGGTTGTTGTATACCGCTAATTCGATATTACTTCAATTATTTGGAGTTCCATAGCAATGTGCACGTCTTATGCTAGTTGAGAGATAAATTTTTCTTGCTTTATGAACCGAACAAAGTTGACGATCAAATATTTGTATCTCTCCGATCCATAATAATTGACGTGGTTTCAGTTCAAATTTGAATTAAAACCACGACAATTATTATGGTTTGAAGGTAGTACAAATATTTTAGGCTTTGCAAGTCAAGAAAACAAAAAACCAAGTTGTGATGATATTGGTACGATCAAAGATCATACTCTAACTAGATGTCACTTGTCGATAAAATTAAGATCTGCTGTAACTTCCTATTTAGGAGTTAGGACAGGATCAGATGAACGGCCATCAAAGCCTTGCTGGTTGGTTGGACTCCTTCAGCTTATGTTTTTTTTCCTCCCTTCTCTTTCTGTGTTTGGCCTTCTTCTCTGTATTGGCCCAAGAGCGGCTTGCTCTAGTGTCGTTCAATACATGACCACCCCCCATAGACTAGAAGATTTGCTCAAAAAAAAAACATAGACCAGAAGAAGACAGGTGGGTCCCGCAGCTAATGCCAAGACAGGTCTTTGCCGAGAGCCCTCTCTCAGCAAATGCGTCCAATAGGAGCCCGACATGTGTCCACCACCTGACAAGTGGGATGACGTGGCTGCTGACTAGGCATGGACGAATGTGTCACTGACAAGTGGGGCCCTCGTGTCATTCGCTGTACACGAAGCAAGTTATTTTTCGAGAATATATGCCGAACTCCCTAGCAGAGCTCTCGGCAAACACACCCCCAAGTCACCGACCCGTCAAGCACAAACCGACAAACGGACTTGCCACGTGGCATCTCTTTGCCATGTTTAGCTCTCGGCGTATGTTGTTTTTGCGGATGCTTCCTTTGCCGTGTTCTTTTTTGCATCAACTCGGCAAGGACATCTCATTTCCGTGTGCTGCACTTTGCAGAGTTCGACTCTCGGCGTATATATCTTCGCCGAGAGCCCGTGGTTTGACTCTCGCCGTACAGCAAAACACTCAGCGTATATATATTTGCCGAGAGCCCGTGGTTTGACTCTCGGCATACAGCAAAACACTCGGCATACAACGAAATTCCAGTAGTGCCGCATCCAAGAGCCTGAAGATCGCTCTCCTTAAGTTTTTGCCATCATTGATGCCAAAGAGAACACCGTACTCAGAAATGTCTCGTGCTCAGGGGCTTGGAATGACGGAGGGACAGGAGGATGCCTGCGTCGGAGCGTGAGTGGTATTTTTAGGCCTGTAATAAAAAAATGCCCTTTCCATTTGCGTTGTGTTACATTTGATATATTGCCCCCCTTAGATGATTCGTGAAGGGGGGCGAGTCTGATCAACTTGGAGATTTTTTTGTTTATGTTTGCTGTTGAACAGGTAATTGTGCTTGCGATGTTTCTTTCTCTCCCTGAGATCTTGCTGCCAGAAAGAGTCTATGCTATGGTGCGCCGCACCCTTGGTCCTTCTAGTTTGCTGTTTGCTCCTCTTCCCCTTCTCCCATACAAACGGCTTTGATGCCTAGTATCATCAGTGCAATAAATAGAGTGCTTTCGAACAGCTTGTTGTGTTCCTTTTGGCTTATCTATAACTATTTTCCCAACTGTCATATGAATTGTCAGTGTGGTGCCTTGGTTCTCCACTCGTTCAAATGTGGTAACTACTCCCAGATTGTCATATGAAATATCGGCTAAGTGTCCTGTTATTCACTTGGATCTTGCAAACGTAAAATGATATCTGGTAGCAATTGCCCTCTCTTGGTTGGTTCATGCATTCTCTCGTCTGATCTCTATAGCAGCTGGTTGGTTGCACTCCATCACCCAACATATGCGGCGAGCCCCTGTGGGCTACCGTGCACTATATGTATATGTTCCTGAAAGCGGAGGGCCGCCCGGTATGGCTAAGCAAGTTTCTCAGGTTTCAGAAACGCTTGTGGTTGGAGAAAGGGAAGCAGAGATAGCCTATTCATATTGCCATCCTCTTTGGGGCGTTCCCAGCCTCATTTCCGGATGTGTGTGTCTCAGGCCAGAAAGAGTACCCAGAACACGCGGCGAAGCCAGTACTTGCTTCCCACTGCTGCTCGACCTCAAAGGTCTCTTCCCGTCCAGAGAAGTTGCCGAGCAGAAAAAAAGGGACAACATCGAGTGACCAAATTGCTTGTACCACAACATCCTTAAGCCGTAAAATAATTCCCGGTGCCTTCCAAGCCTATGCAATTGATCGCTGTAAAATAATTCCCCGTGCATTTCAAGCCTATGTGAAACTGATCATAGATGCAAAGTTTGCTTCGTACTCCTTCTGAAACCTATAGATGCAAAGCCTATGTGGAACTGAGAGGCATGGGAGAGACTGATATTTATCGGATGGGAAATGGTGACATGAAGGTGCCTCGCTGGCCTACCGCATTGCATGGCTTGTGTACTCTTCTCAGGTCAATATTAATTCGTATCTTCATCTTTATGAGTGGTAAAGCTATATATGCTTTCTGTGTCATAGGTTCTCGTCGGTTTTACGCCTCCCAAACGTAAACTAGCATATTGCATATAACGGACACATGATGGCTAGCATTGCAGTGTTTACTTTTCCTAAAAAGGAGGATAACCCCCGGTCTCTGCATCAATCAATGCATACAACCAGCTTTATTATTATTTAACAGAGTTTGACAAAATAAATACATGGATCAATCCGAAGCCATCTATCTGGTGAACAAAGTCGCAACATCTATAATCTTGATAATTTGTCCGAACCACATGAACACACACTATCTAATCCAGTGGTCTCACGCAGCTGCCTCACATCGGGCCGAGAGCCCGGTCTAGCCCTCCGGCAGCACGCACCGCATGCGCACACCCTAGATCCACTGCCACCCTTTTCCACCGTCCCATCTCCAGGAGTGATCAACGAATTGACCTTGTCAGGCCCAACTATCATCAGTGCCACCACGATGCCCGACAGCGCCCACTACTGCAGGAATGGCTAGTAGTGGCGAGTGCAAAAAGCCTAGCAGTGGCGGGCAAGGGTATTAGGGGCGCCCGCCACTGCTAACAAGGCATCATTGCCGGGTGCGCGTCCGCCACCGGTAGAGCCTCTGCAGTGGCTGGCATAACTAGGCGCCCACCACCGCGAGATATTGTTAGTTGTGACGGGCCATCTGGGGCACCCGCTACAACTACATATCCACCCACCAACACAATGTCATACATTACACAACAACATCAACTAATGTATGCGATCAAACACATTACAATAAATGTCACATATTAGACGCAACACATTTTACCATAACAATAATCGAAACGCAAGACAATAGATGTACACATTAGAGTAGAACTCATGGAACATCATAAGTTAGTACACGGTCTTTTCAGCGAAGCCTCCTCCATGTTGCATGTTAAATACATATACGACCTCATGATAAGAACAACACAAGAATGACAATGAAGTGGATAAAGATAATCAAATTCTTTACTCGTCCACTTGTCCACACGGTCTTGCATACTTCACGGTTGGTTTTCTTTGTGCGGAAGAAGTTGGCATAACGATCATCTGCTTCTTTTTTAGTCTTATATCCTTTATAGTGGTTGTTCTAAAAACCGTCCACTTGTTCATTGTGAAAGAATATGTGGAAGTGTAGAACCCTTCGTCTGGGCCGCGTTTGTATATATTGGGGGTTTGCCGTGGCTTACAAGGAAGAGGAGATCGACCAGGAGAGAAGGAGAAATCGATCTCATCGTTACAGAAAGAATAACAGAATAAGGAAGATAGATCACAATTCAAACTAGTTTCCTATCCCTATACTTTTGATTCTAACACTCCCCCTCAATCTAAACCGTATGCACTTTGCCAAGGTTAAGATTGTACTTAAACTCATTCAACCTTCTTGTAGTAAGAGGTTTTGTGAAGCCATCAGCAAGTTGATCACCAGTTGGTATGAACCGAATATCAAGTAGCTTTCGAGCTGCCCTTTCTCTGACTAAGTGGAAATCAACTTCGATATGTTTTGTGCGTGCATGGAAAACAGGATTAGCTGAGAGGTAGGTTGCACCAATATTATGACACCATAACCTTGCAGCTTGAGGAGCCTTAATTCCAAGTTCATAGAGTAATATCTGTATCCACATTACCTCAGTAGTAGCATTTGCTAGAGCTTTATATTCAGCTTATGTACTGGATCTTGAAATCGTGGCCTGTTTTCTTGCACTCCATGACACAAGATTTGTACCCAGAAACACAGCAAAGCCACCTGTGGATCCTCTATCATCAACACACCCTGCCCAATCTGCATCAGAATATGCAGTGACAAGCATAGACAAGACTTGGTAACTTGAATTCCAAGTCCTTCTGAATAGTTAAGATACCTCAAAATTCTCTTGACTGGAGTCCAATGAGTTGTCCTAGGTGCATGTAAATATTGACATACCTTATTCACAGAATAGGAAATATCAGGACATGTAAGAGTCAAATACTGTAAAGCACCTACAACACTTCTGTAATTTGTTGCATCTTCTGGTCCAAGTGCTTCTCCACTTTCAATTGTAAGTTGTTCTTAGGTTGACATTGGTGTACTCACAGGTTTACAATTTTCCAATGCTACTCTCCTGAGTATGTCAGCGGTGTATTTTTCCTGTGTGAGAAGTATACCATCCTTCACTTGTTTGACCTCTATGCCAAGGAAATAATGAAGATTACCCAAGTCCTTGAGAGCAAACTCCATCTTTAGATCTTTAAGCAAACAAGTGGTAGCACCTAAACTTGAACTAGCAACAATTATATCATCAACATAAACAAGAACAAATATAGTGATACTGTCTTTATTGTAAAAAGAACAATGAGGTGTCTGCTTTAGATGGTGTAAACCCAAGTTGTTGTAACTGCATGCTCAACCTTGAGTACCAAGCTCTTGGGGCCTGTTTCAAACCATACAAAGTTTTATTCAACATACAGGCATAATGTGGTGTGCTTTGATCCTCATATCCTGGTGGCTGCCGCATGAACACTTCTTCCTAGAGAACACCATGAAGAAACGCGTTCTGAACATCTAGCTGACGTAAACTCCATCCTCTGAAAATAGCAATAGACAATACAAGTCGAATAGTGGCTGACTTAACAACAGGGCTGAATGTATCCTCATAGTCAATACCAAACCTCTGTTTGAAACCCTTTGCAACCAACCTAGCTTTATATCTGTCTATACTTCCATCAGATTTTCTCTTTATTTTGTATACCCACTTGCAGTCTATAACATTACTACATTTCCTTGGGGGTACTAAATGTCACGTGTTATTTTTTATGAGTGCATCATATTCATTATCCATAGCCTTTTTCCAATCTTATGAGCAAGAGCATCATGCAAGTGAGTTGGTTCACCAAGACTACTGTGACGCCCCCGATTTGACCGTACACTAATCATGCACGCAAATGTGTACGATCAAGATCAGGGACTCACGGGAAGATATCACAACACAACTCTACAACATAAATAAGTCATACAAGCATCATAATACAAGCCAGGGGCCTCGAGGGCTCGAATACAATTGCTCGATCATAGACGAGTCAGCGGAAGCAACAATATCTGAGTACAGATATAAGTTAAACAAGTTTGCCTTAAGAAGGCTAGTACAAAAGTAGCAACGATCGAAAAGGCAAGGCCTCCTGCCTGGGATCCTCCTCACTACTCCTGGTCGTCGTCAGCGGGCTGCACGTAGTAGTAGGCACCTCCAGTGTAGTAGGAGTCGTCGTCGACGGTGGCGTCTGGCTCCTGGGCTCCAGCATCTGGTTGCGACAACCAGGTAGAAAGAAAAGGGGGAAAAGAGGAAGGAAAGCAACCGTGAGTACTCATCCAAAGTACTCGCAAGAAAGGAGCTACACTACATATGCATGGGTATATGTGTAAAGGGCCATATCAGTGGACTGAACTGTAGAATGCCAGAATAAGAGGGGGATAGCTAATCCTGTGGAAGACTACGCTTCTGGCCACCTCCATCTTGCAGCATGTAGAAGAGAGTAGATTGAAGTCCTCCAAGTAGCATCGCATAGCATAATCCTACCCGGCGATCCCCTCCTCGTCGCCCTGTTAGAGAGCGATCACTGGGTTGTATCTGGCACTTGGAAGGGTGTGTTTTATTAAGTATCCAGTTCTAGTTGTCATAAGGTCGAGGTACAACTCCGGGTCGTCCTTTTACCGAGGGACACGGCTATTCGAATAGATAAACTTCCCTGCAGGGGTGCACCACATAACCCAACACGCTCGATCCCATTTGGCCGGACACACTTTTCTGGGTCATGCCCGGCCTCGGAAGATCAACACGTCGCAGCCCCACCTAAGCACAACAGAGAGGTCAGCACGCCGGTCTAAATCCTATGCGCGCAGGTGTCTGGGGCCATCGCCCATTGCACACCTGCACGTTGCGTACGCGGCCGGAAGCAGACCTAGCCTAGTGGCGTTCCAGTCCAATCCGGCGCGCGCCACTCAGTCGCTGACGTCACGAAGGCTTCGGCTGATACCACGACGCCGGGATACCCATAACTACTCCCGCGTAGATGGTTAGTGCGTATAGACCAAATGGCCAGACTCAGATCAAATACCAAGAGCTCGTTAAGCGTGTTATGTCGAAGTAACCGCGGACGCCGTCCAGGGCCAGGCCCACCTCTCACCTAGGCGGTCTCAACCTGCCCTGTCGCTCCGCCACAAAGATCCACTTGTGGGTACTCCTACGAGCCGACCCGACTTTAGTCACCACCTGTGTCATGTATAGAGTATATAAGTATATACCCGTGATCTCCGCCCAAGTGATCACGGCCCGATAGTATAGCACAGCAGACGGACAAGAATGTAGGGCCACTGATGGAAAACTAGCATCCTATACTAAGCATGTAGGATTGCAGGTAAAGGTAACAACTGTAGCAACAATGATAGGCTATGCAGCAGAATAGGGTTAACCGAAAGCAGTAACATGCTACACTACTCTAATGCAAGCAGTATAGAGAAGAATATGTGATATCTGGTGATCAAGGGGGGGGCTTGCCTGGTTGCTCAGACAAGGAGGGGTCGTCGGTGACGTAGTCGATCACAGGGGCATCAGCATCGTCACGGGGTCTACCGAAGAGAAGAGGGGGGAGAAACAGTAAATACATAGCAAGCAAGTGCATAACAGGACAATAGGCAGAGCTAGACGTGTTCTAACGTGGTGCTACACGATACCGGTAAAGGGGGAAGTCAACCGGGAATGTTTTCCCGGTTCCGGACCTGTGTCACACAGATGACCGGAGAGGGAAAGTTCCATGTTTAGATAGTTAGAGGCATGTGACAGATGAACGGACCGCGTATTCGGATTCGTTGGATTTTTCTGAGCAACTTTCATATATAAAACTTTTTCATCCGAGCTACAGATTATTTTATATGATTTACTAAAGTTTTAGCAATATTCTGAAACTACTATTAATTCGAAAATAATGATTAAAACGCTAGATGCACCCAGCTTTGCGTACACAGAAGTGTACGAGAGGGTGACATGTGGGTCCATGGGGTCCCTGTTGACCAGTCAATGTTTGACTGGTCAACATGGGGGTGGGGCCCCTTGTCATACACATATCTAGTTAATTACTGATTTAACTTAACTAATCCAGTTCATTAGGTTAATTAAGTTAATTAATCACTTAACTAATTAATTAATTAATATTATTAATATATTTTTTAACTCCTTTTTTTAGGGGAGGGGCCCCAGCTGCCAGTGGCACAAAGGCCACTGGAACGGGCTAAACGGGCGCATGCGCTTGGGCGTAGCCCGCCCGAACACAGGCGAGGTCGCCGGGCGATGGGGAGGAGCAGGGCGCGCAGGTAGCGGGACACCGACAGCCGCGACCGTGGGCCGGCAGGGCGTGGCACGACGAAGGCCACGCGGCGGCGGCAGGCGTGGGGCGAGCCGCGGCGGAGGCAGGCGGCACAAGGAGGCTGAGCAGCAGCAGCTCGAACCAGGAGCAGCTAGCGGGAGCAGTAGGGGAGCGGGATGGAGGGCGGCTGTAGGCACGGCGAGCGCGTTCCAGGGGCGAGGCAGGGCATGGCCCAGCGGGCGCGCGCGCGGGGGTGCCGCAGGGGCGCGGCCGGATGCCCAGGGCTCGTGGGAGCGCGGCCAGGAGCGTGGAGAGCGAAGCTCCGGCCGCGGCGGCTAAGCTCGGGGGAGGGCACCTACGGCGACCGAATCGACGAGGAAGAAGGGGCAATCGAAGGCGCAGCTCACCGTGGTTCTTTAGGCGAGCTCGAGGTGGTCGGGGATGAACCGGAGATGCGCGAATCGAAGACGGGGTCGACGACCATGGCGGAGCAGATGACGGCTGTGACGAGCGTACAAGGCCGCCCTTCTCGATTCAACGCACGTAGGCGAAGCAAATGACGGCGGTGAAGCTGTTGATCATCACCTAGAAGCTCGGGGAGGCTCCGGCGCACGAGGCTGACGACGGCGCGGCCATGGTTTCGCTCGGGCGAGCTCGGGATCGTGTGTGAGATGCGAGGGAGGGGAAAACTGAGGGCCTAGGGTTTCGGCGAGAGAGAGAGCGTCGAGGGCTTGCTCTTATCCAACCCGTCGACCGCAGGATGGCCGACAGCAGCGGCTTCGGCGGCCATGGCGGGGTGGATGGCCGCCACGCCATCCCCTGGTGTACAGAGGAAAAGGATGAGAGGGGATGGGTTGGGCCTTGCACTGTGGGCTTACGGCCCAGACCAACAGTGCGAGCTTTTATTTGCCTTTGATCTTTTCTGATTTATTCTTTCTACTCTGTTTTATATTTTTAGCTACTGTTCGGTATTTATTTGAGCGAGCAAACGATTTTTGTTTTAGACGAAACTTGGCACATAAATACAGTGCAGTAGCATAGGGCCACCCTCAAAGTTTCATGTGGATCGGGAAAAGTAAGAATATATGTTGGAATTTAAACGACCAAATTAAATGTTTTCTGGCCCACAAAAATATTGCTATGGCCAAATTAAAAACCCAATTTGAGTTGATTTATTCATGACAATTACTTGGGCATTATTTGAAACATCTCGAACATTTTTGCTTTGATATTTGAAAATTTTACTGTTTGCCTATATTTTATATTTTAACTTGAATCGTTTTTGAACTAACTCGAGTTTATCAACAGTAACCGAGGTGACGTGGTACCATCAGCAAAGGTTTACTGTAGCTTGATTATCTGGGCGTCACAATTCTCCTCCACTACAAGAAATCTCGTCCCGAGATTTAAGAGGGAAGTAAAGGGGGAAGGTTCGGGTTACGAAATTCTAGGGAGTGTTCTTGGTCTTGGTTGTTCTTCTCGAAGAGGTTGATCCATTACATTGATGTCTTCATTCTGCTGTTTCAGGTCATCATGATAAAGTTGTCGTCCTTTCTTCGGGAACTCCATCGTACTTACGACAGAGTAAGGGGGTATTCCGGAAGAACGGACCTCTGCAAGGTTTACTATCTGGTCAATATCATCGGGGAAGGTGGCGGAAAGTAACTCTCGAACTAAATCTTAAGAAAAGCCGAGAGCAAGTAAGAAAGTACCATGAGAAGTTTCAAACGGGTAGGCAATCGTTCGAAGCCTGAAACAAAGTGTGAAAGGGGTTCAAAGCAATCGGAATAAGTATTATGTCTGATGCCAGTATAGATCAGTAGGACGGTGGTTCGTGAATTACATACGAGGCCACGCGCGATGAATAAATTTGGGAACAGGGGGTGCACAGGAGAGTCAGGTTTCGATCCTGTGGAACTGTGGGTTATGGGCCCACCATGTGGGTTAAAAGTAGGAAGGGCGGGGACATCTTGCACGATCATGATAGCAAGGCATGTCAGAGGGTAGCCTGTCAGTTATATGTCAGCAACATCGTCGGTACCAAGGGCGAGGGACGAAGAGAACCATTTTCCTGCTCGTTGAAACGAGGCGGACCATTAGGCAAAGTTCTCGTCCATCGGTGGTTACCGAAATGTCACCAACAATAGTAACAGGGTCTTACTGACAGAGTTGTACACCGAGGTGTTTACATAAGCAAGAGAATATTACTGCTTAGATCATATAGATCACCAGAAAGGTTAAACCAAACAATGGAAAGGAAAATATGATTACCAGATTAAACAGAAGAATGGAAAGGAAAATGTGTTTAAACACATATCTCAAGGGTATATCCTTCCCAAGGACAAGCAGCGTATCATATCCATGACAGGATAGAAAGTAGAAAACCATTTAGGTAAGGGGAGAGGAATTTCATGACATAACCCATACAGCGGTGTTTGGATAATTGAGCAAGAAACATTTAGTATTGGGCTTCAAATGTTCTTGTTGAAAATCGGAGTACCATAGACATGCTTTGAGATAGCATTGACATGGTCAACAGGTGAAGATCAGAATTTGGAAACAAAAAGGATCCATCAGGAACAACTTATAGAATAAGTCTTACAAAATAGCTAACCTTGCTAAAAAGGAAAACTTATAACAATAGGTCCTGCGGCCAGGTGTGTTAGGCATGACATCACTTTACCGGGTCATAAATAGACCAATGTTACAACTCTTGGAAATATGTTCCAACCATCATATCTGACCGAGATTCAGATCTGATTGGTGTCAGGATACCTCAGACTCAGGATGTCTGAGAAGAAAAGTGCAACACAAATTGGTGGGATGACATTGTAAGATTCTCGGGAAATTAACTATGAAAGCAAGTTCCGAAACCAGGGTTCATCATTAAACCAAAGAGAGGGTTAGGAGGTGGCTGATGGACTCAGCGACATTCCATTGAGATTTCCAAAAGATGGATTTCCACAACTATGTGAACAAGGAGATAACATTAGCTAGATCGAATGACTTAATGATGTATGCTCGAGGAAAACATACACAGTTAAACATTGGTTGAAATGTGCACCCGAAATATGGGCTGGGTAGCACGATCAATGTTCGAATGATGATTCATTAAGCCATAGACGTAGAATGAAACTATAGACCAATAACTTCAAAGCAATAGGGTTGCTAAAAGTTTAGAATTTACACGTCACAGACCATTTGTCGGTATTTCGTTTAGAAACAACACGGGGACCAAGAAAGAATGGTGATGGTGAGAAGTATCACTGTACCAAGAATTCTTAAGAGGTGGAGTAATGCTCACGACATTCTTGACATCGAAGATGGTAATACTCCACGGTAGAACATAACATAGGTTGGATAGCAGGGAAATCAAGATACAACACAAAATATGAACAAGTTTGTGTTGAGGGGAGGCAAGAATGTTGTCGATGATAACACAATTCATCGAGGGGCAAGGATGGTATTTCTCATCCTGAATTTCGACACACAACTTGGAAGAAGTCAAATTGTTGACAATGATCACGACAAATTTTTCGAGAGGTTTTCAAGAAGATGTAATTGATCGACGATGACATCAAGTCAAAGGAATGATGAAAGCGAAAGGTTATTGGAACCACGGGTAGGGCACAAACTTGAAATCAAGTTTGCTATTCAAGGAGAAGTGATATGACGAGGGAGATCGACGCAAGATTAGCTCACTGTCGAAATTTGTGCGCTAGGAAGGTCCAGGTAGCACAGTTAAAATCATCAAGATAATGATATAGCCAAACAGGCTAGGAATGGCGTGATCGGGTACAAACTCGTACTTAAAGAAGATTACTAAGAGTTGTTGAACCGTAGTGCGGACTCGGTTCAGTTATCGGTGTCTTTGCGTGATTAATAACTCAGAGCCCGTGGAAAATTGGAATCAGTGAGAATGTAGCACTTGATGAAGAACTCATAAGGAGTTATGCAGTTCCGTGATAATCTTGAGATACCAGGGGGGTAATACTCGACGACAAATCAAAGTAGAGGTTGGACTGGGGTATTACTCTGCAGAAGACAAGTGCTTAAACTTGCACGAGAAATGGTATTTAAAGGAGAACATGGTCAGAAACCACGATCATAAATGATCGAACCACGGATACAAGATGAACTTATAACAAGGGGGGTAATTATTTTTACAAGTAGCTTCCATGATAAGTTATACATCGTGTCCATGGGCATGAACGCAAGGTTCAAGGTCGACTCCCACTTCTTCAATGTATAACCTTCCATTCACTCCTCGCTTTGATAAAGGCATTAGTGTTGAAAGATTTACCTGGTGAAATACCAGATGAGTATGACTCATGAAAACTTCTGAGTTCACACATATTATGAAAGGCATAGGTTCAACCCATCAAGGCATCTTAGGAACATATACCACAAATTTCGGAGTAAATTTTACAAGCTCGAAAGAAGAGCATTGTTCAAAAACAGATGATACAAATTACCAAAGGCATTATATACCCATGGAAAGGCTCACAAGGTTATTCAATATGAAGGACACTGTCGGATAAAATCCAACAAAGGAACCGATGGTCCACAAGGGATCTGATGTGAGCATCGGTACTCAACCAGAGGAGGAAGAATGCAAGGAGATCTGATTATAGAAACAACTGACTAACTCAAGTTCAAATGCAAAAGAATTATGATTTCCAAATCAGGGGGTCAGAAGCAACGCTCTGATCAAGGATGGATAAGTTGAGTAGGCTTAGGGGTACAATCGATGGCAATTTGATAGGTCGAGATCCAGCTCACGTTTAAAATGACGTCTGAGCCGGAAGAATGAATTCTAGGATATGATTGAGGATTGCGAGCATTCGCAACAAATTAAATCAACGGACTCAAAATGATAATGACAAGAGATGCCAATAAGATTACGAGACTTATGGGATTAACCATAATGCAAGCAAACAAGAATTTCAAGAGCAATAGGCTCCTGAGGATTTTCGGAAGATCGAATAGTATTTTGAAGACTATTGTGGAATACTTGAATCAACTGGGGATGAGCGGATACTCGGTAAGTGCGAGAATATCCGTAGGGGTATTTAGGTGACAAAGAACAGCAAGGCAGTAAGCTCAAAGGATTCTCGGAACAACAGAGAGAATTTCGGGGTATCTTGTAATAACAAGATCAACTGGGAAACATTGTATGAGTGGCGAGTATACGTGGTTATCCATAGGAGTTTATCGATGAAAGGGAATTGCAAAAGCGATGAACACAAGTTCTCGGGTTATCAGCGGAGAGTATCTTGGCAGCAGACGATCATCAGTAATAAGGGGCTCTCCAGGTGAAAGCGATAACGAGATCCTAATGTTAGATTTAGCAAAATTCACTTAACCCGAATAGAAGAGAGATCAGAGTCCCCGAGTATAGACAAGGAGTAAAAGATCCTAATACCACCCAATGGCGACGTGGGCCCGTAAGCCACATAGCCATGTTAGTAAAAGTTTTTCACGGACTAGACTCGACTTCGGCCAAGGAGTTGGAAAGGGGGATTCCTACAGGCAGTTGGCTCTGATACCAACTTGTGACGCCCCCGATTTGACCGTACACTAATCATGCACGCAAATGTGTATGATCAAGATCAGGGACTCACGGGAAGATATCACAACACAACTCTACAACATAAATAAGTCATACAAGCATCATAATACAAGCCAGGGGCCTCGAGGGCTCGAATACAATTGCTCGATCATAGACGAGTCAGCGGAAGCAACAATATCTGAGTACAGATATAAGTTAAACAAGTTTGCCTTAAGAAAGCTAGTACAAAAGTAGCAACGATCGAAAAGGCAAGGCCTCCTGCCTGGGATCCTCCTAACTACTCCTAGTCGTCGTCAGCGGGCTGTACGTAGTAGTAGGCACCTCCAGTGTAGTAGGAGTCATCGTCGACGGTGGCGTCTGGCTCCTGGGCTCCAGCATCTGGTTGCGACAACCAGGTAGAAAGAAAAGGGGGAAAAGAGGAAGGAAAGCAACCGTGAGTACTCATCCAAAGTACTCGCAAGAAAGGAGCTACACTACATATGCATGGGTATATGTGTAAAGGGCCATATCAGTGGACTGAACTGCAGAATGCCAGAATAAGAGGGGGATAGCTAATCCTGTCGAAGACTACGCTTCTGGCCACCTCCATCTTGCAGCATGTAGAAGAGAGTAGATTGAAGTCCTCCAAGTAGAATCGCATAGCATAATCCTACCCGTCGATCCCCTCCTCGTCGCCCTGTTAGAGAGCGATCACCGGGTTGTATCTGGCACTTGGAAGGGTGTGTTTTATTAAGTATCCAGTTCTAGTTTTCATAAGGTCGAGGTACAACTCCGGGTCGTCCTTTTACCGAGGGACACGGCTATTCGAATAGATAAACTTCCCTGCAGGGGTGCACCACATAACCCAACACGCTCGATCCCATTTGGCCGGACACACTTTTCTGGGTCATGCCCGGCCTCGGAAGATCAACACGTCGCAGCCCCACCTAAGCACAACAGAGAGGTCAGCACGCCGGTCTAAATCCTATGCGCGCAGGGGTCTGGGCCCATCGCCCATTGCACACCTGCATGTTGCGTACGCGGCCGGAAGCAGACCTAGCCTAGTGGCGTTCCAGTCCAATCCGGCGCGCGCCACTCAGTCGCTGACGTCACGAAGGCTTCGGCTGATACCACGACGCCGGGATACCCATAACTACTCCCGCGTAGATGGTTAGTGCGTATAGACCAAATGGCCAGACTCAGATCAAATACCAAGAGCTCGTTAAGCGTGTTATGTCGAAGTAACCGCGGACGCCGTCCAGGGCCAGGCCCACCTCTCACCTAGGCGGTCTCAACCTGCCCTGTCGCTCCGCCACAAAGATCCACTTGCGGGTAACTCCTACGAGCCGACCCGACTTTAGTCACCACCTGTGTCATGTATAGAGTATATAAGTATATACCCGTGATCACCGCCCAAGTGATCACGGCCCGATAGTATAGCACAGCAGACGGACAAGAATGTAGGGCCACTGATGGAAAACTAGCATCCTATACTAAGCATGTAGGATTGTAGGTAAAGGTAACAACTGTAGCAACAATGATAGGCTATGCAGCAGAATAGGGTTAACCGAAAGCAGTAACATGCTACACTACTCTAATGCAAGCAGTATAGAGAAGAATACGTGATATCTGGTGATCAAGGGGGGGGCTTGCCTGGTTGCTCAGACAAGAAGGAGGGGTCGTCGGTGACGTAGTTGATCACAGGGGCATCAGCATTGTCACGGGGTCTACCGAAGAGAAGAGGGGGGGGAACAGTAAATACATAGCAAGCAAGTGCATAACAGGACAATAGGCAGAGCTAGACGTGTTCTAACGTGGTGCTACACGATACCGGTAAAGGGGGAAGTCAACCGGGAATGTTTTCCCGGTTCCGGACCTGTGTCACACAAATGACCGGAGAGGGAAAGTTCCATGTTTAGATAGTTAGAGGCATGTGACAGATGAACAGACCGCGTATTCGGATTCGTTGGATTTTTCTGAGCAACTTTCATATATAAAACTTTTTCATCCGAGCTGCAGATTATTTTATATGATTTACTAAAGTTTTAGCAATATTCTGAAACTACTATTAATTCGAAAATAATGATTAAAACGCTAGATGCACCCAGCTCTGCGTACACAGAAGTGTACCAGAGGGTGACATGTGGGTCCATGGGGTCCCTGTTGACCAGTCAATGTTTGACTGGTCAACATGGGGGTGGGGCCCCTTGTCATACACATATCTAGTTAATTACTGATTTAACTTAACTAATCCAGTTCATTAGGTTAATTAAGTTAATTAATCACTTAACTAATTAATTAATTAATCTTATTAATATATATATTTTAACTCCTTTTTTTAGGGGAGGGGCCCCAGCTGCCAGTGGCACAAAGGCCACTGGAACGGGCTAAACGGGCGCATGCGCTTGGGCGTAGCCCGCCCGAACACAGGCGAGGTCGCCGGGCGATGGGGAGGAGCAGGGCGCGCAGGCAGCGGGACGCCGGCGGCCGCGACCGTGGGCCGGCAGGGCGTGGCGCGACGAAGGCCACGCGGCGGCGGCAGGCGTGGGGTGAGCCGCGGCGGAGGCAGGCGGCACAGGGAGGCTGAGCAGCAGCAGCTCGAAGCAGGAGCAGCTAGCGGGAGCAGTAGGGGAGCGGGATGGCGGGCGGCTGCAGGCACGCCGAGCGCGTTCCAGGGGCGAGGCAGGGCATGGCCCAGCGGGCGCGCGCGGGGGTGCCGCAGGGGCCCGGCCGGATGCCCAGGGCTCGTGGGAGCGCGGCCAGGAGCGTGAAGCTCGGGGAGGCTCCGGCGCACGAGGCTGACGACGGCGCGGCCATGGTTTCGCTCGGGCGAGCTCGGGATCGTGTGTGATATGCGAGGGAGGGGAAAACTGAGGGCCTAGGGTTTCGGCGAGAGAGAGAGCGTCGAGGGCTTGCTCTTATCCAACCCCTCGACCGCAGGATGGCCGACAACAGCGGCTTCGGCGGCCATGGCGGGGTGGATGGCCGCCACGCCATCCCCTGGTGTACAGAGGAAAAGGATGAGAGGGGATGGGTTGGGCCTTGCACTGTGGGCTTACGGCCCAGACCAACAGTGCGAGCTTTTATTTTCCTTTGATCTTTTCTGATTTATTCTTTCTACCCTGTTTTCTATTTTTAGCTACTGTTTGGTATTTATTTGAGCGAGCAAACGATTTTTGTTTTAGACGAAACTTGGCACATAAATACAGTGCAGTAGCATAGGGCCACCCTCAAAGTTTCATGTGGATCGGGAAAAGTAAGAATATATGTTGGAATTTAAACGACCAAATTAAACGTTTGCTGGCCCACAAAAATATTGCTATGGCCAAATTAAAAACCCAATTTGAGTTGATTTATTCATGTCAATTACTTGGGCATTATTTGAAACATCTCAAACATTTTTTCTTTGATATTTGAAAATTTTACTGTTTGCCTATATTTTATATTTTAACTTGAATCGTTTTTGAACTAACTCGAGTTTATCAACAGTAACTGAGGTGACGTGGTACCATCAGCAGAGGTTTACTGTAGCTTAATTATCCGGGCGTCACAACTACTAAGAAAAGCATGCTTGATTCTGTCATACCTTATAGTACCGTCAGTATATTCTTTCCCTTTGACAATACCTGACTGCGATCTAGTGTGTCGGCGAAGAGGTTGGTGAAGAGCTGATGCTGTAGGCGCAGAAGATCCTGGGTGAGAAGACTCTGTGTGATTTTGCGCAGAAAATCCCAGCTCCCGATCCGAGGAAGACCGAGGCGCAGGTGATCCATGCTCCCGATCCGAGGGAGATCCCCCTGACGGCGCAGGTGGACCGCTGCCAGCACTGTCGGTGGTTGTCTCGTTTCGCGGGCCCGCAGCACGACGCAACAACGCGCTCCCCCCCCCCCCGCCTGGGTTGACGGGGCCCACTGCGCGTGGCGATGCGCTTCCACCCGCGCCTGGGCTGGTGGGGTCCACCACTCGTGGGCTGTCGGCCACCCCCCGCGACCGGGCTGGCTGGTTCCGCCCGCGTGCGATTGGTCGCATGCAGGGGAAGGCGATCCGCCTCGGGTCGCTCGTCGACGGAGACAGCGGGGCTGACGCGGGAATCGGCATCAGATCGTGCGTTGCTGCCAGGTGAATCGGCCTCAGATCCCATGCCTGCTTCGTCCACATCTGTACACATAAAATGACGACCCAAATCTGCACATATATCATCAGAACCACAATTTTGTATGGAATTTTGCACATGATCAGTTTTATGTAATTCACTCCCGTGATCTGGAAGGAGTGCGACTTCAGCACGAAGAAGAGCCCCTGCATTTGGATGAAGTTTGGCAAACGGGAAAAGCGTTTCATCAAAAATAACATCTCTAGAAATATAAATTCGTCCAGTGGCAATTTCTAGGCACTTGTACCCTTTGTGGAGATTGCTATAGCCAAGAAAAACGCATTGGGTGGAGCGAAGCTCAAGTTTGTGACGATTGTATGGACGTAGATTGGGATAGCAAGCACACCCAAAAATTCGAAGAGAGTTGTAGTCAGTTTCTTTTTGATATAATCGCTCCAATGGAGTGGTGTTACCAATGACCTTACTAGGGAGACGATTAATAAGATAGGTGGAAGTGATGAACGCTTCATCCCAATACTTTAGAGGCATAGAGGCATGAGCAAGAAGAGAGAGACCAACTTCAACAACGTGGCGTTGTTTCCGCTCAGCGGAGCCGTTTTATTGGTGAGCATGAGAGCAAGATACATGATGCTCAATGCCTACGCTACGAAAGAAAGAATTGAGTTTCTCATACTCTCCTCCCCATTCACTTTGGACTGTTAAGATTTTTCTATCAAGACGTCTTTCAACAAGTTTTTGGAACTCTTGGAAAACAGAGAAAACTTCAGATTTGTACTTAAGCAAATAAATCCAAGTAAACTTGTTGTATCATCTATGAAACTGACGTAATATTTTTTTCTACCAAAAGAATCTCTGGCATGACCCCATACATCACTGAAAATAAGCTCTAAAGGAGCATGAGACACACTAGTTGACATAGGATAAGGGAGTTGATGACTCTTAGCACATTGACAAGCTTCACACACAGACTCACTAATTTGGCTATCTGACAATAAGAGATTGCCTTTATTAACTACTTGCTTGACTATGATCGGTGACGGATGTCCTAATCTTTGATGCCACCTTTCCAAGGAGGGCTTGATGACAGAGTAGACTCGACGACGCTTGTGACTAAGTGCTCCGGATGTGATGGGGTAGAGATCTCCAATGCATCTACCGTGATGGTGGAGTTCCCTCGTTGCCCGATCCTTTATAAAAAAGTAACGAGGGTGAGTTTCAAAGAAGACATTATTATCAGTGGCTAAACGAGACATAGATGAAAGGTTTTTGTCGGCTTGTGGAACATGAAGGACATTTTTTAAGACTAGATCACGTTTGAGAGTGGGGGAATTAATAAAAGCTTGACCAATGTGTGTAATATCCATACCTCCACCGCTTGCGGTGTGAATTTGGTCATTGCCGAGGTACTTTTCACGGAGAGCAAGTTGCTCTAGTTTGCTTCTGACGTGGTCTGTTGCACCAGAGTCAACATACCAAACTCCTTCTCCTCCTTGCTCACGCATGGCCGCAACAACGTGGCGAGCATCAGGGACAAAATCTTCATCGAAACGGTGCCAGCAGTCCATGACTTCATGGCCCGCCTTCTTGCAGAGTTGGCAGCGAGGGCGCGGACAGGAGGACGAGGGGTGCCGGCTGTTGTTGTTGTTGAAGCCGCCTCCCCCTGTTCTGTTGTTGTAGCCGCTGCCGCCGCTGGAGTTGCTGTAGCCGCCATCGCCTTGCTGGTTGTTGGTGCGCCCACGCCCGCCGCCGCGCTGCCCCTGGTGACCGCGGCCACGGCCGCGGCCACGGGAGACAGAGTTGGCGGAGGATTGTCGGATGTTGGCACCGTGGAGAAGGCTGAGACGGGCGTCGAAGCTCAGGTGCTGGCTATAGAGCTCCTGGACGGTGATGGGTTCAACCCGAGCAGCAAGAGCCGAGACAACCGGATTATACTCCATGTCCAGCCCAGCAAGGATCTTGGACACGATCTCCGGATCAGAGAGCGTGGCGGCGGTGCAGGCAACCTCATCAGTGAGGCTTTTGATCTTTCCAAGATATTCAGCCATAGTCATTTGCAGGTTTGTCAGCTCGATGCGGGTATTGATCGCTTGAGCCTGACTCTGGGTAGCGAACATGGCGTGGATGGCGCTCCATACTTGAGCCGGCATCTGAAGCGTGGCGACCTGCGCAAGGATGTCGCGGGAGAGGGAGCCCATCAAGTAGCCTTGGAGTTGTTGCTGCTGTGTGTACCAAAGGGATCGTGCAAAGTTCACCACAAGTTCTTCCTTGCCATCCTTGGTGATGGTGAGGGTGGCCGGCGGTGCCGGACTCGTCGCATCGAGATGGTGCTCCATCTGCGTGCCCTTGATCTGGGGCAGAACAATAGCCTTCCAGAGCAGGAAATTTACCCTCGTGAGCTTCTCTTGGGGCGGTGATCCGAGAAAGGAGTTGTTCGAGGTGGAGGATGGAGCGAAGGTGGAGGACGAGGCGGTGGTAAGTGCTCCCGTGGTGCTGGACATCGGGGCAGCAGAGGTGGTGGTCGACATGATCTCGGTCGCCGGAAGGTAGCTAGATGAATCTCTTTCCGATCTACTGAGGAAGAGGCTCTCTTACCATGAAAGAATATGTGGAAGCGTAGAACCCTTCGTCTGGGCCGCGTTTGTATATATTGGGGGTTTGCCGTGGCTTACAAGGAAGAGGAGATCGACCAGGAGAGAAGGAGAGATCGATCTCATCGTTACAGAAAGAATAATAGAAGAAGGGATAGAAGATAGATTACAATTCAAACTAGTATCCTATCCCTATACAACTGATTCTAACACATTGGATGTCTCCCATGAATCATAGACTCCTGGTTTCTTCCCATAGTACACCGCATACCACTTCATCTACGAAGATAAATAAACAAACTAACACGTCAATTTCATAGTTATCCAATTACATATGGCAAAGTCGTATAGCAATCTTCATACCAGCATAGAAAATACGTGCACAAGCATCGATGATACAATTCACATAGAGGCAATGCATTAGTGTTCCAAAGCAAAAGTTCAGCTCCATCTTTGCAAAAGTTCACATGCAGCGATCATATAGATCACATAAAGTCATGAGCTCTCCTCGCCTTTCAACATCTTCGTGATCTAGGCTTGGGCGGTCCTCGCAGCTTCGACGGTTACTCACGCACTCTCGGTGGCTTCTCTAGTGCTCGGAGCTTCTGTTCTTGCGCTCTCGGCATATGCTGCAGCGCTCTCAACGTAAGTCCGAGCGCTCTCGGCATGGGGGAACATGATCTTAGTGTACTCAGCCACCCTCGCGACGATGTCTACGGCTGATTGGTTGCCCCGATGTCGACATACCAGTTGGTGTCAACGCCATACCGAGCCACAGCAGCCACCTTTTCCACTTGAGCGTCGTCGTTGAAGCGGTACCAGCAGTCCCTCGCACTATGATCGATCTTGCCACAGATCTGACATTGGATCGGGTCGTTGGCCTTGTTGTTGTTGCTGGACGAGCCACCCCTGGACGTGCACCCTTGTTGTTGGAGTAGAAATGGCGCCCGCCGGTGGCCCACCTCTTCTAGTAGAAGTCGCCACTGCCACCACCATGCTTCTGGTCCCGCAGCTTGCAATTGCTGTGAGGAGGAGGTCCGCCAAGGCGGGCAGAATTTGCAGAAGACTTGAAGCCAGTGCCATGGTCACCCGTGAGTAGCTCGACCCGCTGATCGAAGTTGCACACTTGGGAATAGAATACATCTCCGTATGGTCATCTAGGGCTGAGACCAGGGGGTTGTAGTCGACGTCTAGCCCCGCTAGTGTGAAGGAGACGAGTTCGTCCTCATCTAGCATCTAGGGCTAAATCCATGCATCTGGGAGAAGTACACCGACGCAGATTGATTTTCCTTTTGGGCATTGGACAGGGAAATCTGAAGATTGTTAATACGTCACGGGGTTGTACCCAATGATGTTCATAGTGCTCGCACCGTCCTGATGGAAACGACCGAGACGAGCACCTCCTTCGACAGGTCCTGAAGCATCCAGACATCATGCGCCAGTTTGGAGATGACTTGGTCCTTGCCCGCCTTGTTCGTCATGGTAAGCAGCTTCTCTGGTCCGGCAATGGTGCCATCCGATAGCAGTAAAGGCCAGCCCCGAGGAAGTGCGGCAGTATCTGCGCCTTCCACAGGAGGTAGTTCTAGCGGGTAAGCTTCTCGGTGACCTGGGATACAAGGCGAGAGAGGGTTGGAGCGGCGGAGGAGGATGACAAGGTTCCAGGAGAGATCGACCAAGGCTTCTGTGGTTTAGGAAGAGAAGGAAGAGGATACTCTGATGATCATGTAGAATTCTATAGGAGGAAGCGTACAACCCCGTGAGAGGGCCGCATGCTCATATATTGCTTCGATGGAGCTTATCCCATATGGGTGAGCACCCGAGGTGAAGGTTGGGATCGGGGGAAACCCCTATCGGCCTGTCCGACACCGACGCGGCGACGCCGGTGGGTGCCGCTGGACCTTCCTGGAGGGCGTCGGGGGCGACCCTTCCTCTCGCCTCGTCGTGTACCGGGGGAAACCCTTGGCAGCAGCGTCGTCATCGTCGCGGTCCTTCTTGGAGGTGCCCATTGGTACCGGTGCTTCGGAGCCTTGGAGCTTGGTGGAAGATCTTCGGTGGACGCAGTGGTCGTGAAGCTTCTTCGTTTCCGTCGATCCGCCGTTGTCGGCATTCTTTTCTCTTGTTGTTTCTCTTTCGTTTCTTTTGGGTGTGTTTGTGCTGCTTCCACCCCAGCACCTATCGTTGGATGTATCGGTTGGTTGCTTTGGAATACAAAGCGGGGGGAAACCCTTTTTCTTATGTGAATGAATATCTTCAACCTACCAGGGCACATGTTTGTACGAGCTTCAACCTATGGGTAATGCAATTCAATCTGTATATCACATTATTAGGGCAAAATGATAAACCCTTGGATAATATTGATCTATGGCACATCCTCCAAAGTCTAGACGGCCAACAAATTGGTTGCCGAATGATTAGTTGCTGGGAAGAAACGTTGTAAAATTATTTCAATCTTACTGTGCTTCATTTTGATATGTACATGCATGGACGATTATTCATTTTTAACTCTGATTGTATTATGTCTTGCAGCTTACATCCTGGACTTTGGTCTATATGTTAAATTCTGGTTCCATATGATGGTTCAGTGTCTGGTTCTGATTACGAAAAATTGTGTTTATGAAAAGCTTCTAAAGTTCAGATACTGCATTTATTTCCAGGTTGCTGGCATGTGAATGCTTTGTCATCCAATGCTTTTTTATGTTCGATCTTCTTTTATTTTCAAAGAAATATTTGCTTGCATTTTGATTTATCATTGTTGTACGTTCTTGTTGATCCTACATTTGCATGTATGTGTCACCAATGAGATGAACAGATAATTCCGGTCCACTAAGCAGCCCTCTGGCTCTAGGCCCTATCTCTACGCTCCATCTAGGCGCTCCATCGCCGCTGGCCACTCCGACCATTGCGCCCACTAATCTCCTTCGCTGGTTACTCCAACAACGGTCGCCACTCCTCTCCGTAGCTGGTCACTCCGACCGTGGCTGCTAATGTCCTGTTTCATGATTTTGGGCCTAAGTGATCATGTCTCTGGGTAGCCTTGTCATGTCCAGTGTCGGTGCCAGTGGGGGCGAGCTGGGGCCATGGTCTGGGCCAACATTGATAAAATTACATTGTTAGAGGTACTAATATGACTTTTTGGAATAAAAATTGTATTTTAGTGGTCTTGGCCCTCCAAAACGGTGAAGCAACAACAATAGCCCCCCCCCCCCCCCCCCCTCATACAATTTTTCTGGCTTCGTCCCTGATCATGTCCATCTCCAAATCAACTTCATTGAAGGGCAGGAGCTACTTCTTAGTGGCAGAATTCACCTACCCGCAAAAAAAAAAAAAAGAATTCACCAGGTCCAACATCAAACTCATCGATGAATCTGAAAGTACTATTCTTCTTTCCTGCTTTTGTGGACATGCCTCCTTGTTCAGAGTTTAAAGATTGCGAAACTAGATTCAAGTTCTTCGTCTCTTCCAAACATGTTGGTTTTGCAATTTACAATGGAGGTAACATTGCTGTTCCAGAGTTTAATTATTCTCATTTTTTGGTTATGGGGATATATATGGGGGTCCCAATTATAAGAAAGAATTTGCTTTATATATCGAAGAAAATGAAGATGCGTGCAATCATGTTTCCAGATGCCGATCACGGACTAGGAGCAGACAACACGAATTTTCTTATGCTAAGATGGCGTCATGGCTTTCCGCGTCTGACCACACATGTCAGCGCCAGTTGTAAGTACAGTACCATAGAAGAGAACATGAGGCATGATTTCATACCACTCTAACTCACTGATCCCCGCGAAAGGGCTGCATGCATCCTGGCTGCCCGAAGTCACTAATTGTAGCAAATCTATAGGCTGGGAATAATTCCCGATGCTTCCTAATCCCAGTGGCGGAGCCAGTTTGTTTGCTGGGCCTGCGCAAGCTCCATTGCAACCACAAGGAGTAGTTCTTTCCCACGTAAATCATAAAATAGCTCAATCCTTGCGCCCTTCAATAGCTTCACTTGATCATTGTTGTTAAAGCCCGACAGCATCCCGGGTTTGCTAGGATGTGGCTACACCACTACCCAATCCCATGCAGCTAGCACCTAGCAGCCTGGGGTTGTCGTGCGATCTCTAGGTGGTTGGATACTTTAAAAAAAATCAATGCTTGGTTCCTCCTTCAGTAGAGGCACTAGAACGAACTGAGAAGGCTTATGGGCCGATGATTTATCCAACCTATCCTCGGTCACCTACATATATTTCCATTGCTGTTGCAATGTGGGGATGGGTCCAGAAAGCATAATATCTTCTGTGGGCCCCTCCATAATTAGTTCCAAATATGTTTGGTGGATGGTTGCTTCACATCACTACTCATACAGACATGTTCAGTGGGTACATCATGTTTACATTAGTGTGATTCATATGAGTTCAATTGTCTGATGTAGAGCTTCTATGTTCACAAAATCACAAGTAAAATTGTCTATTTCAGCAGAAAAATCAAATTACCGGTCAGGTGTGGAGAGCTCTTGAATATTTATTGCCAGTCATGTGAACTGATGCTACTCCGTATTAGAAGCCGAAAATGCTTAACATACATTTGGAAATTCCCTTCCAATACGCATACTCGACCTGCAAACGGGAGCATTGCAAGTCAAGCTGTGCATGAGACTCTGGGCATCTAAAACGATGTGTGCTAGGGATCAGCTCCAGAACGCTGTGTAATCAACACCTGAATAGAAATTAGAGTTTATGCTTATTCTCCCTCAACGTTACTTAGCTACCACTTGTTTGTATCTGCTTCCACCTAGGGGTAACGTCATTCAACCTGTACATGACATTATGACGCAAAATGACAGACCCTAATCAATCAATCCCACTGAAAAAAGCGCTATAACACCGCTAATTGCAATGCTATAGCGCGTTGAGAATTGTCTCGTTAAATAAATCAGTGTACCATGTCTCTCTAATAGCACACTATACGGTGGTATAGCATGATAATAGCGTATTTTAAGGTCGGCGCTACTTCTCTATAGCATTGATCAATTCTCAGTACTTTTTGTAGAGTGGAAACTGGAGCATAAGTCTCTGATTTCCAGAGTCAGGTATTTGTAACATGGTGATGACACTAACAATCACATAGCTATCAGACCGTAGATCAGATGATCAGTCGCGTGAGAATATAAGGACACAGGGCCCGAACGCACACGCCAACGCCTCAGCCTCATCAACATGATGGCATAACAGTTAGCTGTTCCTGGCCGAGAAGAGGATCGAGCCACGAATATCGGGCAATAGCACCCAGGCTAAGAACACCGACAGCAGGATTAACACTCGCGTCAACATTTAACCCAATGTAATCTCCTGGGGTGGAGTTCAGCTGGATGGATTTCTACTGGTCGAAACAGCAACAGGAATAGGCTATGGTTGAGCTTTCTATTTACCCTTTGTTGTCAGCTGTCAAAACACAAACAGGGGCATCATTAAGGTTCTCCAAATAGGATTTAAGAAAGGAGAGGGAATGGTGCACTACCTTTAGCAAAAATGCCATCATTTTGAATATACGAAGCCCTCTAAAAAAGCAACATGAGTTTGAACCACCATTTGAACTTTCAATTTTGCTAGGAAAGCTAGGAGCCAATCTGAACCTGCCTTGATGAACTGATCTAATATTTGCAATGATAGCTAAGCTTCATTAGTCGTTTAAGTTATCCAGATTGTTTGGTATTGCTATGGCCAACGTCCATTGAATGTCTAATATTTGCTGACAATTAAGCCAAACAATGTTTTTGCTCTGAACCAAACCTGCATCGAATTAAGTATAGCTAACTCTATCTGTTGCAAAAACAGTCCATTCAACCAGGGGCCGATCAAGGAGACAAGGACTAGGAGCAGACAACAGGAACTTTTGAGTCATAAGATGGGTTCGTGACTGTCTGCGTGACTGCTCATGACGGCACGAATTATCAGTACCACCGAAGAGCATAAGTAGCATGATGTCATACCACTCTAAATCACTGATCTTGGGAAAGGGCTGAATGCATCCTGGGTGCCTCAAGTCACTGATTACAGCAAATCTCAAGGCTGGGCATAATTCCCGATACATCCTAATCCCATTGCCGGAGCCAGTTTGTTGGCTGAGCGTGTACCAGCTTCATTGCAACCACATCTGAGTAGTTTCATTCCACGTAAATGTAAACTAAATCTTTGGGCCTTTCAATATCTTCAGTTGAGCATTGTCGTCGTCAGTGCCCCGCAGCAGATCGGGTTTGCTAGGATGTGGCTACACCACTACGTAATCCCATGCAGCTCAGCGGCATGTGGTTGTCGTGTGATCTCTAGGTGGTCCGATACTTTCCAAGCGATCCTTGGTTCCTCCTTCACTAGAGGCACTAGAACGAGTTGAGATGATTTATCTAACCTATCCCGGTTCACATACATGCATATATTTCTATTGCAGTTGCAATGTGCGGATGGGTCCACAAAGCATAATCTCCTTGGTGGGACACTCCATAATTAGTTACAAATGTGTCTGGTGGATGGCTGGCACTTGGTTGTCATAACTACAAATTCTTGCATGTTCGTGGTTTGTCATGTGGACTGATGCTGCTCCATATTAGAAGGCGGTCATACTCAACACACATTTGCAAATTTTCTTCCAATATGCATACTCTACCTGGAAAAGGGAGCATTGCACTCCTCACCAGCAAAAGATAATAGAGCCAAGCTGTCCATGAGATTGTGGGCATCTACCTAATAGGTGTGCATGGGATCATGGTTTTCGGTACCGCCCGAAAAAAACGGTTACCGCGCGGTTACCGAGATTCTCGCCGCCCCACGAGAAAGTCAAATTCCGAGCAAAAAATCCCGAAATATGTGATTTTTTACCTTTGGACCTTTACTAGTATACACTGACATCTCAAGAATATAGCCAGTGTTAGCTGTGGCGTGGTGGTAACTATGTACTTCCGTCATCAGGGCAACGCATGTTCGAGTCCTTATTGGCGCATATCCTTTTTTTTGTTTATTTTGCAAAATACATGAAAAAAGATAGACTACACTACATACCCAGGAGTCGAAGTCGCGACCTCTTTACCTACGGCGTGTAGATACTACCACTTCTGTGACCAATACCTATTCAATAGCTATCTATATTGAGGCTAAAAGAATTTGAATTCAAAATTCAATAATAAATTTCGTCCGAAATATATTCGGTATTTCTCGGTTACCGTGGTAGCCGAGAATCTCGCCCCCCCCCCCCCCCCCCCCCCCCCCCCCCCCCCCCCCACACACACACACGAGAAAATCCATCCATTCGGAATCCAAAACCTTGATTGTTGCTACTCGCTCTGATCCAAAATAAGTGTCTCGGCTTTGAACACTTATTATGGATTGGAGATAGTACTATTATTTTCACCTTGTGTTTGGTCAATTCGTTAGCTCCACCACGTGGTGTTGAGGATTGATTAGTTTTTAACCAGTTCGTTTAACCAACTAGGGGTAAATTGATTTGCTCAGCCATATATGGTTCAGTATGACTCATGGATTTCTCATTGATGCCTTGCTAAAACAGGGTGTCTGTATGTTTGTTGATGCTATGCTTGATTACGCTAGGGCAGGTACCAAGTGGTCCTTCAGAGGCTAGCTACTGACTCACCCGTGGTCCAAGCCATCTTCAGAGGCTCGCTACTGATAAAAGAATCTGTCATGACTGAAAATTATAGTTGTGAGGTATTTCCCTTAATTTATGTTGTGTTTGTACTATTATAGACTGATTTCTGTGATCCCTGTTTTGTTCCCCAGTTTTTTTTATCATAGTATATCAATTGACATACAGTCCCCATCCCCGCCCCCTCATGTACATAACTTCTGTACACTCCTTAATTGGGTTCACTGATGGATGAAACTTGCCCCATTCTTCTAAATTTTGAAATATTATTCATTCTCATTGCCATTTTAAACCAACAAATGATATCTGTAAGACTGTAATAGGACTAGTAGTGAACTTGTCACCATAAAACCTGATAGCTGGAATGAGATGTTTCCTTGTTTCTTCTTAACCTTAATATGTTGTTTTTTCTAACATACTAACGCATCAGCAGGACCTTCAACAGCTGTCCCAAGGAGTGCGCACCCAAAGGATCTAACTGAGGAACTGCAGAAGCACATCCCAAATGCTATACTTGTAAGCAGACGCTGCAGGTTTGTCACGAAAGCACTTGCATCACTGTCTATCTTCCATATGTTAACCGTCTGTTTATGTGGCTATAAGCAACCATGGAATACAGGGATATGTCTTTTTGCGATTCTGTCGTAAAAATCTGATGTACGACATGTGTGAAACCCTTCTCCTCTTTGCTGAAGTTACAGTATGGTGCTCTGTCCTGTAATATGGACCACTTATGTTCTTCATTGTTGTAAACCAGGCTAACGGATCTTTGTTTCGAGTCCAGAATTGTTGCCACTTAAAGATTGTATTTCTCAAATTTTTATGATTTAATCTGATGAACTATATCAAAATGCACCGGAAATTGGCAATTCTGCCCACTCTGCACTCGTGAGTTGATCGGCATGAATCTGTACGTGTGGGCTTCCTGATCAAAGTATGAACTCAGAGCAAAAAGAGTTGAAAGAAGAATCATCTTTTAACTTTTCAATTGTGGGTGCTTACATTGATCTCCATCATTGTGGGCACAAGGGCGTTACCCATCTGTTTTCAGCTTTTGGTGCATTGCAAATTTGCAATGAGGCAATATGGTGTCACAGGTTTTCAATTTCCACAAATCACAGTGGACAGCCAGTTTAGGTATTGCTTGTTCTCGGAAGATATGCTACTTTTGGTGTGATAGAACCAGCGTATGAAGTTGGGTGTAGCACCTAGCAATGGCAAAGAATATATATTCGCCTGTGCAAAATAGGTCTGGAATCATATCTATATTTTTTAACATATCTTTGCCAGTGTTAGTGTGGTCACTTTATTCCACCATTAAGCAACAATATCACATCTAAGAGGAAAAATGATGCTATAGGTGTTTATATGCGACGTGCGAGTTTTTTTATCCCCATAGGAAAAAACCCTTTTTTATGTCAACAACGAATTAACGATGCTCATTGTCTTGCTCGTGTTGCACATGTGGGGTGAGCAATGATGAACTGACAAGTGTCCCAACAAATGCTTTCGCATTTATCCTCTAGGATTTTTGTGTTAGTGCTTTGCAGTCAGTTCAGTCACCTGCTTTAATACAAGGCCTGTCAGCTGTCAATCCCTTTGGCAAAATAATCAGAGACGTGTTCTTATATTTGGAGAAAATAAAAAGAAAAACAAGTCTGGATCAAAATGATCGTGCTTGAAGAAAATGATCTAGCAGGGGATAAAAAGAGGATGGGATTGCTGAAGAGTTTCAGGAACCCACCATGGGCCAATAGCTATTGCTTCTAACCATATATTCTACTGCTATGATGAAGTATAAGTCTCTCTTTTGGATTGCATAAGCTACAACATGATTGCACTATGTTTTTCTAAAGACCACTATGAGTCATACAACATGATTATGATCAATCTACCTTGATTGTTATCATTAATATATAATTTTCTTGGATGAGTTGGTGGATGCATGTTGTATCGATCCTTGATCTTCATACTCCTCATGGCCAGGTTATGTCGAGACAACCTAAGGAGGTGTGCACAGGCAGATTTGAGCCGCGAGGTAATATACTATAGATCTAATCTTCATATACATCGTGAACGACACCGAGAATGCAAGACTTCAATTCTCAGGTGCATTTTAGAAGCTCCAAAGCAGGGTTTGACATCCTCTTCATAGCAATATGCTGTAACTAAAAACTAAAATATACTCCAGCTTTTAGCTACTAGTGAAGCAGTGGGGCTTGTGGCATCTGCTGGTGGGGGCATATTTTGGCTGGGGAATTTGCAGGCCCCGCCTCTACCCCTGTTCTGTTTTTTTTCTTCCTTTTTAGGGGAGCTATGGAGGCTCGTGTTCTCTATCTCTATGTTCTATAAGTACTGCAACCTCTCAACATTGTTATCCGTGGGCCGGACTGCTTCTGAGGGCCAAGGTTCCAAGGATTCATCCAAGCTCTGCTGTCCCACACAGATTGAAATGGCAACAGTCTCAATGGACGTTGAAGTGGGAAGAGATGACAAGGTATGTGATTGTGAGACAGCAATACGATACAAGTTAATTTGTTCCCCTTTTTAGTGATTAATTTGTTCATTTAAAACAGTAATCATTAATAATTGTATGCCTTCACACCACTCGGTTTAAATCTGTCTTTCCTGCAGAAGAAGGGGTTCTACCAAGATCTGGTCCTAGCTTACAAGACTCTGGGTGTTGTCTTCGGTGGCCTCGTCACTTCACCTCTCTATGTTTATCCGTCGATGAATCTGACCAATCCCACTGAGGAAGACTACCTCGGGATATACAGCATCATGTTCTGGACCCTGACCCTGATCGGTGTCATCAAGTACATATGCATAGCTCTGAATGCTGATGATCATGGTGAAGGTGATAGAATTAACCAGAGATTCTCCCAAGCTGTCAACGGTAGATAAACCAGACCATATATTTCTTGATTTTCAACTTGATCGGAGTTATTTTTCTCATGCAGGTGGCACATTTGCCATGTATTCTCTGCTGTGCCAGCATGCCAACATTGGCATCCTCCCGTCCAAAAAGATTTACATTGAAGAAGAGGATCTGGTCTCGACTCACCCTGCTGTGACCAGAAGGCCAAGCAGGCTGAGGAGATTCATCGAGCGCAGCATTGTCGCTAGGAGGCTGCTGCTCCTCACTGCTATATTGGGCATGTGTATGCTAATTGGAGATGGCATTCTCACACCTGCTATTTCAGTCTTGTCTGCAATAGATGGACTGAGAGGCCCTTTCCCATCCGTCAGTAAACGTATGCAGTTAGTCCGTAGTAGTGGATATCTTAGTTGGGAGTTTGGGACAAGATCGTGCTTAATTGTGTGTCTGGAATTAAATTAATTTTTACAGCTGTGGTGGAGGCACTGTCTGCGGCGATCCTCATTGGGCTTTTCCTGCTACAGAAGTACGGCACGTCCAAAGTGAGTTTCATATTCTCACCGATCATGGCAGTGTGGACGTTCACCACACCGATCATCGGCATCTACAGCATCTGGCGCTATTACCCTGGCATCTTCAAGGCCTTGTCGCCACACTACATCGTTATGTTCTTCATCACCAACCAGAAAAGGGGCTGGCAGCTGCTCGGTGGGACCGTTCTCTGCATCACGGGCATGTACATTAAGCTTTTCTCTGTGTTCACAGTCCGTTGTAATGTCCTCCATTGACAGACTTACCGTTTTGATTCATGCAGGTGCCGAGGCCATGTTTGCGGATCTTGGACACTTTAGCAAGAGGTCTATCCAGATCGCGTTCCTCACCAGCATATACCCCTCCCTCGTGCTCACTTACGCTGGGCAGACGGCGTACCTGATCAACAACGTCAATGACTTCAGCGACGGGTTCTACAAGTTTGTGCCGCGTCCCGTGTACTGGCCCATGTTTGTCATTGCGACGCTGGCAGCGATCGTGGCAAGTCAATCGCTGATCTCAGCCACCTTCTCTGTCATCAAGCAGTCGGTAGCCCTCGACTACTTCCCCCGTGTCAAGGTGGTGCACACCTCCAGGAACAAGGAAGGGGAGGTATACTCGCCGGAAACCAACTATATACTCATGCTGTTCTGTGTTGGTGCCATCCTCGGCTTCGGCGATGGCAAGAACATTGGAAACGCGTTCGGGGTGGTAGTCATCATGGTCATGCTGATCACCACCATCCTGCTCTCCCTGGTGATGCTCATCATCTGGGACACACATGTGGTGCTTGTGGCTCTCTACTTCGTGCCGTTCCTGATCCTCGAGGGCACCTACGTGAGCGCAGTGTGCACCAAGATCCTCAAAGGTGGGTGGATGCCGTTTGCAGTGTCATTGTTGTTGGCACTGATCATGTTCGGCTGGTACTACGGTAGACAGAGGAAAGCCGAGTACGAGATGGCGAACAAGGTGACACTCGAGCGGCTTGGTGAGCTCCTCGCTGGTCCTGACGTGCACCGCATCCCCGGGCTCTGCTTCTTCTATAGCAACATGCAGGACTGGCTCACGCCGGTGCTCGCGCACTACATCAGGAACTTGCGGTCGTTGCACAAGGTGACCATCTTCCTCACACTCCGGTACCTCCTGGTGGCCAAGGTCGATGCCAAGGACCGTGTGGCCATCCGGCGGCTTGGACCCAATGGAGTTTATGGGTGCACGATACAGTATGGCTACGCTGACCCGCTCGACTCTGAGGAGGATGAACTCACCGGCCTGGTGGTGGGCGCCCTGCGGGACTACATCACCGAGGAGGAGGAGGAGGTGGCTCTGCTTGAGGAGGCGAGGGAGGCTGGGGTGGTGCACGTCAGGGGCAAGATGAGGTTCCACATCGGCAAAGACACGGGCTTCTTCGACCGTATTCTGCTTGGCTTCTACGAGTTCCTGCACAGCACGTGCCGGTCCGCGCTGCCAGCTCTCGGGATCCCCCTGCAGCAGCGCGTCGAGATCGGCATGCTCTACAAGGCCTGACGCTACGCTTGCACGCACTTCCATATGTATGACGCGGTGCGTGCCAATAAGTCGTTCTGGTTTTCGGTTGTTTCAGCTACCTGCAGTAGCGACACAATGGCGTTTGTAAGTAAACCTCAGTATGAAGGTTGCCATGAAATAAAGGATGTATATATGCTGCGGAAGGTAAGCTTTTGTAACCATAACTTAAGAGTGTCGGTTACTCTGGAAACTTTCAGCTCAAAATATTGCTTCCAAATTTCTTCGCCACCCCAATCATGGCATTTGTTTCTGATATACTTGAAAAATTGCTCTCTGGTATAGCATATTAATTCTTGTGGTTGTGGGTAATTTATGTTGGTCATGATGACTTCGCCACCCATTGTGGGCTGCAATGAACTGGTCTTTATCAGGATTTTTTTCAGGTTATTGGCATGGATACCAATTGGTGTCATACATAGTTCCTATTACAACATGTGGAGGGACGAAATACATTGACTATTTGGTGCATTTACTTAGAGATGGTAACAGGTGCTTCTTCTGCTTTCTTTGGATTACAACTTCTTATAGACTCTGTGATGCTTGCTTTTGTATCACTTGAGTGTTTTGCTTCTTAATTTCTTTTTGTGAGAAATGACTTGGTGGTAACTCTTTTCAGTTAAATATATCTATGTGCATCAATTATATATACAAGTGATGTAGAGGTCGGTGGTAACTTCTTGTATATATATAAAACCTTCGAACCCACACATCCAGAGAAAAATAATCAAATTTAAACGGATTAGCTTAGCCTTGACAAAAATTGTAGAAAGTTGAAACATGGATCTCAACACTCATATAGGATTGGTCAACTTGGGAGTTTCATCTTTAATTAATCCCCGAACATATATCGAAGTTCCAGGAAAAGAAAAGCTTTTTGTAGAAAAGTTAAACCTTCAGGCCATAGTTTTGAAGTTCCAACATGAAGCTTAGGTAGCTAGCCAAATTGTCCCATATGCAGGATAACAGTATTGCTATTAGCATGTTTTCTTAGTTTTTATTTTGTTAATTCTAAGTTGTTTCCATGGCTTTCAGGTAGGTTTGAGTTAATTCTTATATTTTCTGATTATTAGAGCTTTTCCGTAATTTTTTATGTTTGTTTCATCCTGGATTTCCTCTAAATTTATGTTTTTCTCCCTCTAAAATCAATTATGACACATGCCCTGTTCTATGCCATAGTTAAAGAGTAGTGCTAACAAAACTGTGTTTTATAGTGCGGAATTCTTGCTCCTACTAAGATTGGACTTCCCAGTTTCGTAAAACCTAATCGGATCAATTATATCCAAATGAATGGGAAATTGGTTTCAATTATTGGCAGGCCCTACATAATTCTTCCCACTCTGCACCTACCCTTCTTGGCCGACATGATGATGCTCAGTTGATCCTCATAAATCTGCACGTGTTGGCTTCTCAAATTATGTACTCATTGAGATCTTGAAGAGTCGAAAGAAGAATCATCTTTTAGCTTTTTGATAGTGCGGGATTACATTGAACTCCATCCTCATCCTTTGTGAGGAGAAGGTTACCTGCCTTTCTCCAGCTTTTGGAGCACTGCAAATTTGCAATGATGCAATGCAAGATGTACCATAGTTTTTCTGTATTCACAACTCACAGTAACAATGAAAATCAGACTGCATGCTGAACTTCTCTGTTGTTTATAAACAGGACTTGAGTTCAGTCTAACCAATAATGCTTTATTATATCTAGCGCTGATGATCCCAGGACCAAATCCTCATAGACTTTCCAATGTCGATCACAACTGGATGAGATCAGTCTACAACTGGATGAGGACAAAGCAATGACATTTTTATGTGTATACTGTGCTTCTGCCACATAGGCGTCATTGCTAAAAATAGACAAATCTAACTTAGAAAGAATTTCAACCGTATTCCAAATGTTTGGTCCATGATTTCTCACGCCCCTGTAGCCAAAAAGGCCACATGAGACGAGGGGAACTTGGGAACAACTAGTACTGAAAAGGGGAAATATGGAGAATGGAGGCCATAACTTATCAGTGCTATTGTTTTCTTTTTCTCGTTGTATCTAAGACCGTGTGATTTGCTCCTCTGTTTCAATGTAACTGAAGTACTAAGATTGTCCAAAGTCAAACTTCGTTAAGTTTGACCATCTATATAAATATATATCATTATCTACATAACCAAATTTACATCATCAGATTCATTATGAAATGTATTTTCATATTACATATATTTGATATGGTAGATCTTTACAGATTTTCCCTACGTATAGAGTTGGGGAAACTTTAAAAGTTGGACTTAGAAAAATCCTAGAACTTAAGTTATTTTGAAACGGAGGGAGTACCATCGAAGGCATCTTCGCGTCGCATCCGGCTAATGTCATCTTCAAATGCAACCTTTTTTTACAGCAATGGACTCCGTTGGGGAGGCGAAACGATTCTGAGATGTTGCAGCATGCCCAAGAAAGATTCAAGCAAGTCTATGCGTCGGCTAGGGAGCCTGCGGCCACCGCCTAGGGAGGGTGGTCACTTTTGTTACCGCGAGCATGTGTGCTCTGTATCGACCTGCTGGTCATGTAATGCTCGCCGCCTTTTGGCTTAGAACCCTGTTTGTCTCATGCGTGGCCTGAGGGGTTGTTGTTTGTGGATTGTTACTCTGCATAGTTGTGGGCTTTATTAATTTAAAGCCGGACGCCGCTGGCGTCTTTGTTCTAAAAAAAACTGTGGCTATAATTATAAATTGCCTGCATGCTCATCTATGTAAAACTTCCATCACACCAGACAAGAATCATCTATTTTTTGGTACATGTTGGTTTATCCCTGAAGATATGCTACTTCAGGAGTGCTAGAACAAGCATATGGAATTTTGACTAGGGGGAGTAGTAGCTAGGGAGAACAAAGAATATATAATATATTCTCATTCTAAAAATAGGCTGGAGAACGCATCTATAATGTTATCATGTCTTCCACAATTGGTCCTCTGGTGACTTTATTCGACCATTAAACATCAATATCGCACTAACTCTTGGTTGAAATTTTTGACACTGTAGACATAATTTTATCCCATAGGGAAACCATTATCTAACAATAATGATGCACACTGTCTGCTCATGTAGCAAATCCAGGACAAGCAATGGTGAACTGACATGTCTCCAAGCAAGTGCTTTCCCATGCATTCTCCAGGATTGTCGTATTGGTGCTTTGCTGTCAGTTTAAGCAAGGTCTGCCAGCTGCCAACCCCTTTGGCAAAAGCAGTGGAGGGATGTTCTTAGGGCTCGTAGAAGAAAATGAAAAATAAGTCTGGATAAGAATGATCGTGCATGAAGAAAATGATGTAGCAGGAGGGATAAAAGGATGATGGGATTGCCATGCTGCAGGGTTTGAGAAACTCACCATGGCAAATTGCGTTGGACCTAATAATGGATCGGTTTGGTCACATGAATATTCTAGTATTTCACATAATCCAGTATCACTTTTGAAAACTTGGTTAATTTGGTTGAATGAAGGAGGGTAGGTGGGTACCCTAAATGTTCAAAGTTTGCACACTACCGCGTGGCATGTGACTGCGCTCCAGCTTCCTCATCTTTGTTCTCCGACTCCTCTCCCTCTTCATGTGACGATGTTACCCGTGTGACTCCCCGTATGATATAGGGTGTGACAATCACCACTCAAAGTGGGCGCCATGCAGTAATACATTGGAAACATACATAGAATATTTTAATGATAAACATGACCAGGTCTCCTATCCACATGACAGACGACATACATGCAAGAACTCTTCACACTCAGAGTGGACAACTGAAGTCTCTGCTGAATTAGTTGATATGTGATCTAGAGCAATACTATACAGGCGTGATGTGTTTTATTCCTCGTAGCATCTCTGGCAGACCCCGTAAAAAGCCGTGACCCGCAAAATAACCGCCAAAATACGGGTCGGCGTGAAAAATCCTTCCCGACCAAACCCCGCAAACGCGTCCGACCCGCAAGGGCATGTACAATGGTTGATAAGACAGTTTTATCTTAAGTCTTTCAAGTAATTTAGAAATGACAAAAAAGTATGTCTACAATGGGTTATATCTTAGTCTTATCTTCAATAACTAGCTATTCCTAAAAACATGCTGAGACATATTATGCTAACAGACCATCTCTTAAATAAGAGAAGACAAGCCTTTTCTTATGATTTCTCTCTCTTCCACCTCAGCATTTATCTTACATGGCACTCCTAAGATAGTACCATCGTACATGCCCTAAAAGTTTTTGCGCGGCGCGGCATAATTCCCGTCCCAACCCGCGAAAACGCGGGTTTCCCCCCTCGGCCCGTCGGGCGCCTGTATTTAGCGGGAGCGGTTGGTAGGGGGGTGGGCATTTCAGCCCGCGCTTTTCCCCACCCATCGCCGCCCCTCTCCCCCTCGCCCCGCCGCTGGGCCACCGCCCACGATTTCGGCGGAAGTAGCCGGCGGGATCACGCCGGAAGGCCGCCACACGCCCGAGGTTACCCTCCGCCACTTTCCTCCTGCGTCGGCGGGCCGGAAAGTTGCAGATCGGTGGCTGTTCGACGCGGGCGGCCAGATTTGGCTTTTCCAGCCAGCGGTGCTGCACCAAGCCATTGATTGGTCGGGGAGCACCCCGTGCAGCCCCGGCAAAGCCCCATCGCCGCATGCAGGTACAGATTCGTCCTGTAGCCGCCGTCGACGGTTTGCAGGCAGGGATTCGGCCGGCCAGCCGGCCGCCAGGCTTGGTGCTCGCGCAGCGGCTCGCCGGCTCGCCGATGCCGCTCATAGAGTACGACGACTGCACACGAACAGTGTTGGGGCTAACTTCTGGCATGCGGAAGCACCCCGGATGGGTGTTCTTCAAATGCGAAAATGACAGGGTATGTGTTGTTTTCATTCGGCTTTGTCACCGTATTCTTCGTTTCAATTGTTATAGCTCATTTTGTACATCGTCATGTGTGTAGGAAGATGGATACTCATTTTGGTTTTGGGAAGGAGAATACAATGATTTATTGATAGAAAGGAACTCAATAGATGTTCGTGCACTCCTTAGTAGAATTGAGGCTAATGATGCGGCTGCATGTGCAATTAGAGAAGAAAGTAGAGGGGAAGTAATGTCTACTTCTTTAGAAACAAAGAAGAAGAATGAAGAAAGCAAAATCAAGAATCCGCAGATCAACAACGAATGCATGGAGAAGATATTGGTCCAACTAGTGGGAGCAGTTATGGAAGTTGGATATCTTCCGAAATGCATAATTGTGATTCTTGTTTTCATGTGTGAAATTGAATGCCGTTGAAGTACTATGTATCCAATGCCGTTGAAAAAGCAAATATTTGGTGAAGTACTATGTATGCCATTGAAAATGCAAAGAAATGTATTTTCATGTGTGAAATTGAATTGCAAATTTCGGATTTGCGGGCCGGCGGCAGCGGCGCCCTAGCAGACCCCGCAAAGCGGACCCGTAAAAGAGCATATTCCCGAATATCCTTTTAGGCAGGTCCCTTTTGCGGGGCCTGACTCTGCGGCCGCCCACGCCAGCCTGCAAAGCCGTTTTTCCGCGAACTGTAAACGTGTTTTGCGGTCGGCGTTATACAGGGTCTACTAGAGATGCACTCACGGGCAACAACCAGAGAAAGTATAATTATGCTCTGAATAAGACAACCGAAACTGATATGAAGCCCAATGTGAACTAAATGTACCCACCAAACATGTCTGCATGAACAATGATGACAACTAACCATCCACCAAACGCGGTTGGAACTAATTAAGGAGAAGCCCACAGAGGAGATCACCCTTTGTGCACTGCCCAGCCGCGATAAATAGATATATGTAGCTGAGTGGACATGTTGGATAAACCATCGACCCCTAAGTCTTCCTAGCTTGTTCTAGTTCCTCTAGTCAATGAGGATCAAAGTATCGCCTGGCCAGTGTTGCTATCACCTAGAGATCACACAACGACTTGCCGGTGAGCTATATCGGATTAGGATGTATCGGAAATTATGCTCAACCTCATTCTTTTCTAGTGCCAGTGGCTTAGGGCTTCACATGATCATCAAGCTGGAGAAGTGGTACGTCATGTTGCATTTTCTCTCAGTCCATACTTAAAAATGGCCCTGACATTCTTGATACGACATGGAAATTCCCCGCGCTATGTTGGCATGAGCAATTATAGAAGGAGCTTACTACCTGATGAACGTTCCCCATGTTGCAATAGTGCAAAACGACTCGCATAACTAGCATGTATGCAGCGTGTTGGTGCGCTAGCCTAAGGCCAGCCCCAACTTTCTCTCTAATCACTCCGAGCCACACACGTGTATTTGTAATAGCCACTCTCATAAACCCATGCATTTAGAATGAAATTGCTGACATTATCAAATATTGTCCTCGACCTTTAAATTGAAAATATTGCCCGAGACCTGATGAGCCGTTATTGCACGAGACCTGTCTCCTCTAGCTTTGCGTGGCGGCGCGTCGCTGCCCCTCGCATCCACTTCCTCCTCTCGGTGCTGACTCCTCTCCCTCTCCATTATCACTTTGCCAATCTGACTGTCCACCGTCCATGAGCCTTGAGGCAGGGCGCCGGGTTCTTACCCATATGACTGCCGGTACGCTTCAGGGTGTGACGATGATCACCAGTCAAAATGGGCGCCATGCAATAATACACTGGAAGCATAAATATATTTTAGTGATAAGCATGATATGGTCCTATCCACATGACAAACCACATAGTACATGCAAGAACTCTTCACACACGGCCGGTAATCTGAAGTTTCAATACAGTTGATCTCTAGGTAGGACCATGTTAAGAGTTATGGGCTAATTATGGTGGCCCCCCTGAAGTTCAGGTTGGGGGGGGGGGGGGGGGGGGGGGCGATTACTTGTAGATGAAATAGGCGGGCCTAAAGGATTGCACGGCTTGGCTGGACTTTTGGGTGCATGTGGTGGGACCCAGCACGATACGAGGAAAATTGTGGGAGGATGCTCCGGTTTTGATGGATTCGATCATTGCAGCGAGCGAACGCGAAGGAGTCTTCTCGTCTCTTACCACCCATCGATAATAGCTCATGTGAATGTCGATCCCCACATGAAATTTGCTTCACTTTATGGACATGAGCTTCTGTACTCCTTGTTGCATGTCTATCTGGGATGATAACATATGTCTTTAATTTGAATTTTCTAATATTTAAAAAGCCACAATTTTCAAACCGCATGTCAGAATTCAGATATGTTTTTACCGTTGAAATCCTAGCAACGAGCTCTTTGTAATTAGACCCCATGTATATACATTTCAGTGAATATTTTTTAATGCCAACTTTGGCGCTACAGGAGTCAACTTTATTACTACAGCATGCAACATTAGTGCTACATGAACCAACTTCTCTGAGGATGCAATTTATTAGCAACCACCGTAACCAACTTTTTCACTCTGTAGATAAATAATTAGCTACAGTATGCAACTTAGCATAACAATTGACAAGGTTCACATAAGAAAGTAGTTGGCTCCTATATAGCAGTAAAGTCTCCGAATAATCACGAGTGGACATGGTTCCACGCGAGGATGGAATCACCTTCGTCCATGCGTACGTGATTCGTGTAGTATTTGTACAACCAGCCCGTATATCTATTTCTCAGCACCGCTCCAGTGTAGTATAGGCCTAGTATTCCACAACCAATAAGTGAGTAAGGCCCACTGCATAATAACTACACTGATCCATGCTATTGATTAGAGGATTTAATCTCATTTATTTGTACATTCAACGGCAGCGTGCACCACCCCATGCATTTTCTCCCCATTCATCGTATCCATCCCGTAGCTCGTCCCTCACTCAACTAGCTTCTCTAGTCCATGCACACGGAGATCTAAGAGTTCCTTCATCCCAACAATGGAGTTGTGGAATTGTAGCTATACTGGAGTCCATCTCTCTCTCTCTCTCTCTCTCTCTCTCTCTCTCTCTCTCTCTCTCTCTCCATACTGGAGTCCATCTCTCTCTCTAACCTTCCGTCGTCGCCATACCTTGATGACATGGCCAGCCTTTTCCTCTCAGCGCCAGGTTGAAGATGAACAATATTGGGCGACATATGTGACATCTTCACCTGGCACACCTCAACCTGCATTCATTTATTAGGAGCAGGTTTTGAAGTGTTAACTACGTTGGAAGCATGCACCCTGTCCATAATCACACCAGCTCTCTCCACCTAGCATTGTTCAATTTAGAAAGTGGGGTATTTTAGTTTCGTCACTTGTTTCAACTATTGGTTTAGAATTGAAATCCTTACATTTATCAATTCCTTACTGAAAAATCAATTAACTCCATTCTTCGTAGTTAACTCGAATCATGAAAAAAGTAGAATTTGAATTTTAAAATGCAACATTAATAAAAAATCATTTCGTCTATTAATAGAAGATCAGGCAAAATTCTACATAAAGGTTAAAATATTTTTACATGGCTTATAGAGAACGAGGTTTCTTTTCACGTCTTCGGTTTTGATCTCAGCTTCACAAGCATACATGTTAACCAAAAATTAAAATTCCCATTTAAAAAAATTAGAGACATCAAAATCAACTCCGCACATATATTTCTAATTGAAAAATTACGATATGAAAATATCTGCGAGCTGCATTTAATTATCTAAATATATGGGAGCAAGTTTGTCATGGTTACAGCTAAATTCGTGTGCTTAGTCGATGTTCTATGTATTAATACTATATTAATATATGTAGTAGTAATATATTAATTGGTAAATTAGGACTAATCATCATACAAGTGTGTTTAATCATTGTGCCAGTTATTAGCTCTGTAATATCTAGGGCTAATTAGCCTATGAGTCTTACTCTATACACTAAACCATCCAGTTTGTCATGAATCAGTCGCTATGAATAAAGCTTCTTGTATCAGGATTCCGTTGATTCATCTGCCTATTGATGAGTAGCACATTAATACATAGGCTTGGCCACCTAATCACAAGTGTCATAAAAGAAGTCTGCAATGCAAGGAGACGAACATGTTGGATATATGTCAGCGCGTGCGTATATCCAAGAAAGTAAAACGCAGGACCAGTATCGAGATGCTATAACATGTGTATCAACATTTCTGTTGGGGCCATCTCTTGTTCTTCTGCTCTCCACAGGGACGCAACTCACAGAGGAGCTACAGTGCAGTTATGACAGATATGAGAATTAAAGAACGACCCAACACCTGCAAGGGGCGTTGCTACCAGACAGCTAGTATCCATACGAGAATTAAACGAGACCTGGGCCATGCGTGTCAGGTATAACGTTACGTATTTACTCTGGCCTGCCCTGTATTTTGCAGTGGCCTATATTAAGTAGCAATCGTGATGCATATGCGGATGTGCGAGATTTCGGCATCGCGTGCCACCATGTCCCAAAAATCCGCGTCCTAAAGTCTCATCCTATAGCACAAACTTTGTTCCGATGTCACCAAAGTATATTTAAAAGTTGGCAACTTAGAATAATAGTGGACACCGTTCACTGAACAAGGAGTTGACGGCCAGCGTTTTCGCTCCCGGGGTCAGATGAGCCCGGGAGTGAACAGTAAAGTCATTTAAAATACTAAAAACATTAAAAAAATCGTTTTCTTTTTGTGGTGAAAGATGCTTGAGTGTGTGATGTCCGTGAAAAATTTGGTGATGTTCGAACATTCGAGGAGCTCATGAGAAAAAAAAAACAAATTCAGGTCTGAGAGAAACATTCGATGCCTGGATTTATCTTTTTTGCCACTCGCTCCTGGAATGTTCAAACATCAGCAAACTTTGCACGAACATCACACACATGCACATATTGCTTGCAAAAAAAATCAGATTTTTTTGATTTTTAATCGCGTCACTGAATTGGATATTCTCATCTTATCCCACTAAACGTGGTTACTATAGTACCAAAGTTCGCTCAGAAGTAGGTAACTTAGCATACCGGTAGACAACTTTCACTTAACGAAAGAGTTGGCTCCTCTAGTAGTAAAATTGCATCTTTTAACACTAACATTTTTTTTTTGAAACGGAGGCAAAAGTTTTGCATCATCGATTAATTAAGAAGAACAGAATTGCCCAGTTAATTTACGGAAAACCGGGCGAAAACCAATACAGATAAAGCATGGACTAACTACTCACATGGTAGTAAACCCCACAACCGCACATGCGACTCCCGCCAGACTCTTCGAATATACAACATCCACGAACCCCGACATTGCTACTACACCAAGAGATCCCCAACAAGAACACCTCAACACAATGCATCAAACACCTTTCAACCCACAATGAGAACCCAATCCAAGAGGACATGCTGAGAGAGAGTAGGTCATCCATCAAGCACCCAGAGACGCCTTGCTTGTGGCGCCACTCTTTCCTTTGCCCGCCTTCTTTTGTTTACCCCTTATTGGCGTCCCCGTCAAGAGGCAAGCAATCGACCTGCCCAAACCAGGTCTAGCAACCTCCACACTAGCGAGCAAATCACAAAGTTCCTTCGCGAAGAGAGCATCTGGCTTTGGAGTAGGTGCCAACACACTTGCCTCAATGGTCATGTCAACAGGCATCACCTGCTCAATGGTCGCGGATGAGGGAAGGGTAGCAACATCCAAAACTCCGCGCTCCATGACATCGAGAGGTAGACTGGCTGACGCCTGACACCCAATGGACTTAGACGAGCAAGAGATTGCAAGGTCTAAATCACCACACTCCTCGGCATCAAGTTTCTGGCTAGACTCTCGGGGTGATGCTGGCGGTAAAGCCACAATCGAGACCTCAGGGATGTCTACCTTCAGTTGTTCGACGGACCGAGGTAGAACCGGACCCCCACACAGGTCTCGAAGCTCAGGCATGATCTGCAGGACCGGAGTCACAACCACATCAGTGCCCAATCCCCTAGAGGTTGACGATGGAGTGTTGGTTCTAGAACGAGGGGAGAAACGACCATGAAGCTCAGCTCCCCTCTCGATCTCGAAGCTGTCATCAGGCACAACCAGAGGGCGCAACACATGAGCGTTCTGCAACACAGGCGGTGCTAGCGAGAGCGCGCCCAGTGTAGCCTCAGCTCGCATAATGAAGCTCTCCATCCGCAACATCCAACCTTGCATGGAGTCAATGACATCACACAGAGGCTGGACCGTCTCCTCAACCCGGAAGGAAGCCATACCAAGGAGCTCAGAGCGCAGCAACTCGGCCTGCCTCTCCAAGGCAGGCCGCACTGGGATATCCGCCGAGGACACGGAGCCAACGGGAGAAGCAACGATTGATGCCCAAGAATCACGACCAAACGTCTTCGAGAGGGACGAGGCTTCTTTCTGGTGCTTGCGAGGAGCTGGAGCTTGTTGCTGCCGGACTGGGAGGCGAGGCAATGGTGACAGAGTAGGACTTCCCAAAAAGCTGAGGGGACGCCAGGCATTGCGGCACTCACGTGCCCGATGACCATTCTCAAGGCACCGAGAACACCTAAAAGGATCTCGACACTCCGCCGCGCGGTGTCCGGGAAGGAGGCATCTGTAAGATCTTCCATGAAGCCAAGCAGGGACAGGATGAGGAGCCAATGTAGGGGCTAGTGACGCTGGATGTTGCACGTTGCCCCGTGACAACACCTTCTGCCAACCTCCACACGAATCCGCATCATATGCCACGCCCGGCCGAGCAGCCGGAATTGAGGATTTGATAGCAGGCGGCGGCGTCTGCCGGGCCAGCACCTCATCCTCCTCATCTTCTTCGTCGTCGGTAAGAGAGCTCCACAAAACAGGTTGTGCCTTGTCCAGACCCAGCACAGTGCCGACAGGAGTTGAGGGTGGTGCCACTTCTGCAGGAGTCGAGGACGATGTAGCGGAGCCAGCAGGGTTCATGGTCGATGTAGCGGGGCCAGCAGTAGTCGTGGTTGGTGCTTCAGCAGCAGCAGCCGCCCAGTCTTCCGCAGGAGTCGAGGACGACGTAGCAACGCCGGCAGGAGTCGGGGACGGCACGCCCACAGCAGCAAACAGGGACGACGTCGCAGCGTCAGCAGAGGCCGGGGACGGGAGACACCCAATCCGCGGCGGGGACCCAAGCCCTCCGTCCACCAGGCCAGGGGCACGACCTGGAGCAGCACGCGCTGTGTCCAGGGCGGGCAACGTCGCCACGCCGGGCGGGGGAGGCCGGGAGCTCGGCAGAGAAAGCATGCTCGACTGCGCCGTCTTTGATGCTGCCGCATCCGACCTCGGCGGGAGTCCAGAGCGGGACAGGCGGCCACCAGCTGCCGGGGCGGCCATGCGGGAGGCAAGAGCAACCGCGGCCAGCGCGGCGGCAGCAGTCGAGGCGGCCGACGGAGTCGGAGAAGACGACACGGACGCGAGGGCCATAGGCAGGGCCGCGAGAGCTTGGAGGGGAGAAGGGGTGTAGCTGAGAGAGGACGCGGAGAGCAGCCTGGATCTGGTCTCAGCGGCCGAAATGGCGGCTGGAGGAAGGAGATCAATGCGGCGGCGCCAGTCGCGGCCGCGAGGTCACGCGAGCCATATCCCAGTCTTGCTCCTTAACACTAACATTGGTTCCTATAGCACCAAACTAATTAGCTACTGTAGACAAATCAGCATAACAGTTGACAAATTTACCTAATTAGGAGTGGGCTCCTGTAGAGGTAAAGTTGCATCTTCTAGCACTAAAGTTGGTTCCTAAGGCATTTAAGTTGGCTTTCAAAGAAGTTCGTCCAAACATACCTGTATCAACTTTTGAAGAGCTCGTCACGAAAAACCTGACGGTGAAAAAGGATCTGAATTCCGACTCTTTGTTCAAAAGTTATAACATTTTAAAACTTAAAAAAACACAATTAAATTGAATGACTTCTTCATGTGCATGGGGCATGGACCAGAATTTCCACAAAACACGCGGGTGAGGCGTGGCGTTAGTGGGTAGCCGTGGGAGTACTTTCCTTTTTCTTTCATCGGGTCAACAAATGGAAAGCTATTTGATTAGCAAATTTTAAGTCCTTAGATGTGTCCATAAAACTATTCATCTGTATTGCATCCTTTTTATTATCGATAGTACAGGCATCCTGGAAATACAAGACAAAGCTAGAGAGACTAGTAGATGAGGTGTGTTTCAGTAGACTCCCTTTCAAAAATTAAAATGGTGTATTGTTAATAGTCCTTTGTCACTTGACCTCATCCTACCATTAGGAGAAAAAGGAGAATACCGGCAATGGCTGCTGGGCTTGGCTAGTTAGCTTGATCGTTCAATGGAACGTATGGTTAGCTTAAGTAGTAGTTAAGGATCAGACATCATCTAAATACCATGTGTGTGCTGTCAAAGAAAAAAATATCTCATGCCTGTTGGAGCTAAAACCCTATGCCTAGCTCGCCCTACCTCTGTCACTCTCACTGCTCACTTCTCACTGGGACAAACTGAACGGAGGAAGAAGAAAATGGAGAAGACATGGGTACGGTGATAGTTTTGTGGCGCACGAACGCCCGCCGCAATGACGGCCAAATTACTTCCCAGAGCACGAACTCTGTCGCCACAGCTGTTACAACGGTCAGCGCACGGGTTTTATACCAAGAGCCAGTGCCCCGTGCACGCACCCACGACTCCACTCTCTAATCGGGTGCCTGTTTTGCCCGCTCTGGCCGCGCCCGCGACACGCTCCGACGCGCGCGGCTCACGGCTAGCTCGAACATAAATGACCATGATCACCCCGTGCAGCTCGCCAAAAAACTTGTCCTACACACGCGCACTAGACGCACGCACACGCGCACATCCCGTGCCACACACACACGCTCACCCAGCCACGGACCCGACGGGACCCGGACCGCACCCGACACGCCCAGCGTGTGCACGCACATGCACCCAACGCGCCCGCCGTGGCTTATTACCATCTGTGTCACGCGACCTGTTGGACGCTTAGGTGGCGACTCCATTAGCGATCTCAATTGCAAGAGAGGACGGAGGATGATGCCACCATGGCATTGACATTCGGCAATGGTGCCTAGGTTTTTCGTGGAATATCCGCCCACAGGAGCGAGGTAGCGATAGTCACATTCTGTCACACCAATTAACCATGATGTCATAATATGTACAAGGTAAAGTAGATAAAATCTAGGATAATCATACATATAATGATTAGTGATTTGATCAGTTGAAGGGTTAAACTTGATCATAATACTCTTTGATTCAAAGTGGCATGTTTTAATCCCCACTGTAAATCAACTTGGGTGCGGGGGTCACTGTACACACAGCGGAGGCAATCGAGCACTTAAACTAGGATTACAACTGGCATCAAATCTAGGCATCCACAATAATGATGGTTCATTCAGGTTGTTTGCAACTAATTGATTAAATCAAACGGGAATCCGATAATTCAATGGCAGCTCCATGCAAGAAATAATCCTTTAGGATTAACATAATAGGATCTTGATCTCTAGATTAGAACACCTCTTATGCCAAAAAATTAGAGACTGACTTTGACTTGCAGAAATCATTAGTGGATAGTCCTTGCTGGCTGCCGTGAGTCTCCAGCGATGTGGAGGAATCCTTCAGAGTAGAAAAGCAGCAGCAGGGTAGATGAGAGCAGGGACACAGGAGCGCCGAAGTCGAAGAGGAATCCAAGGACGCCGGCAGCACTCCTCTCCTGGTGGCCGCCGGTGGACTTCGGTATTCCAACCCCTCAACACGACTCTAGGAATGAGCAGTTAGTCGATAGGCACTGTTTCTGTTAGTCTTTTCTTACGTGCTATCTTTCCTTTTTTATATTGAGTGCTGGGGCCTGGGACTGGGTCCAAAAATGTTCGTTTAGGGGCCTCCGATCAAGGCTCCTACGTGAAGAGATGTGGGGTCCAAACCTCTTGGTTTCTCTCCGGTTGTTACCTGAGATCAAATTTTAACACTCCAATCATAGATGACTGCTACGACATCTGAGGGATTCGGTGTAGTATGTTTTGAGCACTGCGGGCGTGAATCGAACCACGTTGCTCATAAGCTAGCTAGTAGGGTAGGTTTCGTCCATCGGGTTTGCGGCTGGATAACACCCCTCCCCCCACCACATTGATCTATCCTTAGTCTGTCAATTATGATGTATCTATTTCCTAATTGAAATAAAGCTAGTTGTGAAGGCTTTCCTTCAAAAAATGTACCGCTACATTCCCTAAGAAGAAAAAGAATTACTACCTCATCAGTTTTACCAACTAAAGGACATGGGTAATAGTACTATCTCGACCTTTACTTTTGTAGAGCAACTGACCATGTGCGGTCAACTGATTATCATTTTTCTTTACAATATGAACTATAGTTGGCTCTGTATTCCGAGTTAATTTGGCAAGACTACAATCATTTTTGTTGTCTGGTTGTATTGTAGTTGGATGCAAATGTAGGATATGGATTCCTAATGGTGGCTTGATCTATCCCTAATATATATGAAGCAGAGAAAAAGAGTCGTACTTAAATAAAATTTGATAAGCTAGGGCGAGTGTAAATTGTGCAATCTTCACCATCTCTCCTAGTGGTACCACATGTATCAGGAGTTCAACACTAGGGAGTATAAAAAAGAAACCTACCAATGCACATAATACCTATTAGGAAAATATGCAACTTAGTATTATCAGTAGGCAAAACCCATCATATATACAGGTACATGGGATTCCAAAGGCCAGAATGCAAAAGGCCAAAGGCCACAATAAATATAACTCTAACCCCCCCCCCCCCCCCCCAAACTCATGGTGGATCCACAACACTGAGTTTGGAGAGGTAAAATCCATATTGCGCTCTAGTATGGGCCTTCGTGAAGAAGTCCGCCAACTGTAACTCGGAAGGCACATACTGAAGAGCAATAACATGGTCCTGTACACCAGCGCGCACAAAGAAAGCATCAACACAATTATGCTTGGTAAGCTCATGCTTCACGGGATCCCGCGCAATACTGATAGCACCTGTACTATCTGACAAGAGTGTAGTAGGTGTAGTAATAGTAACACCAAAATCCTCAATAACCAACATAGCCAAGTCACCTCTGCCGTGAGAAGAGCCATAGCTCGCAACTCAGCCCCCACACTCGAACGAGAAACTGCAGTCTGTTTCTTCGTCTTCCAGGCAATGAGAGAACCACCAAGAAAGACACAGTAAGCAGAAAGTGAACGGCGATCCGAAGGATCACTAGCCCAAGTAGCATCTGAATAGGCCTGGAGCTGTAGCGAGCTGGAACGAGGAAAGAAGAGACGTTGAGAGATCGTGCCATGAAGATATCGTAGAACACGAGGAAGGTGACTATAGTGAACCGAAGTGGGAGAAGAAACAAACTGACTCAAGATATAGATAGGATAGGAGATATCCGGACGAGTGACAACGAGATAGACAAGGCTCCCAACAAGATGACGATAACGTGTCGGATCAGACAAGGGCTCACCATCAGAAGCAAAAGGTGAACATTAAGCTCCATAGGAGTCTCAACAGTGCGCTCATCACTAAGAGCCGCACGAGCAAGAAGATCCTGGATATACTTTTCTTGGGAAATAAAAAAGCCATCAGAGTTGGAGGAAATCTCAATCCCAAGAAAGTAACGAAGAGGACCAAGATCAGACATTGAAAAATGCTCACTGAGACGGGCCTTGACAAAGGCCATGTACTTAAGATCATCGCCAGTGATGATCATGTCATCAACATATAGAAGAAGAAGAGTGCGACTCCGAGCAGAAAGGTGGACAAACATCGCTGGATCATGAGCACTGGGTGAAAAACCAGCTGCAATGACCATCGAGGCAGAACGCTCAAACCAAGCGCGAGGGGCTTGCTTAAGGCCATAGAGAGAGCGACGAAGACGACAAACCATGCCATCAGGAACTGAATACCCAGGTGGTGGCCGCATATAAACTTCCTCACGCAATTCACCGTTAAGAAAGGCATTCTTAACATCAAGCTGAGGCACGGACCAGTGGCGAACAGAGGCCACGGCGAGAAGTGTGCGAACAGTGGTCATATGGGCCACAGGAGCAAAAGTCTCATCGTAATCATGACCATGCTCCTGCTGAAAGCCACGAGCTACAAGACGAGCTTTATAACGCTCAAGAGAACCAATAGAGCGAGTCTTAATCTTATAGACCCACTTACAAGTGATGGGACGGACACGGGGAGGAAGAGAAACTAGATCCCACGTGCCAGTGCGCTCAAGAGCAGCAATCTCCTCTACCATGGCAAACTGCCATTCAGGATGAACAATAGCATCTCGATAAGAAGTCGGCTCAACAATGGTCGAAAGACCATAGCGAGAAGGAGAATATCGATCAGGGGGCGGACAAGGCCAAGAACGAAGACCATAAGTCGACTGAGAGGAGGAAAAAGACACGCCATAAGTAGAGGGCACATCAGTAGACTCATCCATAACACTTCGACGAAGAGTATAATGAAATGGAAAGGAGGGAAGTGGTGGAATCATAGGAGGTGGAGACGGGGAATGTATCGGTGATGAAGGTGGAGAAGAGGAAGGTATCGGTGATGAAGGTGGAGAAGAGGAAGGTATCGGTGATGAAGGTGGAGAGTCATGTGATGAGGGACGAGAAGAAACCATAGGAGAGGATGGCGTCGGATCTGCAACAGTGGGACGAGGAGTAGGAATACTGGGCACAGAGGGAGGTGTATCCGGAAACGTAAGAAAAGATATGTCCTCCATGGAAAAGGCCGAGGAGGATGGACGCGGGTAGAAGGGACGAGACTCATCAAAGGTGACATCCCGGGAAATACGCATTCGGCGACCGATGGAATCCCAACACCGATAACCCTTATGCTCATCACTGTATCCGAGAAAGACACACTCAACAGACTGAGCGGTCAACTTGGTGCGTTCACGAGGGGCAAGCAAAACATAGCAAACACAACCAAACAAACGAAGCGCCGAATAATCAGGAGAACGACCAGAAAGATGCTCAAGAGGAATACCACCCTGTAGAGCAGCAGATGGTTGAATGTTGATGGGATTGGTGGAAGTGGTAACAGCCTCAGCCCATAAGTGAGGCGGAAGAGAGGCGGCGATCATCATCGCATGCGCCGTCTCAAGAAGGTGACGATGCTTACGCTCGGCCACACCATTCTGAGCATGAGCACCAGGACAAGAGAACTGAGCAAGAGTACCCTGCTCAGCAAGGAATCCTCGCAGCGCATGAGAGATATACTCACCAGCTGAATCTGCGCTAAAAACACGAATAGGAGTGGAAAATTGGGTATGAACCATGGCTGCAAATTTTTTGTATATGGATAAGACCTCAGTACGAGAAGACATGAAATAGATCCAAGTGTACCGAGAAAAATCGTCTATAAAGATAATATAGTAGCGATGACCCTCTTTCGAAGCAAAGGGAGCCGGACCCCAAACATCAGAGTGAACGAGATCAAAAGGGCGCTCGGACACTGACTCACTGTGAGGATAGGATAGCTGAATCTGCTTACCAAGCCTACAACCTAGACAATCTAATGAAGCGTTACCGGAGACGGACCCCAGAACACCACGATGAACCAACGACGAGAGACGAGAACCACATAAATGGCCAAGACGATGTTGCCACTGTTGAAAAGAGCTGGTAGATGCAGCAACAGGGGCTGTGAGACTGGCGACGGTGGCAGCGGAGGGAAGGCGAAGCTAGTCAAGCTCCCAGAGACCATCAGAGCATCGAGGGCTAGCACCAAGCAGAGCGCCCGTGCGACGATCCTGAACAGAACATGAATCAAAGTCGAGAATGACCCTACAACAAGAGTCAACTATCTGACCACCAGATATGAGCTGCATGGTAAGTCGACACTACTAGGAAAAGGGCTATAGATGGAATGACCACTAATGGCGCACCAGACATGTGGTGCGCCATTAGTAACAATTTTTTTATTTTGCCAGACATACTAATGGCGCACCAGGGCACAGTGCGCCATTACTAGTTAGAACCAGTAATGGCGCACCAGCCACATAGTGCGCCACTATAATATTTTTTTTATTTTTTAATTTTTTGCAAAACTACTAATGGCGCACCTGGGGCAGTGCGCCATTACTAGTTTGAGCTAGTAATGGTGCACTGCTCCCTGGTGCGCCATTAGTGTCTTTTTTTTGCAAAACTACTAATGGCGCACCACCAGCAGGTGCGCCATTAGTAACCAGGGTTACTAATGGCGCATTAGGTGGTGGTGCGCCATTAGTAACCTGGGACGAGCTAGATATTTTGGACAGCCACACCTACCCACTCACTTTCCCCACTTCATTCTCTCCTCCATCCTCCAAGCTTGTCTCGGCTGCCTCTTCCTCCTCACCTCATTTGCACCATAAATTCATCCAAATTACGTGGTTAAACCCCCTTTTTTTGATAGGTAAGTAAGGGGGAAGCTATCTTTATGTTGTTCTCCCTCCAACAACGTGCACATGCACTTTTTATGTCCTAGCTAGATCTATGTATGTTTGTGGTGTTGCATATATGTTTGTGTTTGCAGGTACCGGTATTTGAAATGCGATAGTTCCCAATATTTTGCCGGAATGTTGATTCATTTCCGTTTCGGCGAGAATTTTGGCACTATGCATTCTTTTTGGTCCTATTTTTAGGGAAAGTCATGCCAAATTTTTTCTTGGTTCTAAAATATCGTTTTGCTCTACCCCACAGGCGACCATGGTCCGCACGATGACCGAAGGCATCGTGAATAGGTTTTTGAGCTCCGCGAAGGCCGAGATGCTTGAAAAGAACGAGACGGAGATAAGATGTCCGTGTCGAAGATGCAAGCTGAAGAGCCTTATTGCGGACCCGGATTCCGGGCAGGTGCGGGACCACCTGCTCTTGCGTGGTTTCATGGATGGCTATCGGTGGCAAGGTGATGAAGATGACTATGAAGTCGTCCATGGGGGTCGGGCAAGAAATGAGGATGGGCAGCAAGACAACCACCGCGGCTCGGGCGGGCGAGAAGACGAAGAATCTCCAGGACATGATCACGACGGTGATGCTGTACACAGTCATCATGTAGAAGATGCCGGACATGATGATGAGTAAGATGCGGGAGCAGACGAAGGGCATGATCATGAAGATGAAGATGCCGGCGGAGCAGACGACGATGGACCATCGATGGGCTGGGTGCAGGACCCTCATATTCAAGAGCTGCTTCTCAAGCAGACGGATAACGCCAGAGATGCCGCCCGAGAGAAAGCCAAGCTGGATCAACTGGAGATAGACGTGGTTACTCCATTGTATGAAGGCTGCAGGCCCGAGGATACCCGCCTGAAAGTAACGCTCATGGCTCTGGAGATGAAGGTAAAGCACAAAATGACCGACGCATGCTTCGACGAGAACATGTCATTCTGGCACGAACGTCTTCCCAAGGGGAACAAGTGCCCGACCAGTTTTGAGGAGGCGAAGAAAATCGTGTGTCCTCTGGATTTACCGCACGTGAAATACCATGTGTGCATGAACAATTGCATCATTTATCGGGACGAGCACGCGGAGTCTACCATATGTCCGGTGTGCGGCGTCACTCGATACAAGAAGAGGAAGAAAGCTCCTCGAAAAGTGGTGTGGTACTTTCCGATCACTCCTCGTCTGCAGCGGTATTTCGCGGACCCTAAGGTAGCAAAGCTCCTGCGTTAGCACGCGGATAGGGAGGAGAAGAAGCTAGAAGATGACGCAAATGATCCGGAGATAAATAAAAAAGACAAGATGCTGAGTCACCCTAAGGATGGGAGCCAGTGGCAAGCGTTGAACTTCGAACACCTAGAATTTGGGAACGATGCAAGGAACATCGTGCTGGGCGCGAGCACCGATGGAGTCAATCCGTTTGGCAGCCAGAGAAACACACATAGCACCTGGCCTGTGTTTGTGTGGATGTACAACCTTCCCCCTGGTTGTGCATGAAGAGGAAGTACATTCACATGAGTATGCTAATTGAAGGGCCGAAACAACCAGGGAACGACATTAATCTGTATCTAGGGCTGCTGGAAGAGGAGCTAGACACACTATGGAAAATGCCAGCCAATACGTGGGACGCCGCAGAGAAAGAATATTTCCCTATGAGAGCCGCACTGCTCACGACGGTGCACGACTATCTCGGTTTCGGATATCTCGCGGGGCAGGTGGTCCACGGATTTTCTAGATGCGTCAGGTGCATGGATGACACAACGTATCGCCAGCTAGATAGAGATCCGGGGTCTTCGAAAACCGTGTTCATGGGACATCGAAGGTGGCTTCGCGACGATGACCTGTGGAGGAAACGCAAGGATCTGTTCGATGGTGAAACCGAACCCCGAAGACGCCCGCGTATGAGGAGCGGCGAGGAAATAGACGAGCTGTTAAAAATTTGGAAAGATTGCCCACTGCCGGGAAAGAAACAAAAGGCGCCAGAGCTGGGAAAGAAGCGAAAGGCGCCAGGGCCACTGCTGAAGGTATGGAAAATGAGGTCTGTTTTCTGGGACTTGCCGTACTGGAGGATCCACCGTGTGCCTCACAGCCTTGATGTCATGCATATCACGAAGAACGTGTGCGAGAGTCTGCTTGGTACCCTGCTCAACATGCCAGAGAGGACCAAAGATGGGCCGAAAGCAAGGGCAGACTTGAAATCAATGGGCATCAGGGAGGAGCTTCACGCTAATGATGATGATGATGAGGCGAAGCAGGACACGGAAAGTCGTCGCAAAGGCAAAAAGGCCAAGAAGACCGGAAATGACTTCCCTCCCGCGTGCTTCACTCTAAGTCAGGAGGAGATCGATCAGTTTTTCACCTGCCTCGTAGGAGTAAAACTTCCTTACGGTTACGCGGCGAAGATAAGCAGATACCTAGACTCAGTGAAGCAGAAGTTCAGCGGGATGAAGTCTCACGACTGTCACGTGCTGATGATGCAGATACTTCCAGTTGCAATCCGTGGGATCATGGACGCGCACGTCCGTGAAATGCTATTTGGCCTATGCAACTTTTTCAACGTCATCTCTCGGAAGTCGGTTGGCGTGAGGCAACTCAGAAGGCTACAGGAAGAGATCGTGGTGATACTATGCGAGCTTGAGATGTACTTCGCTCCCGCATTCTTCGACGTTATGGTGCATCTGCTGGTCCATATCGTGGAGGATATCATCCAACTCGGGCCGACGTTCCTGCACAGCATGATGCCGTTCGAAAGGATGAATGGTGTCATCAAAGGATACGTTCGCAACATGTCACGTCCAGAGGGAAGCATAGCCAGGGGCTTTCTGACCGAAGAGTGCATCTCCTACTGCACGAATTATCTAGGCATCGAGAACCCCGTTGGTCTGCCCGTCAACAGGCACCTCAACAGGCTCGCTGGATGGGGTCACCGTGAGGGTCGCCGCGAAATGCATGTCGACTTCGATGATCGACTCGCCGACTTTGAAAGAGCAAACCTAGTCGCGCTACAACACATAGACGTGGTCGATCCTTGGGTGGTAGAGCACAAAATGTTTATTGAGAAGACGTACAATGACCGAGGCCAACAGAGGACGGACGGAGATATAATCAAAGAGCACAAATCATGTTTCACGCGTTGGTTCAAGCAGAAGCTTCTGTCGTACCCTTTACATGAGGATTCTTCCGCGGAAGAACAACTCATATTTGCCTTGTCACAGGGCGCCGAGCACAACCTGATGACGTATGAGGCGTACGATATCAACGGCTACACATTCTACACCGAGGACAAGGACATGAAGAGCGATGGTTATCAGAACTCCGGGGTAACGATGGAATCCTACACCGGTAACGACAAGGACAGATACTACGGAAGGATCGAGGAGATCTGGGAGCTGAGCTACGCTGGAGAGAAGGTCCCGATGTTCCGTGTCAGATGGGCCAAGAGTGTCATAAAAGAAGACCGGTATTTCACCACCATGGTTATACCCGAAGCCAAATCCAAGACCGCAGGTGCGAACGTCACCACGAAAAATGAGCCATGGGTACTGGCTTCCCAAGTGGACCAATGCTTCTTCATTACCGTCCCATCAAAGCCCAGTCGTGTTGTCGTGAGGAAAGGCAAAAGGAAGATCATCGGAATGGATGGAGTCGCCAATGAGCAAGACTTCGACAAGTATGGCGACCCGAAGATGGAACATGACGACGACGATGAAGTATCAGCATACACCACAAGAAGAAGCAGGACCACCCTACCTAAAGGACGTCCGTTCAAGAGAAGAACTCCATTTATGAAAAATAAGGGCAAGAAGATTGTGAACAGATAGCTTGCTAAGATCGATTGTATTTAAATTATAGCCTTCATTTCTCGATTGTATTTCATGGGCACTTTTTGAACTCATGAATGTTTTTAAATTTCATGGATACTCGATCTCGATCCCCCTCCATCTCGATCGCTATCCCACCTCGCCAGATTCGGTCCCCCTCGCCGCCGAGCACCCCCCCCCCCCCGCACCATCTCCCCCGCTCCACCGGCCGCCGCCGCCGTCCCCCCGCACCCTCCCCCACTCCACCGCCGCCGACGACCCACCACACCCTCCCCCGCTCCACCGGCCGCCGCCGCCGACCCCCGGCCCGCACCCTCCCCCACTCCACCGTTGCCGACGACCCACCGCACCCTCCCCCGCTCCACCGGCCGTCGCCGCCGACCCCCGGCCCGCACCCTCCCCCACTCCACCGCCGCCGACGACCCCCCGCACCCTCCCCGGCCCGCTCCACCGTCACAAATGAATGCAACTAAAATTGCAAAAAAAAGAAAATTTGATTATATGTTCAAATAACAAATTTGATGATTTTTATAAAAAATCATTACTGTTTTTATAAAAAAATATTACTGTTATGATTTAAACAAGTTTGAACATATTTAAACACAAATAAATATCAAACAACATTTTAAATGCATAAAAACAAAAATTGGGGAGCCTGGGAATCGAACCCAGGACCTCCTAGTGTGTGTGCTGCGTGCTGACCAGTCGGGCTAGTGGGCGTGTTCTGATGGAGATAGGGTTAGGTGCAATATAACCTGACCAGTCGGGCTAGTAATTAAAACAAAATTCTAATGGCGCACCAGGGGGAGGTGCGCCATTAGAATCGACATACTTATGGCACACTAGGGGGAGGTGCGCCATTGCTAACCCACTCCACTTGTTTCCCTCGCACTGTGGCCTCCCTCCCTCCCTCGCCAGATCCCCCACTCGACCCCAACCGTACGCCGCCGCCCCCTTGCTCCGCCCCCTCCGTCCGCCGCGCCTGCACGCCGTCGGCGACGCCGCCGCCGCTGTGGTCTTGCGCTGCCCCGCCGCCGCCGCCCCGACCCCCGCGGGACTCCACCCCCGCCGCCCCTGCGCCCCCCGAACGGGATCGGCCGAGCGTGCGCCGCCCGCTCCTCTCCTCTCCTCCTCCCTCCGACGAGCGAGGGCCTCCTCCGGCCCCTGCAGCAGCCGGCGAGCGCGGCCCCGACGCGCCCATCCCGCCTGCCCCTGCCGTCCTCCGCCACCGGCCCCTGCTCTCCTTCGACCGCGGCGAGCGAGGACCCGGACGAGCTCGGACCCTGACCGCGACCCCTTCGCCGACCCCGACCCCGACCCTCCGGCGACCAGGTACCTCTCCTCCTTCCTCCTTCCTCCCTCTCTCCACCATTCCCCATTCCCTCCCTCCCTCCCCTCGACCGTGGCAGTGTAGGTCATCTGACCGTTGGCAATTTGTTCCATGTATAACCATTGATTATGCCTTTGAGGCAGTTAGTTAACCTCTCACCTATGTTCATGCAGGGATATTATTCTTGGAAAAGCCACTGTTGGTGACGGAATAGAAAGATAAGCAGGTACCTATCTTCAGTCCCAATCTAACAGGGTAGTCCATGGATTCAAACTAGCTAAAGGAGATTCAAACTACTGAACCTTTAGGTTAACAACTCAACACAAACCAATCCCTGAAAGCAAAAACTCAACACAAACCAAGTGCATTATTTTTGTGACTGTTTTCATGTTTGCAGAACCAATATTTTTGTGCCAACAATCAGTTTACTCCCTCATGCCAACAACCACTCATTTTTCAGTGAACTCCTTCCTATTTTGATTGTCAACAATAGTGGACTTTTAAGGCTTTTTTAGAGGCAATACTAGTGGATATTAGGCCTTTTACAGGCAATAATAGTGGAATTTTAGGCTTTTTTTGGAGGAGTGTGTTTCATGCTGGCCTACAGTGATGAATTAGTCAGAATTGTGTATGATTGTGCCTAAAGTACATAATCTAAAGATACAGACAAAATAATTAGGGGAGCATGTGTGAATCTAAAGTATATTGTCAACTTCCAACATTTTCTCTGTTGTGCATGTGGTTGAAGCAATGAAGTTGAGTGTGTCATTCTTGCTATGGTCATGTAAGAGAAATGCTCTGCCTTGCTAATTTTACCATGAGATTTGGGGTAATCAGCTAGTTCTGGTCAAAGCAAGTGGTTTTCCTGAGCTATGCCTTGGTTATAAAATGATGCATGATGGTTTGTTCAGAAGAGGAATAATCCCAGGATAGCACCTATCATGGGGTCAAACCTGGGACCCCTATTGTAATTTGCTTTTCATTATTAATTTTTCTGTGAGCGGATGAATTACAGTGTTTGTGTTGTAATGAAACTTGAGCTGAAATAGAACTTAACAGCCTGTACAGTGAATATATGCAGTGAACAGAAATTGACAGGTTTTCTTGACTGAATTCAGTCCTGTACAGTGAATATATGCAGTCAATATACAGTCATTGTAATTTCTGGGAGTAATTTTTGGTGTCAAATCACTCAAGCAGTAACTGAATTTTCAAACTGAACTTGACACAATACTATTCAGTTAATTTGCTTGGACAGTAGTATGTATGCTCATCACTTTATGTATGGTGTTATGCCCTGTTATCTCTGTTCAGTTGACTAATGAAGCACTAGGCTCATCCATGGTACAGGTTCACTTGTGAACACTTGAAATTAGTCAGGACATCCCGTACTGATAGATGTAAATTGTGTCCAGTAGGCTTTGAAGCACCGGTTTTTCCTGTTTCTAACTCTGAATCTGATATAAACCATACTGTTGGCATAAGTGGTCTTTTGTATATGTGCTGATGCTTTGTTAATATAAAGCTATAGATGATGTTGTACTTGTGATGATGCTACTTGTGATCTTCTGAAATGACCCATTGGCGACTTCATTACGCGGGGATAATGATATTGCAGGTACCCCGAGAGGCCCTTGAGTTTGCCGGAATGTCGATTAACTTCCGTTCCGGCAAATTCGGGTACTCCATATGTCCTATTTTCAGCAAAGGTAATGCTGAAATTTTCCGTGAATTTTAGCATGACTTTGCTAAAAATAGGACATATGGGGTACTTGCGACTAATGCATGGGCCGGGGTATCTTAGTACTTAGTTAAGTAGGATCAACTGCCCCGCCATTCTTGCTGCATAGGTGGCAATAGAGCCAAGTGATTAGTGCCAAGTGATTAGGCCCAACCTAGGGTGCCTCGGCATCGATAAACCCTAAATGATGAAAACTTAACTTAGCATTTAGGGTGCCTCGGCGTCGAAAAACCCTAAATGATGAAACCTTGGCTTCTATAGGGTGCCTCTATGTCGATGAGAACCTAAATGATGTATGCTTAGGCTTTTAGGGTGCCTCGGCGTCGACAAACCCTAAATGATAAAAGCTTAGCTTTTAGGATGCCTCGGTGTCGACAAACCCTAAATGATGAGACCATGATCTTGTTCCTTGACAATAACCAACTTTTTGACCAAACTTTTTTCCTATTTAGAGCAAAACATGGCCCACAACGATGAGGCCGGCGGTTCGGGCGGCATGCAATTCTGGGAGCTGTCCCAGGAGATGGAGGAAGAACCTCACCGCTATGAGGACGCCGCGAAAGACACCGATCCTGACTACACAACCCCTAGTGGCGTCGGGGATGACACCACTGATGGTGCCGCCGAGGATGCCACCACTGATGATGGCGGCGCATGCACAGATAGCAGCCAACAGAAGAGGCAACGGAAGGACCGGCGCCCGAACGTGCTCGGCACCGTCAAGGAGGAATTTACTGAAGTGAACTCCGACGGGCATCCAACAGCGCCCAAACATGTAGTCAAGGGGTACTCGGTTCAGCTCGGGTGCATTCTCCGGAGCACCGTCTCGATCAACACCGAGAACCTAAGGCATAAGGACCGAGGGAATTTGCGCAGCCTCCTCATCACGAAGCTGCACGAACGATACAAGTTCCCCGCTGAGTTTGCAAACACACGCCTCTCAGGGAATAAAGTGAACAGTGCCGCCCTCACGAGGATGGCACGGCCCCGTCTACATGGAGAAGCACGGTGAAGGCAATGATTAAAAAAGGTGATAGTTATGACAAGATCAAGGCGAAATATCCTTTGATGAGCGAAGATGACTACAAGGAGTTCAAGATCAAGTGCGAGAGCAGCGCAACCTCCGAATCAAGTCAGTGGGGGAAAGAAATGCGGGAGTTGAACTTAGGGGTCCACCAACTTGGTCCCGGCGGTTACAGAGTGGCGGAGCCTATATGGGACAAGGAGGACGCGGAGCGTGCCGAGCAAGGCCTACCGCCCCCTTCGAGAAATTATGTGACAAGCAGACCAGGAACTTTGTCAGGGCCCGGTACAAGGAGGACCCGGTAACAAAGGAGCTTACCACGGATCCGAAGACCAGGGCGCTTGAGCTTGTTCTGGTAAGGAATACACCCCCGCGTAATTAGCTCCATATGGTTGCATTCTAATTAATGAAGCCAAATTTCTAAATGGTTCACATTCCTTCCGCAGGAGGCTGAAAGCAGTAGCGCGGGGTCGTCTCAGAGCTCCCCTTTTGACACCCCTTTAAATAGGGCGTTGAACATAATGAAAAACAAGGATAAGCTCAGTAAGCCGTCGTTAGCTGGTCGTGTGGCCGGCAAAGGCTTGTCCACAAAATGGTCGTCATACTATACCGCTGGTGGGCGAAAGAAGAAAAAGACCAGCTCGGAAAGCCAGTCGCGCGAGGTTCAAGAACTCAAGGCACAAGTGGCGCGGATTTCGGAGATTGTCCAAGAGCAAGTGAAACAACAACTGGGAACGACGCTCACCGCCATTGTGCCTACCTTGATTCAGGGGCTGACGACATGGATTGCGGGCGGCCAACAGGGGCCTCCCCCGGTTCCCAGCTTCACGGCCGGCAACTCGCACAACGCGCAGGCAGCGCCATTGGTGTCTCCGGCGGAGGCGGTATTCGTGTCTCCGGCGCCGGCACGGGCATTGGAGCTTAATGCACCCGGGTGTACGCCGGCCGGCACCTCGCCAGCAAGCGGCCCCTCCGTCAGTTGCACGCGCACGCCCGCCGTTGGCGGTGCCTCGACATTAGCCGAGCTCGACGGCATCACGGTAACTAAGCCTCTCGGCCGATGACTTCATCTCCTTGCCTTTGACTGGGCATCCCTGACGCCCTACATGTTTTCGCAGGGCGCCACCGATGTTCCTTGCACTCTCCTGCACTTCATGGGCGGCGAGTTGGTCGATGTGGCCAAGGGCAGAATCATTCAACCGGGCAACCGCGTGTTCCACGGTAATCCGATGCCACCCACCTTGTATAGGGTTGAACTGGTTCGTGTGCTGCCAGGCTGCGACGAGTTGTTACCTCCGATTCGACCCGCTGGGGCCGACGAAGATGATGTGATGACCCTCAACGCCTGTGTAAGCTGGCCCCTGCTTTGGCCGAAGAGCCAGATTCGTTTGGGGGCGGGGGACACCACCCCACAGACAAGACCGCCAGTCGTGCCAGCGCCAAGCCATGGCAAGAACGCCGCAACGCTACCGGACATGCCGGACATCCCTATGGCACAGGATCCGGACATGCATATGGCACAGGATCCGGACGACGACGACAACGACGGCGGTACATTTTCCAACGTCGATAAGTACTTTGCCGAACATGGGTACGGTGACGAGTTCTGCGGGCCTCCTTCTCAAGAACCCAACCCTCAAAAAGACGACCGCGATCTAGCTGGTATGGCGGAGAAACCCAATTGCAACAGGCGTCGTCTGGCGTTCAGTTCTCAGGAGACGCCTCCAGCTGCCGCCTTCACCGAGCCTCAGATAGCTAAGGTGCCAAATATTATCAGCCCCAACACGCTCAAGAAGGCGGTCTGTGAGCAGAACTCGATCCCATTACAGCAGATCAGGAAGAAGAGACGGAAACGAAAGACTAACAAGGGCGCCAGTGCGAGCTAGCCGGCATCGAGTACGATCCGTGCTCAGGACGGGCCACCTTCACCTAAGGATATCTCGAGGAGGGTGCATGTGGCGGGTAGGCCGATGCTACCGACAAATATGCTCAATGCTGCAACCGGTGCTATGTGGAGTCTGCATGACAGTCTTCTTTCTTTGGAGAAGCGGCGTCTTAGAGAGAATGATGTGGCATACCCGGTTTTCGTGGCCAAGGTGCCAGAGGGCAAGGGCTTTGTGGATAGCGCCGTCGGGGGTACGATCGTCCTGCGGTTTGATGGCATCTTTGCTATGCTTAACCTTTATCCGCTACACTGCACCTTCGTTCGGCTGTTTTCGCTGAGTATGGAGATGCGGATCATTAGAGACAAGACCCCGGACATTGTGATAGTCGACCCCTTCTACATGCGTGCCAAGATCTTGGGCAGCGCTGGGGACCGGCAAGTCGCGAGTTCACACCTCGAAGGCGTCATTCTGGCAAACCCAGATAAGGATAACTTCCTCGTGCCTTACTTTCCCGACTAAGTCATCTCCTAACCGCCCTGTAACATATGATTTCTTAGATTTCGATCGTTCTTTTTTTTTCTAACATTCCGTGTTCTGTGCAGTGACACACATTGCACACTCATCCTCTTAAGCCCGAAATATTCCATGGCCACGTATTTCGACCCGGACCGTGACTCCAAGATAGACTACACAAATATCAAGAAAGTTCTTGATGATGCTCTCCCCGGCTACGCCGCATCTGGAGGCACCTTTAAGAGGCCAGTTCGTAGGTACGGCAGGCACGTGTTCACCCACAATACGACGTTCCCCTGCGTCAAGCAGCCGCCTGGCGGTCAGAAGGATGCCTACTACGCCCTCCATCACATGCGGGCGATCGTGCGGGACCATAATCACCTTCTGCTACCAAATAATCTCAAAGATTGGGCCGCAAGCTTGGCGGCAATCCAGGACGCGGACATCCGACAAGAATTCTTTCGCATCAAGTTGGAGTTTGCAGAAATCATCCATCAAAATGTCCTTCGTACCTCGGGGCAGTTCTACCTCAAATTTCAACCGTCCAACAGCGAGATAGACATAACGCTACAAATGCAGGCTGACAACGCCCGCGACTTCATGACCATCACGACAGACGGCGGCTTCATCCACGCTCCGGTCCCATGAGTCGAGTCGAAAGTAGTGATGCTATGTGTAGTTCTGAAACATTGATTAGCTCATGTTGTAATTAAACTTTAGTGAACTTGTATGTCTCTTTGGTTTGGACAGTCGTTCAACTTAGATGTAATCGATGCTATTTGTTAGTAGGACCATGAATCATGCTATTAATGTCTTGCTTTTCTCTTCCGATCCTTTTGTTGCATACTTATATATTGCTTATGTATTGTCTGTTTTTTGGCTAGTGCATAGAGATGCCGTCGTATGTCGTGTACAAGGGTAAGGTTCCCGGAGTCTACGACGACTGGGAGGAGTGTCGGAGACAGGTTCACCGTTTCAGCGGTAATAGTTACAAAGGGTACACCACTAGGGCGGAGGCGGAATCTAGATACGCGCGCTATCTAGCGGGAGAGAGGAGGGAGCGTTGGAGGAACCGGATGAAGACCAGTTTCATCGCGATGATGCTCATCGTGATGACCGCAGCTCTCTTCTATGTGATGGTAGTTTAGATGATCGATATCGACTTGTAATGTGAAGACAAACTCGCTACTCGCGGTCTCGAGACTTGTAATGTTATATCTTTGTTCGATCTTTTGAATTCGGAGACTAATATGATGAATTGTATTCGGAGACTAATCTTCTATTGTATTCGATGAATCTGCTGTTGCTGTGTGCTGCTGCTTATATTCTGTCCAATAATATATTTTGTAATCTGTGCAAAAATCAGAAAAGAAAAAAAATAATCCCTAATATACATACTAATGGTGCATCACGCCAACGTGCGCCATTAGTATCTTGCAAATGATACTAATGGCGCATCACACCGCAGTGCGCTATTAGTATGCCAGAGGGTACTAATGGCGCATCACCCAGCAGTGCGCCATTAGTATGCCGAAGGATACTAATGGCGCATCACACCGTAGTGCGCCATTAGTATGGCAAAGCACATGGGTATATATGGCCCCCTGGGAGGCATACTAATGGCGCACTGCCTGGTGCACCATTAGAATACCAGATACTAATGGCGCACCAGCGGTGCGCCATTAGTAAAAAATACTAGTGGCGTGGTGCTAGTGGCGCACCAGTAGTGCGCCATTAGTAGGCAAAACTGGTGCGCCACTAGTAAGCCTTTTTCTAGTAGTGCGAGGAACATGAGCTACAGAGGGAACATGAAAAGAAGAAGTGCTAAGAGTGCCTCGACTAGCTACAGTGAGGGAGTGCCATCAGCCGTGAGAACACGAACATGAGACTCGACGGGTTGAACGGAGGTCAAAGTTGAAGAATCATAAGTCATATAAAAAGATGCTCCCGTATCAAGAATCCATGGGGATGTACTTGAATGGGTAGAAGGTGGTTTCTCAGTGCCAGAAGAGTCAGTCACGGAACCTGCAGAACCTGTCGATGAAGAGTCCCAAGAAGCAAGCATGCATCACAGCTGTGCAATCTCATGCGCAGTCAGGGACACGACGGAAGAGGTTGAGGTAGAAACACCCGCCGACGATGAGCAGTCGCCACCACCCGTGAAAGCCGCACGTAGTCGACTGAGAGTGGCGAGTCGATGTAGAGTCGCATGTGGAAACCACTGGGGGAGTCGACATAGAGCGGTCATCGTGGCGCACAGAAGCAGCGTGAGGAGTCACCATAGAGCGGTAACCTCCGTGCGCGAAAACTGATGAAGCAGGCGGACAAGCACCAAGTACCGACAGAAGCCACATGCGCGAGACGGGATCAGTGTAGGGAACTCCAATCAACGAAGAGTGAGGTGAGACTATGCCTGATGACAACATAATGTCTTTCTCTTCTCTCTCTCTCTTTTTACTCACGAGCTAAGGAACCGATCGGTCAACTTCCGATGGGATCGACCGAGCGAGGAAGCAGACACGCTCGGGGGCTCGGGGCGACCAACGCCACACAAGGCCACGAAGGGGCGGCGGTGGCCATATGAGGGCGACGGCCAGGAGGAGTCGCCGCGGGAGGACGAGGGAGCCGCCGGATCGATGGCGGGGGCGGACGGGCGGCAGCGGCGACAGGCGGACGGGGCCGGCCTGGTAGCGCCGGCCGGCGGAGAGCAGCGGGACCTGCGAGAGCTGGACCTCGAGCGGCTCTCAGAGACGAGGCAGCAGCGGCGGCGGCCCAAACAGCAGAAGGCAGCACGGCGGCCAAACAGGTCAGTAGCGGGCGTCTCGATCTGGGATGGTCGGAACCAGCGGCCGAAACCGACGAGGAACGGCGGCTGGGAGCGGAATCAGCGACCTCCTTTGTCTGATCGAGATCGATCTCGCACAGACGAGGACCAGGGAACGATGGCCAGGCAGAATAGAGCAGCGGCAGCAGAGGAAACTGCACGCTCCAGAGGCAACAACCAAGCAGAGGTAGGAGATGATTTGGAGCAGCACGGCCGGGAAAGGATGATCTTGGCGGTGTGATTGGATCGAGCACGAGTTGCAGCGTGCGAAAAAACAACAACCTAATGCGTTGTTACCATGTTAGGAAAATATGCAACTTAGTATTATCAGGAGGCAAAAGCCATCATATATACATGTACATGGGATGCCAAAGGCCAGAATGCAAAAGGCCAAAGGCCACAATAAATATAACTCTAAGAATACCCACCTTGTGCCTCCTAGGTTCCATGTTCCGTTGTGATATTCCTTTCGGAAAATATGATTCTATAGGCAGACATATCTCTTTTTATTCTGTTGCATTAATCCGTTCCAAGCTTACAAGAAGAGTGTGCTCGCTAAGGAATCCAGATCATAGAAGTAGAGCTAAAATGGGCTTGTTCCATGATGCCTAATTTTGATAAGTGGTCTACCTCAGGGATGGTAATTAATCAAAATTCTGCACTCATGTCGACTTCATATGTTATTCAAATCACTACTATCTGTATACAATTTGAAGGAAGTGTGAGTTATTTAGTCACCGAACACACACTTGAAAATCACCACTTAAATGTATTCAACTCTGCTCTAGGAAAGCTTAATTTACTTCTTCATAGTATGTTTACCCCCTGAATGCAGCCATTAACCTAAGGCTTGCAAGAACAGCATCAGTATATCCATAAAATTGTTGCTAGATTAATTTTGTAGTGCAATCTAGCGAACTAATACACCAGAGCAACTCACAAATTCATTTGTTTAACCCCAAGATGCAAGTCAGATGCTTAAACACCAAAAGTTTCATTGGTACTTATGCACCTTCCTTTAAGTTTCTTTGGGGGGTGGGGGGGGGGGGGGGGGGGGGGGAGGACGACGACGATTCTGTAGTTGCTAGTTCAAGGACAATTATGTCTGCTTCTAGTGCAAGTTATGAACCGCTAAATTTATTTTAATTGACTTCTGGACCATATTGCATCGAAGCATCTTTTTTAGCCACAAAAGCGATGCACCAAATGGAATATGTTCTTCTTTTTATAATAAAAAGTCATCTTAATTAAAACCAGGTCCTCAACTCAGAGGTGGGTGTACACAATAACACTGATATCTCCCACCAAGTCAGCGCACCATCACGAATACAATGGACTGGATATGCTCTTGGATAAACTTCTACAAATAGTCATGTGAACATTAGAGCATGTTTGAGACACTCCGGCCGGTTTTCAATAGAAGAGCATTATCTAAATATAATTTGCATGGATACATGGCAACTATCTCTTACTAAGATGAATTGATTAGTAATCAAACTTTGCATGCAGTCATGGGGAAAGTGGCATCAAATGCACCATGTGTAATTAGCCTGGAAACGAGAGGTTTTCCTCACATTTAATCATGCTATTTATTAGTTAGCTTTTTTCTTGGTATCTGAATAATGGATAGTGGCTTTGTATACAAAAAGGTAGAGAGTATGTGCAATCATAACAAATGCACGTGAGGATACTATGCAGAAAATATATGATTCTTGCACGAAATGCAAGTATAGAAAACCAAAAACATTATAAATGACGAGATTGCCACATGTGATAGCATTAAAGAAGGTATGGATATACATGAGGAGATAAATGTAGCGGATCACAATGACCCCAAAAATGACCCACATATAAACATAGGTACCTCTTGGTTACAACTCGTCTCGTGATGATCAACGGTGATCATTGGATTAGAGATCATGATGTATATGAATGAGTTGTGTAGGCTTGAAAGGCATCTGGAATTGTTTTATGGCTGATCATCCCACAAAGACGAGCAATGTTGCCGCTGGAGTCTCTTCCAACAGAACCATATGGGCGCCATATATGTATTTTCCACATACGGAACATCAACAATGCATCAAACTGATGCCACAGACCACCAGAGTGCATCCATACCATCCTCCCACATCATGTGCATCACAATGATACCCAGTTGCGATAGCTTCAATTCGGGATTACACACAAGAGTTTCAGTGCATTCTCGAGTATCTTTGTTGGCTCAGCGTAGATAATCATGTTTACTCTAACCAGACGAACCCTAGTGCTATTTTTCATTTTCTTGGGATGACATTCCACATATCGGCTTGCATTTACAGATGTGGCATCCGAGAAACTAAAAAAAAAGAGGCAAAAAATTAGAATATGGAAGCCGTTGGATGTTATATATTAGCTAGAAGCAGAGGTCTTACAAAATCCTAAAGAAGAAACAACAACCATCGGGGCCAAATAAAGGCCATGAATAGAAAAAGAAAACTAACAAAATGATCTGCTAAAGGATTAGGGGATCTCGAAAGAACATATGGCCGTCGGAACCAAAATTTGTAAGCCTTGAAACTTGTGCTTGAAAATCCTGTCACTTCTTTCTCCGTAAATTTTCCCAAGTGATGATAATGACAAGGCCGTCGGAGCTTATTACACTATTTTTGTATGAAGGATGTTCATCAACCAATGCTCAATCCTCAAAGTGGGCTCCGATGGTTGGTCGGTTGGCCAACATATTACACTAGTGTTGGGCTCGAACCCTTGCCTGGCTCCCTCTCTCTCACCAGACTGGAGGTAGATGAACGAGAGGACATATTGACATATTTCTTTTTTTTTAGTTGACGGACGCCGCCAAGCTGCACGTACAACTTTTTTTCCTTCAAGAGCTAAAACTCTGATACGAGCACACACTAGTGGCTGTGGCTTTGTAATCCCACAGCAGCGCAGCGCCCACGTTTCCATGCGGACGTATGCACGAACGCCTAGCTGAGCGAGCGATCCGCCCGGCCATGCGCATGACGCGCACTACGCACATGACGCGGCCAGCTCCACCTGTCGCTGCTAACAGCCTGACTACTACCACTACGCGTGCACACACGCTAGTACGCTACTGCAACGAGCACACACACTACACACATATGCACACACGCATGCGCGGCCGTGACTCAGCGCCGCGGACCCAACCAGGCGGACTCACGCCCGTCTGCACCATCATGGACCCGACATGGCGCACTGAGCCAGTCACCACCGTGCTCCTTCACGGCTTATTCCCATCAATAACCCCCTATGCCGTGACCTAGAGGAGGGCCGGCTCATCGATGTCGGCGAGGAGCACCCTCTCCTCCTCCGCCTTCTCCAGATTCTGGAAATCCCTTTGGAAGTGTCCACGCACGCCGCGATTGTAGCACCGGCCACGCCTCCTCTCTCCGCCCGATGCCGCGCTGCTGCCGCCGCCGTCGTCATGGTTGAGGCCGCCTTGTTGACGCTGCCGTACCGCACAATGAGCTGCCATGAGAATCAACTGCTCGTCCGCCCGCTCACCACCGGCCTGCGCGCGCCACCGCGACCTCTCATCGAAGGTCCTCAGCCGTCCGAGCACCTCCCTGAACGGCACCGTCTTGACGTTGCAGAACTGCTCGATGCCGGCCACTGCCGCGTACAGCCGGTCCCGAGTCCCGCATAGTACGTCGCCATGCCACCGATCTTCCCGGCGTACACGTCGAACAGGGGCGGAGCCAACATTGTACCATTGGGTTAAGATGAACCCATTGAAATTTGCCAAGTACGTGCATAACATGCACGACATATTAGCCATGACCCCAGTAAAAAATAAAGCCTGACCCCATCAAGCCACTAACGCCACATGAATGAATAGACTAATAAAAAGGTCCAAAAGCCCACTGTCAGCCTGTTCATTCAGCGGCACGCCTGGTCCTTTCCCAACTCGTCTTGCAAATCATCATGTGGTTGGATGGTTAGATGGACAGCGATATCTCAGCCGACCAGGACTCAAATTCTGGTGTTCGTATTTATCCAGCATTTATTTCGTAAAATCTTAAGATGATATGCCCGTAGACTACGCTTTCAAATTCAGCGACACGCGTTCAACGAGAGGAGACATTCCCGTAGACTATGAGGCACCTACAATGATTTCGTAAAATCTTAAGATGATATGCCGGCTCAAACTCTCGAAGATGCTCACAGGGGTGAGTATATGCACGTATATATGAGCGTTTGCGTCTGTACTGTATTAAAAAACAACTCACCTCGTCTCTCTTTCCTCATACGCTGACGCGGTGACGCTCGACGGTAAGCGCAATAGCGCACAATTACGAATCGCTAGCGGCAAGCGCTCAACTTTAGTTTAATCCGAGGCAGTAAGATCACCTCCAAATCTCTTCCCTTTGTACGTTCTACCCAATCTAAATCTAATAGTCTAGTACGGGACCTTTTTTCCCTAATTTTATAATTCTTCTTTTCATGAACCTTTACTGATCTAGGTCATGTAAATATATTTTTCAAAGAAGAGAAGTTGATCATCTGATCCAGATAATGATGCAGGTCATCGATGTCCCCCGCTAGATGTAAGAAAAGATTATTTTGGTACTACTCTATTTATAATATGTAAACAAGTGATTTTATATTTTTCATCCGACCGGTATGTTATGCTCTCTTCAATTTCAAACTAAAAAATATGTGTGATAGGTTATATCATCTTCATGTTCATTGTGCTTTCCTTCACTGCTATAATCTCGCTACGATATGTCACAAAATAGGACTTTGTTCATACAAAATTTTTACAACTAGCTAGTGAGTGAACCCATTGGCGAAAATTTCTGGCTCCGCCTCTGACGTCCAACGTCTCACCATCCGCCATGCGCAGCCACTCGAATTCGCCGCAGAGAGTGGCTAGCCGCACACAGCCGCTCGAACAACCGGATTTAATCTGGAATTAATCGGACAAGAAAGGCCTAAAAAAGAAAAAGAAAGATATTACGAGATTACTTCAAATTCTAATAGTCGTCTATAGAGGTTCATTGGAAAAAAAAAAGGCAAACACGTTAAAAAAGGACACCTCACAAGGCAATGATGTTGAACAGGATTCCTCACAAATTCTTCTCATTTCCTTTTGTGAGTATACGTACACATAATTATATTGGCATCATTAAAAAGGAGTCCAACTTGGTAGTTGTCCTGTGTCACAATCCTGCTCCCGCTCGCCCCCGCGTCGCGTAGGGTAGGCGACACGGGCGGCAGCCCCCAACCGCGCCGCCGCCGGCCCCCCCTTCTCCAGCTAATCCCCTCGCCACCGCCGGAGGCCACCACCGGGCGAAGCCCGCGTCGTGGCGGCAGCGGCGGGGCCTTCCCCCCGTGGCGCGGCTCTCCTCTCCTCCCGCGGGGCCCCGCGGCTGGTGGTCCGCCGGCGGGTGGCTCGTCGGCGCCCTTCCCGGCGGCCTAGCAGCCGGCGACACTCTTCCTTGTGGTGGATCCGGTGATCCCTCCTCCCCGCACCTCCTGGTTGGCCGTCCCGGCGGTGCCCCTCCGGCGTCAGATCTGGCGCCGTCGCCGCGGTCCCTCCCCGCCGTCGTCACCAGCGGTGCCCTGACGCGGTGCGTCCCCCCTCCCCCGCCCTCCCCTACGCACCACCTCGCCCGGCCACCCGACCCCCCATCCTTGGCTGTCCGGCGTCCTCCCGGCGGCAGGACCTTGTCTCGGCCGTGCCTCCTCTCTGGCTGGCCGGGGTGGGGCTGATCCCCCTGGCCTCCGGCTGCCCGGCGTCTTCCCGGTGGCGGAGCCTCGTCCTAGTCTCCCAGCCATGCATCTCCCTTGTGCTGGTTGTGGTGTGCCGTGAATGGTGGATCGAGCCCCGTGGTGGCTGTGTGTGGTGGTGTGTCCAGCAGTGCCCAATGTCATCTTCCCGGTGATTGGCGCGGCTCTCCTTCCGGTGGTTGTGGTCTCAGCCTGCTTTGGTTTTCTTGTCTCTGAATCTTGATCCACCAACCTTTGGGATTGTGCGGAATTTGGCCAGGCGAAAGCCTTGCACGGCTTGCCGATGCTGGTGGCAGCAACACCTGCGGGTGCCATTTCCTTCTTGGAGGTGCCACCATGGCCTCGTCTCTACGCCCCTACACGAGTATCGGGGGAAACCCTAGATCTAGTCGGCTAGACCGGACAGCGACGGCGGCTCGGCGTTGTATCCTTCATGAAGGCACTGTCTTGTTGCTCGTGGTGTGTTAGGTGTTGGATTTGAAGACTTCAGATGCTTTGTTGGTCCGGGCTGCTCCTCTTGGCGTGGGCATCCGGGGCACTATGTACGGCCTCGACGACGCTCTCTTCGTGGCTTCTCCTCCTAGTTCGGCCAGATCCTGCACCCCACTTGCCGATCCTCTAGGCACTTAGGTTTGAGGTACGTTGATTTGGTTCGTCCTGGAGGCGTGGCCGTGCGGTGATGGTGCCCGGCGTTGGTCGTGATGCGGCCCAGATACCTTTGTATCTCTTCTCTTTGCCGCAGGCTGGAGTTCGAGCTAGGAGAGTCTATGATGTGTTGTATCCCTTCTTGTGTCTTTCCCACACCTTGTGTGGTGTTTCTCTCTTTTCCTCTTGTATGTCTATGTAATTTCTCTTCTACCTATCATGAATGATACGCAAGCTTTGCCTATTCGCGGTTTTTTTTAAAAAGGAGTCCTACTTCTATACGTACGGCTGAACCACATGATAAAAAAGGAGTCCTACTTTTTTTGATAGAAGAGTCCTACATCTATACGTATGTGTTCGATAGTCTTCCAACAGCCGTATGTGATATGAAATAACATGGTAATTTCTTGGGATTAAATCTGGCTGTTACCACTTGGTCCCACCAGAGTTTAACGCCTCCTATTTTCTAATTAACATGGTAATTTCTTGAGAGTCCCTACTAGATTGATCTTTCTTGCAATGGGAGAAGTGCTTAGCTTTGGGTTCAATCTTTCGGTGTCCTTTCCCACTGACAGTAGGGGCAGCAAGGCACGTATAGTATTGTTGCCATCGAGGATAACAAGATGGGGTATATATCATATTGCATGAGTTTATCCCTCTACATCATGTCATCTTGCTTAAAGCGTTACTCTGTTCTTATGAACTTAATACTCTAGATGCATGCTGGATAGCGGTCGATGTGTGGAGTAATAGTAGTAGATGCAGGCAGGAGTCGGTCTACTTGTTTCGGACGTGATGCCTATATACATGATCATGCCTAGATATTCTCATAACTATGCTCAATTATGTCAATTGCTCAACAGTAATTTGTTCACCCACCGTAAATACTTATGCTCTCGAGAGAAGCCACTAGTGAAACCTATGCCCCCCGGGTCTATTTTCCATCATATTAATCTTCCAACACTTAGTTATTTTCGTTGCCTTTTATTTTACTTTGCATCTTTATCACAAAAATACCAAAAAATATTATCTTATCATATCTATCAGATCTCACTCTCGTAAGTGACCGTCTAGGGATTGACAACCCCTTACCGCGTTGGTTGCGAGGATTTATTTGTTTGTGTAGGTGCGAGGGACTCGTGTGTAGCCTCCTACTGGATTGATACCTTGGTTCTCAAAAACTGAGGGAAATACTTACGCTACTTTGCTGCATCACCCTTTCCTCTTCAAGGGAAAACCACGCAGTGCTCAAGAGGTAGCAGGATCTCACGGATACAGAAGGTTACGGTGGTGGAAATAGGGTTTCGTGGTGGTCCTCGATGGTTTCGGGGTACATAGGTATATATAGGAGGAAGAAGTAGGTCGGTGGAGCCATGAGGGGCCCACGAGGGTGGGGGCGCGCCCAGGGGGGCAGGCGCGCCTCCCTGCCTCATGGCCTCCTCGTTGATTTCTTGACGTCCACTCCAAGTCCTATGGATCATGTTTCTCCCAAAAATAACTCTCCCGAAGGTTTCATTCCGTTTGAACTCCGTTTGATATTCCTTTTCTGCGAAACACCGAAATAGGCAAAAAAACAGCAATTTGCACCGGGCCTTGGGTTAGTAGGTTAGTCCCAAAAATAATATAAAAGTGTATAATAAAGCCCATTAAACATCCAAAACAGAATATATAATAGCATGGAACAATCAAAAATTATAGATACGTTGGAGACGTATCAAGCATCCCCAAGCTTAATTCCTACTCGTCCTCAAGTAGGTAAATGATAAAAACAGAATTTTTGATGTGGAATGCTACCTAGCATTTTTCTCAATGTAATTTTCTTTATTGTGGCATGAATGTTCAGATCCGAAAGATTCAAGACGAAAGTTTAATATTGACATAAAAATAATAATACTTCAAGCATACTAACAAAGCAATCATGTCTTCTCAAAATAACATGGCCAAAGAAAGTTATCCCTACGAAATCATATAGTCTGGCTATGCTCTATCTTCATCACACAAAGTATTTAATCATGCACAACCCCGATGACAAGCCAAACAATGGTTTCATACTTTTGATGTTCTCAAACTATTTCAATCTTCACGCAATACATGAGCGTGAGCCATGGACATAGCACTATATGTGGAATAGAATGGTGGTTGTGGAGAAGACAAAAAAAGAGGAAGATAGTCTCACATCAACTAGGCGTATCAACGGGCTATGGAGATGCCCATCAATAGATATCAATGTGAGTGAGTAGGGATTGCCATGCAACGGATGCACTAGAGCTATAAGTGTATGAAAGCTCAACAAAAAAAACTAAGTGTGTGTGCATCCAACTCGCTTGCTCACGAAGACCTAGGTCATTTTGAGGAAGCCCATCATTGGAATATACAAGCCAAGTTCTATAATGTAAAATTCGCACTAGTATATGAAAGTGACAACATAGGAGACTCTCTATCATGAAGATCATGGTGCTACTTTGAAGCACAAGTGTGGAAAAAGGATAGTAACATTGTCCCTTCTCTCTTTTTCTCTCATTTTTTTATATTTTTTTTATTTGGGCCTTCTTCTATCTTTTTATGGCCTCTTTTTCTCTTTTTTTATTTTGTCCGGAGTCTCATCCCGACTTGTGGGGGAATCATAGTCTCCATCATCCTTTCCTCACATGGGACAATGCTCTAATAATGATGATCACCACACTTTTATTTACTTACAACTCAAGAATTACAACTCGATACTTAGAACAAAATATGACTCTATGTGAATGCCTCCGGCGGTGTACCGGGATATGCAATGAATCAAGAGTGACATGTATGAAAAATTAGGCATGGTGGCTTTGCCACAAATACGATGTCAACTACATGATCATGCAAGGCAATATGACAATGATGATGCGTGTCATAATAAACGGAACGGTGGAAAGTTGCATGGCAATATATCTCGGAATGGCTATGGAAATGCCATAATAGGTAGGTATGGTGGCTGTTTTGAGGAAGATATAAGGAGGCTTATGTGTGATAGAGCGTATCATATCACGGGGTTTGGATGCACTGGCGAAGTTGGCACCAACTCTCAAGGTGAGAAAGGGCAATGCACGGTACCGAAGAGGCTAGCAATGATGGAAGGGTGAGAGTGCGTATAATCCATGGACTCAACATTAGTCATAAAGAACTCACATACTTATTGCAAAAATCTATTAGTTATCGAAACGAAGTACTACGCGCATGCTCCTAGGGGGATAGATTTGTAGGAAAATACCATCGCTCGTCCCCGACCGCCACTCATAAGGAAGACAATCAATAAATAAATCATGCTCCGACTTCATCACATAATGGTTCACCATACGTGCATGCTACGGGAATCACAAACTTTAGAACAAGTATTTCTCAAATTCACAACTACTCAACTAGCATGACTCTAATATCACCATCTTCATATCTCAAAACAATCATCAAGTATCAAACTTCTCTTAATATTCAATGCACTTATATGAAAGTTCTTATTATATCCATCTTGGATGCCTATCATATTAGGACTAAAATTTTAACCAAAGCAAACTACCATGCCGTTCTAAAGGACTCTCAAAATAATATAAGTGAACCATGAGAGATCAATTATTGCTGTAAAATAAAACCGCCGCCGTGCTCTAAAAGATATAAGTGAAGCACTAGAGCAAAAATTTCTAACTCAAAAGATATAAGTGAAGCACATAGAGTATTCTAATGAATTCCGATTAATGTGTGTATCTCCCAAAAGGTGTGTACAGAAAGGATGATTATGGTAAACTAAAAAGCAAAGACTCAAATCATACAAGACGTTCCAAGCAAAACACATATCATGTGGTGAATAAAAATATAGCTCCAAGTAAAGTTACCGATGGACGAAGTCAAAAGAGGGTATGCCTTCCGGGGCATCCCCAAGCTTAGGATTTTGGTTGTCCTTGAATTTTACCTTGGGGTGCCTTGGGAAAACCCAAGCTTAGGCTCTTGCCACTACTTGTTCCATAATCCATCAAATCTTTACCCAAAACTTGAAAACTTCACAACACAAAACTTAACAGAAAATCTCATGAGCTCCGTTAGCGAAATAAAACAAACCACCACTTTAAGGTACTGTAATGAACTCATTCTTTATTTTTATTGGTGTTAAACCTACTGTATTCCAACTTCTCTATGGTTCATAAACACCATTACTATCCATAGATTCATCAAAATAAGCAAACAACACACGAAAAACAGAATCTGTCAAAAACAGAACAGTCTGTAGTAATCTGTATCTAACGCAAACTTCTGTAACTCAGAAAAATCTACCAAAATAGGAAGACCTAGATAATTTTTTTATTGATCTTCTGCAATTGGAATCAGTATTTTATCACGTTCTGGTGATTTTTAACAATTGTTTTTGTGAGAAGAAAGTTTCTGACTTTTTCAGCAAGATCAAATAACTATCATCCAAGAAGATCCTATAGGTTTTACTTGACACAAACACTAATTAAAACACACACAAAAAATATAACCAGAGGTTAGATCAAATATTTATTACTAAACAGAACCAAAAAGAAAGAAACTAAAATAAAATTGGGTTGCCTCCCAACAAGCGCTATATTTTAACGCTCCTAGCTAGGCATAAAGGCAAGGATAGATCTAGGTATTGCCATCTTTGGCATGCAATCCATAAGTAGCTTTCATAATGGATTCATAAGGTAATTTAATTTTCTTTCTAGGAAAGTGTTCCATGCCTTTCCTTAACGGAAATTGGAATCTAATATTCCCTTCCTTCATATCAATAATTGCACCAATCGTTCTAAGGAAAGGTCTACCAAGAATAATAGGACATGAAGGATTGCAATCTATATCAAGGACAATGAAATCTACGGGCACATAGTTCCTATTCGCTACAATAAGAACATCATTAATTCTTCCCATAGGTTTCTTAATGGTGGAATCAGCAAGGTGCAAGTTTAAAGAACAATCATCAAATTCACGGAAACCTAGCAAATCACATAAAGTTTTTGGAATCGTGGAAACAGTAGCACCCAAATCACACAAAGCATAGCATTCATGATATTTAATTTTAATTTTAATAGTCGGTTCCCACTCATCATAAAGTTTTCTAGGGATAGAAACATCTAATTCAAGTTTTTTTTCATAGGATTGCATTAACGCATCAACGATATGTTTGGTAAAAGCTTTATTTTGACTATAAGCGTGTGGAGAATTTAGCACGGATTGCAACAAGGAAATAAAATCTCTTAAATAACAATTATCATAATTAAATTCCTTGAAATCCAAGATAGTGGGTTCATTGCTATGTAAAGTTTTGACCTCTTCCATCCCACTTTTACCAATTTTTGCATCAAGATCTAAAAACTCCGAATCATTGGGACACCTTTTAACTAAAGTTGACTCATCTCCAGTCCCATCATTATCAAGATTCATATTGCAAAACAAAGATTTAATAGGGGACACATCAATCACTTTTAGATCTTCATCCTTATTATCATGAAAACTAGAAGAACACGCTTTTACAAAGCAATCATTCTTAGCATGCATCCTGGTGGTTCTTTCTTTGCACTCATCAATGGAAATTCTCATAGCTTTGAGAGACTCATTGATATCGTGCTTAGGTGGAATAGATCTAAGTTTCGAAGAATCAACATCAAGAGAAATTCTATCCACGTTCCTAGCCAACCTATCAATCTTAGGCAATTTTTCTTCAAGCAAAGCATTGAAATTCTTTTGAGAAATCATAAATTCTTTAACACTAGTCTCAAAATCAGAGGGCATCTTATTAACATTTCCATCAGAGTTGTTGTAGGAATTACCATAATTATTAGAGGAATTACTAGGATACGGCCTAGGATTAAAGTTTTCTCTATAAGTGTTGTTCCCAAAATTATTCCTACCAACAAAATTTAACCATAGATTCATTATTACTCTCAATCAAAGTAGACAAAGACATATCATTAGGATCAGAAGAAACACTCTTATTAGCAAAAAAAATCATAAGTTCATCCATCTTTCCACTCAAAACATTAATCTCTTCAATTGCATGCACCTTTTTACTAGTATATCTTTCAGTGTGCCATTGAGAATAATTAACCATAATATTATCTAGGAGTTTAGTAGCTTCTCCTAAAGTGATTTCCATAAAAGTGCCTCCCGCGGCCGAATCTAAAAGATTTCTAGAAGCAAAATTCAATCCGGCATAAATTTTTTGTATAATCATCCATAAATTCAAACCATGTGTAGGGCAATTACGTATCATTAATTTCATCCTCTCCCAAGGTTGTGCAACATGTTCATGATCAAGTTGCTTAAAATTCATAATATCGTTTCTAAGAGAGATGATCTTAGCGGGAGGAAAATACTTAGAGATAAAATCATCTTTGCACTTATTCCAGGAATCAATACTATTTTTAGGCAAAGACGAAAACCAAGTTTTAGCACGATCTCTAAGCGAAAAAAGAAATAGCTTCAATTTAACAATATCATTCTCCACATCTTTCTTCATTTGCATATCGCACAAATCAACAAAGCTATTTAGATGGGTAGTAGCATCTTCACTAGGAAGGCTGGCGAAATAATCTTTCATGACAAAATTCAGCAAAGCAGCATTAATTTCACAAGATTCAGCATCGGTAAGAGGAGCAATCGGAGCGCTAAGAAAATGATTGTTGTTGGTATTGGCAAAGTCACACAATTTAGTATTATCTTGAGCCATTGTGACAAGCAAGCAATCCAACACACAAGCAAACAAGAAGCAAGCAAAAGAAAAAGCGAACGGAAAAGAGGGCGAATAAAATGGCAAGGGTGAAGTGGGGGAGAGGAAAACTAGAGGAAATGGCAAATAATGTAATGCGAGGGATAAGAGTTTGTGATGGGTACTTGGTATGTCTTGACTTGTGCGTAGACTCCCCGGCAATGGCGCCAGAAATCCTTCTTGCTACCTCTTGAGCATGCGTTGGTTTTCCCTTGAAGAGGAAAGGGTGATGTAGCAAAGTGGTCTAAGTATTTCCCTCAGTTTTTGAGAACCAAGGTATCAATCCAGTAGGAGGCCACACGCAAGTCCCTCGTACCTACATAAACAAATAAGAACCTTGCAACCAACGTGATAAAGGGGTTGTCAATCCCTTCACGGCCACTTGCAAAAGTGAGATCTGATAGAGATGATAAGATAATATTTTTGGTATTTTTATGATAAAGATTAAAAGTAAAGATTGCAAAATAAACGGCGAAAGAAATAACTAGTTGACGGAAGATTAATATGATGGAAAATAGACCCGGGGCCATAGGTTTCACTAGTGGCTTCTCTCAAGATAGCATAAGTATTACTGTGGGTGAACAAATTACTGTCGAGCAATTGATAGAATTTAGCATAGTTATGAGAATATCTAGGCATGATCATGTATATAGGCATCACGTCCGCAACAAGTAGACCGACTCCTGCCTGCATCTACTACTATTACTCCACACATCGACCACTATCTAGCATGCATCTAGAGTACTAAGTTCATAAGAACAGAGTAACGCATTAGGCAAGATGACATGATGTAGGGGGATAAACCCAAGCAATATTATATAAACCCCATCTTTTTATCCTCGATGGCAACAATACAATACGTGTCGTTTCCCCTTCTATCACTAGGATCGAGCAACGCAAGATTGAACCCAAAGATAAGCACTTCTCCCATTGCAAGAAAGATCAATCTAGTAGGCCAAACCAGACTGATAATTCGAAGAGACTTGCAAAGATAACCAATCATACATAAAAGAATTCAGAGAAGATTCAAATATTGTTCATAGATAATCTTTATCATAAACCCACAATTCATCGGATCTCGACAAACACACCGCAAAAAAGAGTTACATCGAATAGATCTCCAAGAAGATCGAGGTGAACTTTGTATTGAGATCCAAAGAGAGAGAAGAAGCCATCTAGCTAATAACTATGGACCCGAAGGTCCGAGGTGAACTACTCACACATCATCGGAGAGGCTATGGTGTTGATGTAGAAGCCCTCCGTGATCGATGCCCCCTCCGGCGGAGCGTCGAAAAAGGCCCCAAGATGGGATCTCATGGGTACAGAAGGTTGCGGCGGTGGAAATAGGGTTCGGGGTGCTCCTCGATGGTTTCGGGGTACGTAGGTATATATAGGAGGAAGAAGTAGGTCGCTGGAGCCACGAGGGGCCCACGAGGGTGGGGGCGTGCCAGGGGGGCAGGCGCGCCTCCCTACCTCGTGGCCTCCTCGTTGGTTTCTGACGTCCACTCCAAGTCCTCTGGATCACGTTTGTTCCAAAAATAACTCTCCCGGAGGGTTCATTCCGTTTGAACTCCATTTGATATTTCTTTTCTGCGAAACACTGAAATAGGCAAAAAAACAGCAATTTGCACTAGGCCTTGGGGTAGTAGGTTAGTCCCAAAAATAATATTAAAGTGTATAATAAAGCCCATTAAACATCCAAAACAGAATATACAATAACATGCAACAATCAAAAATTATAGATACGTTGGAGACGTATCACCGAGCACAAACATCACAGGATCGACCCGCCACAGGTCTTATGCCAAACCACTCTCTCACCAGCTTTGCACGAACATGATACAATTAACTAGTTGCAGGCTTAAGTGCATTATCAAGCTAGCCATCATGTGTACATTATATTGAACATGCACTAGTGCAGAACAGCCTAGCTATGGCGTGCCAAAAAGGGCCCTGCTGGCGTGGACACACGACACCATCAACATGGAGCCATTATTAAAAATTGGTGGTGGTGTTGAAGCCCACGTCAGACGTATTTCACATGTTGATAGCGTACCACGTGGAGCAACAGCAGCAGTATTTTTCCTCACCTACCGGCGCCCAGCTTGACTAGTACGCGAGCAACAGATTTTGCAGCGAAAAAATTATATGTACCTGCATATAGCAGGTGACGATCACATAGACAATTATATAGACCAGAAACGGCACAATGCCAAACATACATAATTATATAGACAATATCATATCCAACAATCATATGTCTCACAAACATTTCTAACTACTGATTAGTCATTGTCAACATGCAGTACAACAAGGTTACTTAAGACTTAGTCATTGTCAACATGTGCACAGCCACACACTTTCTTTTAAATGATGCCGATAATGATCATTATCCTCAAGTCATGGCATGCGGTGCTCCTGATAGTACCCATGATAGCTTGTCTGTCGTGCGGATTCTTGCCAACGAGGATGTCCCCCACCCCATCGCGCTTAAGACAATGCGACCGTCCATGTCCGCCGCGTACGCACAGGTGGAGATGGAGCCCTATCAATCAAAGTCTACACTAAGTAACACATATGATGACATGGCCGTTGGTTACATTGGTCCTTGTCAGACATGCTATGAATGGCACCCGACGTAGTGACCACGGGACGAAAGTTTGTCCAACAGGTTGTTGGTCTCATCATCATTCAACTGCAATCTATGGTCGAAGACGGCATCATAGATAATGGTCAGCCTAGGCCTTTGCCCTCTTATGGATAAGGTGATCAATTCACCCCTATTGAGATGATTGTAGGTGAGGAAACGATCTCATTCATCTCCTCCCAGCTGCGTCATCATTGGTACTTTTTCGACCTCCATAGTCTAGGGGCCCCTAGGGACCTCGAAGAGCATAGTGTCTTTGGTCAGCTCATTGAATTCCAACCTCACATTGCATGGGACGATCTATGTAACAAAAAACAGACACACGCACACAACATTAATGGTTATATCAAAAAAAATATCTTGTCATATAAGGTTTGTTGTTACCGCCAAAGGAACGACATAGCACCGCTGGAAGTATATGCCTAACAGATCGGTAGTTGCAGGGTGGTGGGCACACTTTGATTTGCATATCTCACATGGTGGTAGATGGGCCATTATACGAAAAACATTTGCATATCATTTGCACATTACAACAATCGGATTCTACATACTAAGTGTGCAACCGGATTCTACACTACTCAGGCCTCCTTTGTTTGGGCTACAGATCATATATTATGTTTAAAAAATTGTCTTCGTGTAATATTTTTTTCTCATGCTCGATCTCTTAAAACTGAAACAGAAAGTTCTGTCTATGCTCATATTTTCATTGTTCGTCACATTTCCTTCGGGAATTTTTAATAACCGGAAGGTGATATCTCCTATGGAACAATACCATGGGTACATACGTCCTCCTAAGTATGCACACATTCATACAAACGAGAATAACATATTGTAGCAACGAGCAGGGAAAAGAACATATTGTTTGGGCATCGAATTCTAGCTACACTACTCATTCAACATGGGAAGGGGAAGAAAAGGGGCGCGAGGGGAGGGGATCTCACCTGGTCACCAGGAGGTGGCGGCGGCGGTGACGAGCGGCGACGCCGGGCGAGGACCGGAGGTGGCGGTGGCGCTGGTAGACAGGGGGAGAGAAAAGGATATGGGTAAATCGGATTCACTCGGCGAGGCCACGGGGGAGATAGAAGATGTACTATTCCTGGCGTTTGTCCACATGTTCCATTCCATTGCTATTTTTTATTTTTTATTTTATAATATTATCTTTTTTAGTTTATTTGTCATCCACATTGTTTTATTTTGTTTTACAAATCAAGTTTATTATTTTGTGGAGAATGGAAGTGAATGTATTTGAGAACAAAGGGTTGTCGACACTTCTATATATAGGCAAAACTTAGTGCATGCTAGCGTTTCCAGAAAGGGCACGCCACCACTATATACATTATCTATGGCGTGTACACAAAGCCTACGCCAGCAGTATCTCCCAACTGCTTGACACACATGGACCCACATAGTAGTAACGTCGCACAAAATAGCCACGCCAGCACTACCCATATATAGCGGGCGTGCCAAATATGCTGACACCAGCACTATTTGAAAAAAAATAGTGCTGGCGTTGATGGAAAATGGCGCGCCATCAACGGGAGTTGTGGCTAGCCTTTTCTACTACAGATGTGAAAGGAAACGAGATACCCAAATTGTCTCATAAGAAATAAATGGCTTCCAGGGTGAAATAAATTTTGTTCGTCATGTAAAAATATTTGGAAAAACTACACATATATATGTCTAGGTACGATATGTTCATCTAAATTTTCACCGAGAAGTGAAAAGCTTTGTGGCAGATGCAGAAAAAACAAATTTGGAGCATTGAAATGACATTTTCTTTAATACAGTGGTTGGCAAGTTTAGAAACCATTCATCCATCACAGTCTAACAGTGGTAAAATAGGAGACAGATTATGAACATGAATTTAAAATGTTACAGAACAGATGAAGAATCTTTGATTCTATTCGATGTTTGGACTAAAAAGTCTATGTTTGGTCTTGCTCCCCAATTGTAATAGGATATGCTTGGAGGCATGCAGCCGGTATGATCCTATGACGAGGCAAATAATTGGGTTTATCACACATAAAGGTTAAGATATGGCAAATCAAAAGGATGCCTACAAAGGAAAATCAGAAGTCGACCATAAATATTGGTCTTTAAAACACTCCCAATCAATAAATATCGGTCTCCTCTCCATGACTCTCAATTCCAATTCCAACTAGCGGGACAACCCGCGCATTTGCGCGTCTAGAATTCCTATTATATCTTGCTAGTTTTTTCTCTACCAGTCTTCTTTCAATTGGTCAATTGCTATAGCAATATTGGTATAAAAATTATAGCTAAAAATTTAGAAAGCAGGATTAAACTTTCCTACATATATTTTTGTACTTTGTATAAACATATGTGTGGGTAAATATTTGGTTGTGGCTCCAAAGATCATGTGAACTGGGGCATGTGCCCGACCATGCCAAACCTTAGTCTTTGGTACACTTAGAATTTTTTCACCTTTATAATTTTGAGCATTCCACCTTTTCTGAGTCGTTTTCAATTATCTTTGCACCTAATATACTTTTAGGATCTAACTTTGCAGTAAATTCATCGGACAAGCAGGCTAAGAATTCTTGGAATGCACTATCCAATTACTAAATATTTATCAGCATCTTTTCTATTGCACACTAACATGTTGCTAAGATTGTACATTTCTATAATGCAATTGGATAACTTAATATTGTGATATTTGGGGCGGTCATGTTTTTTTAATTGTAAATCGACAAAAACTTATACTTATAAACATGTATAGCTGTTGTAGAAAAATATTTGTAGCTATATATGGTTAAATTCATCCATTAAATAGTCTAAGATTACTGGAAAAGCACAACGAAAATACTATCTTTCCTGATCTCTTCCATTAGAGACGTTAACATCTTGCAAAAATTATACTCCATCCGTCCTGTATTAGTTCTCTTAGAGACATCTAATTTGGATGGAGGTAATACTATTCTTATGTTGCATTAACATCCTCCTAACTTATACTACTCTCATGTTATACTCCCTCTGTACCTAAATATTTGTCTTTTTAGAGATTTCAAATGGACATATTTTAGAGCATAGATTCACTCATTTTGCTCCGTATGTAGTCATTTGTTGAAATCTCTAGAAAGACAAATATTTAGGAATGGAGGGAGTATTTTATTAACTTACTACAGTGATAGTTTAGGCAGTTGTATCTTTTTTTAATCTGTGCGTCAGGAAGACAGAAATTTATATAAATGTATAACTATTCCAGAAAGATAGTCGCAGCTATATGTGGTGAAATGTGTTGTTAGCTCATTATGCCAATTCACAGTTCAGTATAAAAATATATTGATTCTTTATATGCTTTTCCTCTGGGGTTTTTTATAGCCTCGAGCGGTATTCATACTTTTTATTTTGTCAAGGACCGGTCCTGTGCATGCTACCTCGTAACATGCATACATGTATTTACATGTTCCTTCGTCAGCATAATGTGCTTATCATGCATGCTGCATTGTGTGCCTACTTCGAATCCTTACTGGAGTCGATTTCTTGACCTTTTTATTTTATTTTTTGAATGTTCATTCTAGTTCCTAATTAATAAATGCACGTGTTACATTGCAATTCTAATATATTAGAGTGTAGTCCATCTGATTTTTTTGAAGTGCCAGTGTATCTTTCCTAATTGTTCAAGACAATGCAGATTTAGGTGCTACACGCATTGCTAAGTATCTCAGCTCATCTTTAAAATTTAGCCTTTTCCACAATGTATATGAGAATGCATTTTATACATGAAACAAACATATATTTCTTTTAACCACTTGACATGAGTGGTGAGCTATCTCAAAAACATATATTTCTTTTACCTAATATACATGCGTGCGTGGTTAAGAAGCAAAATAGGCAAGTCAATTGTTGGCTGATGACATCATTTTTTAAATTAGGATGCCAATACTAATCGGACTGCACCAGCGTATAACCATGTGCGAACCGGGTTCGTCTCCAGTTCTCTGCCTTAGTCTGTTGTCTAAGCATTTGAACGTGACATATCAATCCCTTGTACGTGAAACTATTTACCTAGGTTTTCATCTTTAAATCCTATCCATTAATATCCAAAGTTAATGGCCAATATAATTTCATACGTGTGGATCTTTTTTTTATTTGAACTATCTGAGTGGATCTATGTGGTTTCTTATTTGGCTCTTGAAAGTTACGTGCAACGTACTACCGTGGAGATGCACTCGAACATTTGTACGTACAGCCGTGGAGATGCCGTGCGTACTGCCATGGAGATGCACTAACACAACTCCAGTATTGGCTGCAATCACCATCGGGCCATAACAAAATTTATTGAATATGAGTGCATGCATGCGAGAGGCCGGAGGCCGGATCCGAAAGCTAGCTAGTTTGTTGGAACGGCCGGGTAGCTATATACGAAGGCATGCAAAAAAAGGGTAGCGTCCGGGTGTTTTTTTTCTACCGAGCGTACTAATTGCACTTCAACTTTAATCCTTCTGTGTTTGTATGGAATAGGTTTCCTATAAACTGGCCGTGCCTATAGAATAGGTGGCCCTATGGACCATGGACTCATTTTTTTCCGCTGACTATGAGACTCCTTCTGCGTATATACGCTGGCCTTTCCGTTAGAATAGGTGGACGCATGGACTGTGTATGCCTGCAGGCTGCCTTACAAAGTTGACATCAACGAATCACTACCATTCGTTAATCATAACTCTATAATTTTAAATCTCCACCGTTCCTTTTCTATGGTTTTAATTATATAATAGATAGATAGATAGATAGGTGCTAGTTCCTCTGACCAACAGTGAACAGTAACCGCACATATATCCAGAATTTATACCAACTGTGTAGGCTTGAAAGGCAGCAGGGAAATGAGGTAGGGTCTCTTGACCATTTTTATCTCTCGTGCCTCACTGTGTACAGGACATGGCAATTGGCCCAGCGGGGAATTGGCCCTTGCCGTCCTGCGGCTGTGGAAAACAAGTATAGGATATTTCCAGTTCTTCAATCGCTTTATGAGAGAAAACACGCCCATCCAGGCTTGGGGCATGGAAGATGTCAAAAGTGATGACAATGTGGATATCACATTTCGCTTCCATTCCTCCAGCCACAAGCGTTTCTGACTCAAAGGAAAACAGCTAGACGCACCAGATGGTCCTCCCTCTCCATCTCATCTAGTAAACGGTAGCACTATGTAGCTGGCCACATAAACGGCATAAAATATATAGCTTCATGCCATCCACACATGTTGGGTGATCACTTTTGAGATCAGACATGAGACTGCATGCACCAACCATACGGACCAACGCTCTCACTTTGAAATTGCGACTACCAGATGTCGTTACCGCCTCACAAGATAAGAGTGAAGAACATGACACTTCGCTAGTCCTCCTGTCCCAAAATAAGTGTTGCTGATTTCCTACAAAGCCGTGTCGCTGATTTCGTACAAAGTTATACTGACTTATTTTGGGATAGAGGAAGTATTTCTTAATTATAACAGGTTGTAAGAACAAGTGGAGAATAAGGCGCCAAACTCATACTTCAGATGACAGCTAGTAAAACACTTATAGACAAGTTAAAAGGAACACGTCAGGCTGACGGTAACCACTATTTCTATTCCACTGGTCAGGCATCAAAACTTTTTGTATGGGTGAAGGGGAAGTGGAGCAAACAACAAACTATGCGTACTTAGGGTGCACCAAAGCATGTATGTGAACGATGATCCTTAGGGGAGGGGGGGGGGGGGGCATAAAAACATAGGAAGCATGGCCAACACTTCAATGTAGAACGTAAACAAAAGACAAGGCCCCAATTACATCAGGCCCGCCCTTCATGAATCATCCAAGGGGTAATATATCGAATGCAAGATGATACAAATGGAAAGACATTCTTTATTACAGGCCTAAGGCCATGTCCAACGCTGACACCCAAACTGGACACCGTATTTGTCAGCGTACTGGTGGAGACCAATCCGTGGAAACTGATGCAGGAGCCGTCCATCCAACCATGCCGACATACATGTCGAAACAAATTTGAAGAAAACAGACAAATTTCATGCAAACAAGATGATTTTCGTATAACACGGACAAATACAATTACATTTTGGACATACTTCATATAAATTTAGTCTACCGCTGGCAACGAGGGTGCTCGTTTTCTACGACAAGTCTTCCCCATGTTCGGCAGCAAGCTCACCGGACCGCCTTGAGCGTCGGAGGTAAGCCTTTGGCTACGCGAAGTCATCGACAGGGATCAAGATTTGTTTGTGGGCGGGGACAGTGGCGGAGGCCTTCGCCTCCGCAAAGTGGGCAAGCTAATCGTCCGATGATGATGAGCCCACCACACTTAGGTTCAACGAGAGAGGAAGAGTAGCGGCCTCCGCCTCCGCAAAGCAGGCAAGCTCACTGGTTGTGCAGTTGAGACATCAAACTATGTCCGTATTTCACAAATACGCGTGTAACATCCCAAATTTCCAATTTGGTATGTTATACATAGATCATCATTGCATATCATGTTTTATTGCATTTTTACAAATCCTCGATAAACCCTAAGCAACTCAAGGACCCTCGGAGAGAGTTGGGGATTTTCTCGAATTTTCATATTTGATTTTTCAAACGAGGATTGGGATTTTACTTATTTTTCTCTCCGGAAAAATATTTCATTCTCAAACTAAACGAGAGGAGAAGATATGACTTTTCCAAAACAATTGAAATACTGGAGGAAAAATGTTAAAATCATTATTTGGAATTTATTGGATTTTATTTGCAATTTTTATTGCATTTAAAAATATGCATGTTTTCAAAATATTTATTTTTGATTTTAAAAATGTTCACCCTATTCTAGATTTTCTAACTAGACGGGGAAAATTTATTTCATATTTTTCTGATGTATATTTATTTTTCTACGCATTTTTCTTCGCGGAACTTTAAAAAAAAAAGAGAACGCCCGCGCGCCGACTGGGCCAAAGGCCCAGCCGACGGCCCACCTCGCCGCCCGTCGTCTCCGTCCCGGAGACGGTCGCTGCCGGAGTCCGCCTCGCCTACGTCGCCGCCCGGCTTGGCCCCTCCTCCAAGCACCCCCTCCCCCCCTCATATATAGCCCCCCCCCTCGCCTCCTCCCCCGAACGCCGCCGCCCGCCGCACCCGCGCCGCGCCGCCGCCGCCCGCACGCGCCGCCGGTCGCCGAGCCCCGCGCCGCCGCCTCGCGCCGCCGCCCCTCGCCCGAGCCCCGCACCCCGCCCCGCCGGAGCACCCCGCCGGAGTAGCCCCGACGAGGTACTGCCTCACTGTCGTTTTGCGTTGACCGGTTTTCTTTAAAAAAAAACCCTTCGGTTTTAAAAAGAACCCTAGATCGGGTTTTTTCGGTTTTCCTATTTTACGAGCGTTCACCGAACCGTTCGTTTTAACGAACGCGTTCATCGGTTTTTCTCTGTTAACGAACGTCCGTTATTTAACCGTTCGTCCGTTTTTCTTTTTCGTCGGATTTTTCCCGTTATTTTCTCAGATTCGATTTCTGATCGAATCTTCGTTTCTGTTTAACTTCTCGCTCGTTTATCGGAATCAGGTGATTCAAGCGCCTAGAGTTTCGTCTCGAAATTCTCTTTCCGTTTAACCTACTCAAACAAGTTTTTGCTACAGTAAAATTTGACCTAGATCCAGATTAGCAAACGAAGTTTCTTTCTTCCGCCGTTTGACTTTCGTTGTTTCTTTCGAGTTGATTCTTTTTGCAAACCGGAGTTCTTAAGTTGAACTTTGTGGTTGGATCTTTCTTCGAGTTTTACCTGTGCATTAGATGAGTACTGATTGTATGCTGGTTTGTTTGCGATAGAGTACCCGGAGTGTGCCGCTTGTTACTTCGACTCGCTAGGTTTTGCGGATCATCAGCAAGGCAAGTAACACTTTGATCATACCCCGTTCATACCCAGTTTTTATTGCATTAGATCTATTTCTCAAACACATTGCATGATTAGGATCTAATTAAACTGTGGGTATTGGGAAGTAGTTGAGTTAGTACCTATTACCTGTTTTCTTATCAAACCCCGGGAGTTACTTCTACGTTGCTTTTATTATTGCCATGCTATGCTCGTAGACGTGGATTGGGTTTGAGAGATATTCATGACAGATGTGAGTGTTTAATAATGGTTCAACTTAAGGTGGCAACTAAAACTCACATCTCTGTGGATTGAGGCACCTGGAGAACCCAGTGTTGTCTGTATGTATAAGGTCCGCCACCCAGGCTCAAAGGGATCATAAGATTATTCATGCTAGAAACTTCCGTGTGCAGCCACAAGCTATTATGGGCTCTAGCATAGCTGAGTAGGTTACAGGATCTCTTGAAGAGGTGGACTAGCAGATGTAGGGGAAAGTAGGTGTACCGGTCCATCCAGAGTAGAGAGTGATTGTTCCTGAAAGACTGTGTCTCGGTCATCCGTTTCTCAAACATCATGCAGTGCGAGAATCAAGCGGAGGCGATCGAGTCTTGTGGGGAAAAGTGCACAAACCTCTGCAGAGTGTACAAACTGATCATGATTAGCCGTGTCCCCGGTTATGGACAACTTGAGTATCTAGTACCTGGATTATCATTTGAATCTCATCACCGTGATACTATTAATTAATTTTGTTGGGTTAATGATGATACTTAATTGGGATTGAGTTGGAGGTACCTTCTCAATGTTTCAACCACCATGATAGTTAAATAAAATTTATTCCTTTTGAAGTAGGATAAAATTGGCTTTTCGCAAAAATGTAACCATAGAGCTTTCCACCAGCCATATATGCATGTAGTATAGTATTATTTTGTTCATTGCTCTCTATGTGTTACATTGCCAGCATATTCTATGTGCTGACCCGTTTTCGGGCTGCAACGTTTCATGTTGCAGACTTTTCAGACGACGAGTAAGGTGCCTTAGGTCGTGGTCTTATACTCAGTGATGCCGCTGGAGTTGATGGACTCACTTATCTTCCAAGTCTTCCGCTGTTATCGTTATTAGATGGCCTTAAGCCATGTCTATCATACTTAGTCTCTTTGGAGATATTCGATGTAATAAGTGTGTGATTGCTACTCTGTTATAAATCCTCCATTTGTACTGTGCGTGTCAGCATTACTGATCCAGGGATGACACTGGTGCACAGCAGCACAGGCCATTTGAGGTCTGGTCGCTACAAAGTTGGTATCAGAGCACATGCTGACTATAGGACACGACCACTAAGCTTAAGCCCTAGAAAGCTTCTCTCTTCTCATTTCTGACTCCTCTCCACTTTCTACTCTTTAGGAATGGGGAATGCAAGGAGCAAGTTCATGCAACCCGACGAAGACACGCCATTTGGACGACATTTGAAGGAAGTCACCAAGTACTTGAACATAGGAATACCAAGTGTCACCGGAACCTACAACGCTACATTACCTGAAGAGGAGAGCTGGAAGATTCAAGTTATCATTCCAGGAAGAACGTTTGCGCCAATTACAGAACCCATAAGAATGGTTTTTGAAGCACCAACTTGGAGTTTAGGGAAGAGCATGGCCGCACACATCGCCATGGGACGCATTGGAGAAGTCTACCACCAGGAGCTTAAGGATACGATTTATCAAATTTGTGGACGTCGAGACACACAATGGGAGATGATCAAGACCAAGAAGGATGGATCAATTGCAGCTTTCATCCAGGAGCAGAACCAACATATTCGACGCCAGGAGAACCAGATGTGCACGGACAAGGAAGAACTAAAGAAGGCACTTACGAAGATCAAGGAACTCCAAGAAGAACTCAAGACTACACGCGAAGGTTATTTGGAGGAAATCAACGCACTAGTAGGGAAGATTGACGACCTGGAGAATAAGATTGGATCATTCGTGGGAAATCCAGTGCCAAAAGCAGAAGTCGACGAATGCACTTGTCCGGATAACTACATCATCATCGACGACACCGACTCGGAACCAAGTGAAGACGATTGGATTGATGAAGCTGGAGCAGACATCATGGAGTCTTCAACGGATCAGAATTTTTTAGTAGACTACCATATCAGTAGTAGCTTTCCCCATTTAGTAGTATAGTTCAAGCACTTTGTAACGCTAGTTAGATCGATTGTTTTGCCTTGTTTGGATTGATTGAGTGATATTGATTGAATTGTCTCATGAGCATATGGGTAGTGTTTTCTCTCTAGACCTCATTCTATTCTTAATTCTCATCTTTTCTAAACCCATCAGATGCCTCCGAGACGCGACGCCGGATTTGTTTTCCCGCCAGAGATCACCCAGTTGATCCAGCAACAGAATGCCTTGATGCAAGTGTTAGTTCAGAACCAAGGCAACAACAACAACAACCCACCGCCACCACCACCTGTTGATCACTTAGCCCGTTTCTTAAGGCTAAACCCGCCGGTGTTTTCCAGTAGCACCGAGCCGATTGTTGCAGATGATTGGCTCCGCAAAGTTGGAAGGGAGTTGACCACTGCAGGATGCACAGATGCGGAAAGAGTGCATTTTGCCGCACATCAGCTTGATGGACCCGCAGCATCATGGTGGGAGAATTATACAGCCACGCACCCTATTGACACTGTCACATGGGACCAGTTTCAGCAAGCTTTCCGTACAGCACATGTTTCAGCAGGAGCTATGGCTATGAAGAAGCGTGAGTTTCGCAACCTATGCCAAGGAGGACGCACCGTAGGCCAGTATGTGGAGGAATTCAGTAAGCTAGCACGTTATGCACCAGATGACGTTGCTACGGATGCTGCCAAGCAGGAAAAGTTTCTGGAAGGATTGAATGATGAGCTGAGTATGCAGTTGATGGTAGCAACCTTCAACAACTACCAGGAACTGGTAGATATAGCTCTCATGATTGAAGGGAAGCAACAGCAGATTGAAAACCGCAAAAGGAAGTATGGACAAGGAAAGTATAATTCTGGAGCCCAGCAGAAGCCACGATTTACCCCGAAGCCGGGAGGACAGTTTCAGCATACCCATGGAGGAGGTAGTTCGCACAACCATAATGGCTCCAAGAATGGTAATGGGAATGGAGGAGGAAACGGACAGAACCGCACCAACCCATCTACCCCAACCAAGAGAGATCTGAGTCACATTACTTGTTTCAAGTGCCAGAAGACGGGACATTACGCTACCGATTGTCCCGAAGCCCTAAATGGAAATGGCAATGGAAGCTCTGGGAAGAAGCCGAACCCGTTCAACAAAGGACATGTGAACCACGTGAGCGTGGAGGAGGTTGAAGCTCAGCCTGATGCAGTAATAGGTAAGTTTTTGGTTAAGTCATTTACTGCAACTGTTCTTTTCGATACTGGTGCATCGCATTCATACATATCAAGGGGATTCGTGAACAAGTTTAAGATGTCCACCCAAGTTCTCAAAACCCCTATGTTAGTAACCTCGCCAGGAGCAGAGTATATGGCCACCCAAGGATGTTTTCAGATACCATTGGCCATTGGTAGGCATGTTTTCCCCTCAGACCTCATTGTTTTGGAATCGCAAGGTTTGGATGTGATTTTGGGAATGGATTGGCTATCGTTGTATGGAGGAAACATCGATTGTGCCAACAAGACTATTTTGCTTACCACCCCGGAAGGAAAAAGGATCAAGTATGTATCCCGGCATATGCCGAAGAGGACACAAGTGAATTCCTTATCAGGAGTTGTACGGGAGGAAGTACCAGTGGTGAAGGATTACCCGGATGTATTTCCAGAAGAGTTGCCAGGCATGCCACCAGATAGAGACATTGAGTTTTTGATTGAACTTTTGCCAGGCACCGGGCCAATATCTAAGAGACTGTACAGGATGCCCGCAAAGGATTTGGAGGAAATTAAGAAGCAGATCAAGGAGTTACTGGATAAAGGCTATATTCGCCCAAGTTCGTCACCTTGGGGATCACCAGTACTTCTATTGGAGAAGAAAGATGGATCACTAAGGATGGTTGTTGATTACCGAGGATTGAATGAAGTGACCATCAAAAACAAGTACCCACTGCCAATGATAAATGATTTGTTCGACCGCCTGCAAGGAGCTAAAGTATTTTCCAAGATCGACCTACGATCAGGATACCATCAGTTAAAGATTCGAGATCAGGATATACCCAAGACGGCCTTTACCACCAGATATGGATTGTATGAGTATACCGTTATGTCATTTGGACTGACTAATGCACCTGCCTATTTCATGAACCTGATGAACAAAGTATTTATGGAGTTTTTGGATAAGTTCGTCGTGGTATTCATTGATGATATTTTAATCTTTTCCAAGGATGAGGAAGAGCATGAGGAGCATTCGCGATTGGTACTTGAGAAGCTCAGAGAACATCAGCTATATGCCAAGTTCAGCAAATGTGAGTTTTGGTTGAAGAAAGTTGGATTCCTTGGACATGTTATTTCTGCAGAAGGAATAGCAGTAGACCCTGCCAAGGTTGACACAGTGACAAATTGGGAATCGCCCACTACAGTTGGAGAAATCCGGAGTTTTCTTGGACTCGCAGGATACTACCGGAGATTTATTGAAAAATTCTCAAGGATTGCTAAACCCATGACTGAGCTATTGAAGAAGGACACCAAATTCAATTGGACTGAGGATTGCGAAGCTAGTTTCCAAGAGTTGAAGAAACGATTGATTACCTCACCCGTGTTGATCCTGCCAGATCAACGCAAGGACTATGAAGTTTATTGCGACGCTTCTCGTCGAGGACTTGGAGCAGTACTTGTGCAGGAAGGAAGAGTTGTTTCGTATGCTTCACGACAACTTAAACCCCATGAGAAGAATTATGCTACACATGATTTGGAATTAGCAGCCGTGGTGCATGCATTGAAGACATGGAGACATTTTCTCATCGGAAACCATTGTGAGGTGTACACGGATCACAAGAGTTTGAAGTACATTTTCACGCAGAAGGAGTTAAATCTCAGGCAGAGGAGATGGTTGGATCTCATCAAAGACTATGATATGAGATTGCATTATCACCCTGGAAAGGCTAACGTAGTAGCAGACGCGTTGAGCCGCAAGAGTCATGTCAACAACATCAAGACAGGAGAATTACCTCAGGAGTTGGCCGGGGACCTTCGCGAGCTATGTTTGGAGATAGTCCCTAGAGGCTATTTAGCGACATTGGAGATTCAGTCTACCTTGATGGAAAAGATCAGAGAAGCTCAGAAGGCAGACAAGGAGATTGAAGAGATAAAGGAGAAGATGAGCAAAGGAAAAGCCAAGGGATTTCGTGAGGATGAGCACGATACCTTACGGTTTGAAGACCGCGTATATGTGCCAAATGATCCGGAGATCAGAAAGTTGATTTTGCAAGAAGCCCATGATTCACCGTACTCGATACACCCAGAAAATACCAAGATGTATTTGGATTTGAAGAATACCTTCTGGTGGACCGGAATGAAGAAGGATATTGCGGAGTTTGTAGCAGTTTGTGATGTATGTCAGAGAGTGAAGGCAGAGCATCAGAAGCCAGCAGGATTGTTACAGCCATTGCCGATACCCGAATGGAAGTGGGATAAAATAGGCATGGATTTTATCACAGGATTACCCAGGACCCGTTCAGGCTATGACTCAATATGGGTTGTAGTCGACCGTTTGACGAAAGTAGCTCATTTTATTCCAGTGAAGACCACTTACACCGGTGCTAAGTTGGCGAAGATATACATGACCAGGATAGTATGTTTGCATGGAGTTCCGAGGACCATTGTATCAGACAGAGGAACCCAATTTACCTCGAAGTTTTGGAAGCAGCTACATGAAACGTTGGGAACCAGGCTGGAATTTAGTACAGCATTTCACCCGCAGACAGATGGATAGACCGAGAGAGTCAACCAGATTTTCGAGGACATGTTGAGAGCATGTGCTCTAGATTATGGATCTAGTTGGGACTACAATTTGCCATATGCAGAGTTTTCATATAACAACAGTTATCAAACCAGTTTGAAGATGGCCCATTTCGAAGCTTTGTACGGAAGGAGGTGTAGAACACCGTTGTTATGGGACGAAGTTGGAGACCGTCAGTTGTTTGGACCAGATTTGATTAAGGAGTCTGAACAGAAAGTAAGGTTGATTCGCGATAGGCTCAAGGTAGCCCAGTCCAGGCAGAAGAGCTATGCTGATTCGAGCTATGCTGATTCTAAACGAAAGGAGACAGTTCACGAAGTCGGAGACCGAGTGTATCTTCGAGTATCACCCCTTCGAGGAGTGAAGCGCTTTGGAGTTAAGGGAAAGTTAGCGCCCCGTTTTATCGGACCATACAGAGTGTTGGAACGTATGGGAGAAGTTGCTTACAAGCTGGAATTGCCCGACGGATTGTCTGAAGTACATGATGTATTTCATGTTTCGCAGTTGAAGAAGTGCCACGCAGAGATGGCTGAGATACCACTGAGAGATACTGTGCCACTGGAAGCGATTCAGTTGGAAAGTGATTTGACTTATGAGGAGAAACCAGTTAAGATTCTCGAGTATGCCAGCCGAGTTACCCGCAGCAAGGTCATCAAGTTTTGCAAAGTTCAGTGGAGTCACCACACAGAAGATGAGGCCACCTGGGAGCGAGAGGAAGATCTACGGAAAAACCACTCCCACCTGTTTTCTAGCCAACCCGAATCTCGAGGGTGAGATTCATCTTAAGGGGGGTAGGTTTGTAACATCCCAAATTTCCAATTTGGTATGTTATACATAGATCATCATTGCATATCATGTTTTATTGCATTTTGACAAATCCTCGATAAACCCTAAGCAACTCAAGGACCCTCGGAGAGAGTTGGGGATTTTCTCGAATTTTCATATTTGATTTTTCAAACGAGGATTGGGATTTTACTTATTTTTCTCTCCGGAAAAATATTTCATTCTCAAACTAAACAAGAGGAGAAGATATGACTTTTCCAAAACAATTGAAATACTGGAGGAAAAATGTTAAAATCATTATTTGGAATTTATTGGATTTTATTTGCAATTTTTATTGCATTTAAAAATATGCATGTTTTCAAAATATTTATTTTTGATTTTAAAAATGTTCACCCTATTCTAGATTTTCTAACTAGACGGGGAAAATTTATTTCATATTTTTCTGATATTTATTTATTTTTCTACGCATTTTTCTTCGCGGAACTTCTAAAAAAAAGAGAACGCCCGCGCGCCGACTGGGCCAAAGGCCCAGCCGACGGCCCACCTCGCCGCCCGTCGTCTCCGTCCCGGAGACGGTCGCTGCCGGAGTCCGCCTCGCCTACGTCGCCGCCCGGCTTGGCCCCTCCTCCAAGCACCCCTCCCCCCCCTCATATATAGCCCCCCCTCGCCTCCTCCCCCGAACGCCGCCGCCCGCCGCACCCGCCGCCGCACCCGCGCCGCGCCGCCGCCTCGCGCCGCCGCTCGCCGCCCCGCCGCCGCCCCTCGCCCTCGCCCGAGCCCCGCCGCCCGAGCCCCGCACCCCGCCCCGCCGGAGCACCCCGCCGGAGTAGCCCCGACGAGGTACTGCCTCACTGTCGTTTTGCGTTGACCGGTTTTCTTTTAAAAAAAAACCCTTCGGTTTAAAAAAAACCCTAGATCGGTTTTTTTTCGGTTTTCCTATTTTACGAGCGTTCACCGAACCGTTCGTTTTAACGAACGCGTTCATCGGTTTTTCTCTATTAACGAACGTCCGTTATTTAACCGTTCGTCCGTTTTTCTTTTTCGTCGGATTTTTCCCGTTATTTTCTCAGATTCGATTTCTGATCGAATCTTCGTTTCTGTTTAACTTCTCGCTCGTTTATCGGAATCAGGTGATTCAAGCGCCTAGAGTTTCGTCTCGAAATTCTCTTCCCGTTTAACCTACTCAAACAAGTTTTTGCTACAGTAAAATTTGACCTAGATCCAGATTAGCAAACGAAGTTTCTTTCTTCCGCTGTTTGACTTTCGTTGTTTCTTTCGAGTTGATTCTTTTTGCAAACCGGAGTTCTTAAGTTGAACTTTGTGGTTGGATCTTTCTTCGAGTTTTACCTGTGCATTAGATGAGTACTGATTGTATGCTGGTTTGTTTGTGATAGAGTACCCGGAGTGTGCCGCTTGTTACTTCGACTCGCTAGGTTTTGCGGATCATCAGCAAGGCAAGTAACACTTTGATCATACCCCGTTCATACCCAGTTTTTATTGCATTAGATCTATTTCTCAAACACATTGCATGATTAGGATCTAATTAAACTGTGGGTATTGGGAAGTAGTTGAGTTAGTACCTATTACCTGTTTTCTTATCAAACCCCCGGGAGTTACTTCTACGTTGCTTTTATTATTGCCATGCTATGCTCGTAGACGTGGATTGGGTTTGAGAGATATTCATGACAGATGTGAGTGTTTAATAATGGTTCAACTTAAGGTGGCAACTAAAACTCACATCTCTGTGGATTGAGGCACCTGGAGAACCCAGTGTTGTCTGTATGTATAAGGTCCGCCACCCAGGCTCAAAGGGATCATAAGATTATTCATGCTAGAAACTTCCGTGTGCAGCCACAAGCTATTATGGGCTCTAGCATAGCTGAGTAGGTTACAGGATCTCTTGAAGAGGTGGACTAGCAGATGTAGGGGAAAGTAGGTGTACCGGTCCATCCAGAGTAGAGAGTGATTGTTCCTGAAAGACTGTGTCTCGGTCATCCGTTTCTCAAACATCATGCAGTGCGAGAATCAAGCGGAGGCGATCGAGTCTTGTGGGGAAAAGTGCACAAACCTCTGCAGAGTGTACAAACTGATCATGATTAGCCGTGTCCCCGGTTATGGACAACTTGAGTATCTAGTACCTGGATTATCATTTGAATCTCATCACCGTGATACTATTAATTAATTTTGTTGGGTTAATGATGATACTTAATTGGGATTGAGTTGGAGGTACCTTCTCAATGTTTCAACCACCATGATAGTTAAATAAAATTTATTCCTTTTGAAGTAGGATAAAATTGGCTTTTCGCAAAAATGTAACCATAGAGCTTTCCACCAGCCATATATGCATGTAGTATAGTATTATTTTGTTCATTGCTCTCTATGTGTTACATTGCCAGCATATTCTATGTGCTGACCCGTTTTCGGGCTGCAACGTTTCATGTTGCAGACTTTTCAGACGACGAGTAAGGTGCCTTAGGTCGTGGTCTTATACTCAGTGATGCCGCTGGAGTTGATGGACTCACTTATCTTCCAAGTCTTCCGCTGTTATCGTTATTAGATGGCCTTAAGCCATGTCTATCATACTTAGTCTCTTTGGAGATATTCGATGTAATAAGTGTGTGATTGCTACTCTGTTATAAATCCTCCATTTGTACTGTGCGTGTCAGCATTACTGATCCAGGGATGACACTGGTGCACAGCAGCACAGGCCATTTGAGGTCTGGTCGCTACAACGCGATAAGGAGATGAACATGTCCTCTCTATCGCCAAATGTCCATAGGGTTGTAATGATCATTGCTCATGATGAAGCATATATTAACACATGTAGGATTCAGAGACGTCAGGATTGAAGCTTCAACAACGTTAGTGCTCTCATCCAGACCTCTTGACTCACAAATGTTTCTAGATTTATTGTGGTGTCAATGTAGAGTAAAAACAGAGTATTTGTATAATATAGAGAGAAAATTATGGAATATTGCTGGAGATGAATGTTTTCAGGGCTAAGAAAATAGTGGCTGGCCACATTAATTATTCCGACCACAATAGTGATGAAGAGTAGTGTTGGCTAATCTTGACTTGACCGTGAACTTAGTCAACTTAAATTGTTGTCTATGGAGTAGTAAATTAAATTACAATTCCAGCGGTTAGGCTACTCCTTCCTTCATTGTTCTGAAGGTACAAATTGATCACGATGTTTTTGATCTGGTACAAACAATGAAACAACAAACATACAATTTAACCATTAGATTCCTCACTGTCACAGAAGTAATATAAAAACTAAACAGTAAAGCTCCATCATGCCAAACGAACACATAAAGAGTATATTTGAAAAAAATTGGTTCTTCAAATATTGACTTTTGAGACCTGGTTTTTATTTACTCGGAGAGGACTGAATTTTTGCATTTGTGTTCAATGTTTAGACAACAGTACGGAGTGTTTGGTCTCTCTTTCCAATTGTCTTGGAATATGCTTGTGAGGCGTGCAACCAGCAAGTGACAATGAACAAATATATGGTTCACCAAGCATAAATGTGAAGATAGCATATCAAAGCTGCCTTGAGAAGCTGCCCCATGTGCTAAAATAGTAGTAGCCCATAAAAGCCATGCAATGTGGTGGCCCAGAGAGGCACCTTGATTTCACACATTCCCAATCGATAAATAGTGGTCGCTCCCTCGCCTCTAGCAACAATGAACAGAGGGCATCCCATATATCCATAAAGTAGTAAGTGCATGGCATATTTATACAAATTGTCTCGGCTTGAAAGGCATCAGGAATTATTTTACAGCTAGGTGGTGGAGTGAATTGACCATTTTCATTGCCCTGGCCTTGGCTTGTAGAACAAATTGGAACTGGCTCGGATGGGGAGAAACCTTCGCGGTCAACCAACTGCAGGCCAAATGTCCAGGCTCTGCAGCCTGCTGTGTGGCCACTCTCTAACTTAAAAATCGTACGTCCTGACATGTCGTCGGGAATAGTACATTGGAGTTGATGACAACATGGATAGCCTCTCTTGCCACCATTCCTCATGTAACAAGCCTTTATCGAACCAATTCAACAAGCTTAACTGTACCGTATGGCCCTCTAGCTCCTGCGTGTTCAACATGATGCAGCTCGCCACATAAATGACGAAAATATACAGCTCACTAGGCAATTGCACCAATCGGATGAGTGTCGGATCTCGTAAGGAGTGGAGAACGATATAGTTCATTCACATGAGAGGAATGGCTATAGGAAAGTTGGAGGAAAAAACATAGTGATGGAAAAACACATTGTGTTTATTTTGCGCTGATGATTGCCGGTTTCCAAACCTATTGTTTGTAATAAGGAGAATAGGTGTAAACTGCAAGCTACAAGGGTGTAGCATAGCATAAACCCACACAAACGATGATCTCAGGGGGGAAGGAAACATCACAAGGGGCAGCGATATGTCAAATGAAAACCAACCAACTCGATGAAAAAGACATTGTTTATTATAGGCCTAAAATTTGAAGTGTGTAGCGGCCTCCACCTCCGCATGAAAACCAACCAACTCGATGAAAAATGTGGATTTACTAAAGCTTGCCGGTTATTTGCCTATCAATTTGGTCTTCTAGGGTTTTGTTGGCCAGTGTGGTTCCGTTTTCTACCGTGCCTGTGGCCCTGCTGTTTAGCTTCCACGTAGAGAGCACGTGCAAAGCCAACAGCTAGCCACCGCTTTACCTCTCTCTTATCGAGAAAATCCAACACACGTTCTATCCTCTCCTCAACCCAACACACGTTCCTTCCTCGTGTTTGCCTACCGCCGCAGGTAGCCGCCCCCTCCCCTGCTCCTCCCCTCCATCTGCTCTAACCGGGTGCGACATGCCCTCCCATGCTCCTCCTCTCCCTTTCACCTGATGGGCGCGATGTACCATGGAGGGGTCGTGAAGTCTGTCGCCGATGAAGCCGAGAGCTGTCAGTTGGCAGCAAAACCACTACTCCACCTGCAAAAGCTCGCCATTGTATTAGGTCCTTGCTATATATTTCTCTTCACACATACTAGTTTAATATGTTTTTTTAGAAAAGGAGGATTACCTCCGGCCTCTGCATCAGAGTGATGCTTGCAGCCTCTTTATTAAGCCAAGTGTCTGAAGTGTTTGTGACCGAGAACAAGCTCAAACACAGCTGAAATAAGAAGTATAAAATGCCACAACCGGCGAAAATAGAATAAGATGACTAAATACATATCCTAGTTTAATTAGTATCAAGACATAACTTGGGGAGGAGGAAGATAGATTCAGAGAGGGGTACAGGTACAGCTAAGGCCAACTTCAACGCATCACTACTCCATACGGACGTCTCTTTTGTGCGGATTTTACCGTTTGGGTCAGGCAAATGGGTGGGTCCCGCCGTTTTTCTAGACACTAGTAGAAAAAGGGCCATTTGTCCCGGTTTGTAGGGCCCATTTGTCCCGCTTGGGGAACCAGGACTAATGGGTCGGTACTAAAGCCCTATACCTGTAGTTCCGGTTCTTACACCAACCGGGACAGATGGGCCTCCACGTGGCCGCTGCGGCGAGCCCAGACAGGAGGGCCTTTGGTCCCGGTTGGTAGCACCAACCGGGACCAAAAGGCATCCACGCGTCAGCAGCTGGCAGGAGCTGAGGTTTTTTTTAAGAGGGTGGTTAAGGGGGTTTTGGGGGGTTAATTTAGGGTGTTAGTTAGCTAATAGAGAGAAGTGTCCTCTCTTATCTCCGTGCTTGGTTTACCAACGCTACTGCTATGCCTAAACATGGCTTAGATTGAAGTGAAGGCAACATGTGGTGCATGTCGAAAGTAATACTAATCCTAACTTGATCAAGTTTGGATTAGTACTACTTTCGACATGCACCACATGTTGCCTTCACTTCAATCCAATCCTTGTTCATTTCACCCACTAATATATAAAAACTCTTCATGCTCGCATCATGCATCATCATAATAACAAGTCCTACTAATCATCATCATAAACTTCTACTCGTTATTAATAACAAGTCATACGATCATCATCCTCATAGTCATCGAACCAAGCAAACTTAACTGTTCTTAGTACATGATCATCAGTATTTGGTAGGACCTAAATACCCTCTTTAAGGTAAAATAGCATAAAACAATATAGGCCCTGATTCTCCATTATGGAGAAAGGAGATCATTATGGAGAATGGAGATCATCCTGTCTCCAATTCTTGCGCTTCGCTTCCTTTTGCTTCCAAGAACCTCATTACGACTGTCCATACATTTTTTCCATTCTTTGATTAGCATGTGTTCACCGGTCTTAGAAATCCGGTATGGACAGGTGAGATTCGTAGGATGACCTGGCTGTATGTTCAAAACATCAAGGCGACCATTCTGATACATCAAATGAGGCACACATTCCATCGGGATTTTCTGTTGAAAAACATAGTAATAACTTCGTAGTTAGCAATGATGTACTAGTTTTAGAAGTATGCAAAAGATGCACGGATGTCGTAATAGTAAAAAATCTTACCAGGGTATCTCCATAGAAGTTACCATGGTTCAACACGTGCACTAGTGGCACGTATTGACCATAATTTGGAGGAGTATCATAATAGGTATTGTAATTCTCAAGGTCAGTACAAAATGCGATCAGATGATTTTTCTCCTGATAAGTTAATTCGGAGTCATCGGTGTAGTGGGTTTTGTCTACCATTTTCCGCACATTGTTTGAAGAATGAAAATAAGCTGTCAATGGAAATAAACTGTCAACTATTTTGAAATAAATAATATAAATTAGCTAATAACTATGTTTGAGAAACTCACATAGCGGTAGAATTGGAAGCGTATCAACAAGGACCCAAATGTCCATATTGTCTTGCTCGATGTCAGGATCACCAAGATCCATGGTGACAAGCATATCCTCATAAAAACCATACATCTTGCAAAGTGCTTTCCAATTTGGGCAACCAAAATGGGTTATGCTCTGAGAATTGTACAGATTTATTTCAAAATCCATACCATGATGGGTCCTTAGGTGAATTTTCTTTGTTTCGGAACTTTCATGGTCTTCAAAACCCATCCTCTCCAAGACATAGTGTCTTGCATGGCATGGGATAAGCTAGTCGAATTGTAAAAGATGAAAATTACACGTTGAAATAGTTGAAGTCATGCTTAATTACGAAAAAACAACCTTGTCGTCGTTGCGTACCGTTTCAACATCGAAGGTCTCCTGGAGCTTAATGTTGAAGCACCGATCTTCGTCCACGTGAGGGCACCTGTCGCACAGACCTCGGTCGTTGTTGCACCAGGAGCACTCCCCCGGGAGACTTTCGTTGTCTGAGTACGACATTTCCTATGTTCATAATTCAAAGGTTAAACTTGTACAATTAAATATATGTACTACAAAAACTAAATTAGAACATTATTATTCATCACGGGTTGACTATCGGTCTGTCGAGTCTTTTCTTGAAAACTCTCAGCTCACGTGGTGTATATATTCGACCATCGGTGATGGTAGCTCCTCCTTTCGTTCCCGAGTGCATTACACCAAATTGTCTAGCACACGGGAACGAAGGTGAAGCTACCCCACGACAACAGTCGGGATTCTTCGTCCTCTCATATATGGTGGAGACTCTCCCACACTGATTCCTCTCTGACATTTGCGACCGTCCACTACTAGGGAAAAGCCTAGCAGCAGCGCGGGTTTTGGGTGTATCAGTAGCGCAGGTGCCACGCTACCGATACGGTGCCACAGCTAACTTGTAGTAGTAGCGCGTGTTGACACACGCTACTGCCATACATGGTTAGCTATAGCGTGCGTTGCAGACAGCGCTACTGCTAATTATCTGTAGCGGGTCTTATACCCCGCGCTACTGCTATTACTTTCAAAAACAAAAAAAATCTCGATCACGTGCGTGTTGTCAATGGCAGTAGTGGTTCGATCTAGCGACGGTTGGCGTCGCCGGTGGCATGAACGGACAGCGGAAGACCAGATCCGGCGGTGGCTGTTGGAGAGGGCCTGTTTCTATGGAAGAGCCAGGCCGCGGCGTGGGGCTCCTCTTCCCGACCATGCCAGATAGCTCCGGGTCGTCCATGGCGACGACCTGCACGAGCATGGACATGGGAGGGTGAGTCAAACCAGAGGAAGAGAGAGAAAAAGAAAACCGAGGGAGAGAGGAAGGTGATGGAGGGAGCAGCAGAGCTAGTTAGCGGTGGTGAGGTGCTCAGGTGTGGTGCCGCGGGGCGGCGGCCTCCTAGACGTCGGTGGAAGACCGCCGAGCTCCTAGACGCCAGTGGCGCGAGGCCGTGGCCTCTTTCGGCGCCACGGAGGAGGAAGGGCACATGGGCAAGAGGTCCATGTGAGAGTGTATGGAAAGTGAGAGGAGAGAGTGGCGCAAGAGAGGAGGGTTTGGGGGAGGAGATGGGGATTCGGCCGAGGATATGCCGACTTCACCTACCTCGTACTTAGTAGTAGCGAGGGGTATAAACCCGTGCTACAAACTTAGTTGTAGTGTGGGTTTATACCCCTCACTACTACTATGGCATGTCTCGGGGGCACGATAGAGACCGCTTAGTAGTAGCGAGGGTTAAAAACCCGCGCTACTACCATCAACTTAGTAGTAGCGAGGGGTAAAAACCCGCGCTACTAGTAAGTAGCAGTAGCGAGGGGTATAAACCCTCACTACTAGTAAGCGTCTGCCTATAAGCTTTTCCCTAGTAGTGGTCGGTGATGGTAGCTCCTCCTTTCGTTCCCGAGTGCATTACACCAAATTATCTAGCACACGGGAACGAAGGAGAAGCTACCCCACGACAACAGTCGGGATTCTTTGTCCTCTCATATATGGTGGAGACTCGACAGACTTAAAGTCAACCCGAAATATCGTTTAATTATCTTTCTAAAAAAAGGACATATCGAGGGCCTGAAATTTTCCGGAATGGAAATATACATGTTTTTATCTACATCATATGAGCATTCAAACTTGATGGCCATTACATTTCAATGGTTGAAAATATGAGCAAAAACATTTCAAAATATCTTATAGGACTCATATTGACATGGAGATTTGGCTGGTCTCACCTCGAGGTCGGAGGGGGGTCGGTGACAGGGACGACGGAGGGGATGATGGAGGGGGCTCCTAGATTTCTGCAAAAACAAAAACCCTATAAGCTATCAACTAATCAAATGCATACGCCTTGCATAGTGCTCTCCAATTTTAGCATTCAAAGTAGGAGTAGTTTTCCAATTTGAGCATTCAATAAGCAAAACCAAATCATAAAATAAATTAGTATTCGAATTAGCATGCATTCAATAAGGAAAACTACATCATCTCCATGCGTCCGTACATCGTCGAATATTATCACTAATACACCTGGAATAGTATCATACATATAGCATCGCTAATACAGCTAGAACCGTAGCGCCCGACGGGTATCGGCGCGGGCGGTGGACACCCAAAGAGAAGGAACCATCACAGGATCATATCTCCAGTGAGATCCCTGAAGAACCTGCCAGGTATTGTCGAACCTGCCCTCCAATGCAACCATGTAGCGACGGACGTGCTCGTCCTGCTCGCTGACACGGTGACGTACCACCTCCGCGGTGTCCGGAAGCCTCGGCACCGTCACTGGCCCACGCGACCGTCACCAAACAAGGTTCGGGTCAACGACGGGCTGGCTCCTCACCAATCTATGCCCCCCGGAAGGTAGCACCTCCCAATACCAGCCCGGCGGAGCCCAGTCCCAGACATGGCCCCTCTGATCAAGCAGGCCTCCTCCGCCGAGTCGACGACGATGATGCGGGATAGGCATCGTCGACGTCGATGCGGGAATAATTGCTTTAACTAAAAAAATAAACTAGTTCTATTAATTTTCTTGCTAAAAATAAACTACTTCTATAGTAAAATAAAGTAGTTTTATTAAATCAACTAGTTCAACTACTAAGCACTTACTATAAATAAAATAAAGTAGTACTTACTAAAAATAAACTACTTCTATAGTAAAATAAAATAGTTTTATTAAATCAACTAGTTCAACTACTAAGCACTTACTATAAATAAAATAAAGTAGTAATTACTAAAAATAAACTACTTCTATAGTAAAATAAAGTAGTTTTATTAAATCAACTAGTTCAACTACTAAGCACTTACTATAAATAAAATAAAGTAGTACTTACTAAAAATAAACTAGTTTAACTAGTGCTATTATTTATCGACCCCCCCCCCCTGTGCCTCATGTAGAAGTTATCGGGGAGGGGGTATATCGACAACGACATACCCGATAAAAAATAAGAAGAGGAAGAAGAAGAAAAAAAGAGAAGAAGAAGAAAGGAACAGAGGAGAAGATCGAAGAAAAAAAGAAGAAAAAAAAGAAGAAAAAAAAGAGGAGAAGAAGAAAGGAATAGAGGAGAAGCAGAAAAAATAGAATAATATATTCTATATTTTCTTCTTCTCCTCTATTCCTTTCATCTTCTCCTCTTTTTTTCTTCTTTTTTTCTCTTCTTATTTATTTCTCCGCTTCTTCCTCTCCTCTTCTTCTCCTTCTTCTCCTAATTCTTCTCCTCCCTCTTCCTCTTCTTATATCCATACATACATACATAGCCACATGCATCCATACATATATGAACAAAATTAATACCTACTCATTAACAACCTAAATAAAAAAATACATATATGAACATTATATCCATACATACATAGCCACATCCACACATACATATATCTACATACATATATACATTATATATATGAACAAAAAATATCATCACAAAATTTGACAAGGGCGGCGGCTCACAGCGTGGGCGCACGGCGACGGCGACAGCGGGGGCGGCGAGGGCAACGGCGGGGAAGGCAAGGGCACGGCGACGGCGGCGGTGGGGGCGGCGGATGGCGTCGGGGCAGCCTGGCGGCGTCGATGTCGTCGGCGTCGTCGGGGGAGGAACTGAATAAAATTTTGACAAGTGATGTATATATAGCCAGAGCTTTGGTCCCGGTTCGTGGCACCAACCGGGACCAATGCCCCCCTTTGGTCCCGGTTCGTGCCACGAACCGGGACCAAAGATCTCTTTTCAGCAGCCCAAAGGTCGGGAAACAGAGACCTTTGGTCCCGGTTGGTGGCACGAACAGGGACCAAAGGGTGACATTGGTCCCGGTTGGTGTTACGAACCGGGACCAAAGGGGGGCATTGGTCCCGGTTGGTGCCACCAACCGGGACCAACAGGTGGCACAACGGTGGTGTGGTGTGAGTTTAGTCCCACCTTGCTAGCTGGGAGAGCTCAGCACCTGTTTATAAGCTGTGTTGCGGCTCAGGTGTTGAGCTCCTCTCTAATATGCAGGCAGTACTTTCCTACCATTGTCACTGCCATGTTGGGCCTATTGGGCCTGCGGGCCTGCATCCTGGCCCATGTACAGATGGGTTTCTAGTCATATGCAGGCTGTGTGGCCCAGTTGGCGGCATTTTTTTTTCCAGTATTTTTGTTCTCTTATTTGAATTATTTATTTTCTTTTGTTTTTTTCTTTATTTTTTTAATTCTTTTTGCTTTTAGGTCAGAATAATTATAAACTTTCTGTTAGTGCCATTAGTTTCCAAATTTGAATTCTTTGAAATTTGTGTGAATCACTAGTTTGTGAATAACTTCGCTATAAAAATATATTTTCAGTGATTCTTTTTCCTGCGATTTAATATTACTGTGTTTGATCATTATATTCAAAAACAGATTTTGTTATTTTAGTTTCTACGAAAAAAATCTTTATGAAAATTCATTTTGCTATTAAAGTTTCTAACCGAAAATTCTTTATGATAATTCTTTTTGCTTTTCATGTTTTGAACAGAAAATACATTGAAAATTTTAGTTGCATAAATTTTATATAATTTTAGTTTAAAAAATACTAGAGGTTTATAAAAGCTTTTTAGTTGATTCCTTTTGCTATTAGAGTTCATTATTTTTTATAATTTTAGATTTATATAATATAATATTAGTTCATTCTTTGAGCTAAATGACCCTGAAATTGAAAAGCACTACAAATGAACTTTGAAAAGGTTGAAAGTTGGCATGGTATCATCATTTCACCCACATAGTACGTGCTAAAAAGTTGACAGGGTTATAGGAAAACTGGATGCACTTCATGTACAAAATGGATAATCTCTTTCGAAGTATCAGGGTTTCGAACGAAAACTCATCTGTTACAAAGGGATTCCATTTTTGAACTTATTTGTACTCCAGACTTTTTGTGTGTTCAAAATGCACCATTCAAAGTCACATCATCAATTTTCAACCCTTCATGACTTCATTTGTTATTTTTCATGCATTTACTATTTTTTTGAGCTAAATGACCCTGAAATTGAAAAGCACTACAAATGAACTCTGAAAAGGTTGAAAGCTGGCATGGTATCATCATTTCACCCACATAGCATGTGCTAAAAAGTTGAGAGGGTTACGGCAAAAACTGGATGCACTTCGTGTCCAAAATGGACAATCTCTTTCGAAGTATCAGGGTTTCATACGGAAACTCGTCTGTTACATGGATATTCTAGATCAAAGGCATCATCATAATAGTTGTGGAGAGAAAGTCTTCACTTTTTCTTCGCTTGTGTCATTTGCTTATCAAGCCGTAACCATGGATAATTTTCATCGTTTAACAGGGTGCTTGGGTCAGCCTTGACTTTGAAGGGAGGAATTTCATGAAACTTTTCATAATCTTCAGACATGTCTGTCTTGCCCTCCACTCCCACGATGTCCCTTTTTTCTGAAAGAACTATGTGGCGCTTTGGCTCATCGTATGATGTATTCGCTTCCTTGTCTTTTCTTTTTCTCGGTTTGGTAGACATGTCCTTCACATAGAAAACCTACGCCACATCATTGGCTAGTTCGAATGGTTCATAAGTGTACCCAAGATTGTCCAGATCCACTATTGTCATTCCGTACTGTGGGTCTACCTGTACCCCGCCTCCTGACAGATTGACCCATTTGCACTTAAACAAAGGGACCTTAAAATCATGTCCGTAGTCAAGTTTCCATATGTCCACTATTTAACCATAATATGTTTCCTTTCCCTCTTGGTTGACTGCATCAAAGCGGACACTGCTGTTTTGGTTGCTGCTCTTTTGATCTTGGGCGATCGTGTAAAATGTATTCCCATTTATCTCGTATCCTTTGTAAGTCAATAAAGTCGAAGATGGTCCCCTGGACAACGAGTACAACTCATCACAAACAGTGTGTCACCTCTGAGATGTGTTTCTAACCAACTGCTGAATGTACTGATGTGTTCACATGTAATCCAGTCATGACACTGCTCCGGGTGTTTGGAGCGCAGACTGTTCTTGTGTTCATCGATATACGGGGTCACCAAGGTAGAGTTCTGTAGAACTCTGTAGTGTGCTTGAGACCAAGAATGCCCGTCCCTGCATATTATTGCAGTCAACACAAAACCCAAAACCGCGATATAGGGAGACCTATCTTCTTAAGGCCAGGAATGAAGTCAACACAAAACCCAATGACACCCTCTGTTTGATGGCCCATGGAGATGCTTCCTTCTGGCCTAGCGCGGTTACAAACATATTTCTTTAGGACTTCCATGAACCTCTCAAAGGGGAACATATTGTGTAGAAATACAGAGCCCAGAATGACAATCTCATCGACTAGATGAACTAGGACGTGCATCATGATATTGAAGAATGATGGTGGGAACACCAGCTCGAAACTGGCAAGACATTGCGCCACATCACTCCTTAGCCTTGGTATGATTTCTGGATCGATCACCTTCTGAGAGATTGCATTGAGAAATGCACATAGCTTCACAATGGCTAATCGGACGTTTTCCGATAGAAGCCCCCGCAATGCAACCGGAAGCAGTTGTGTCATAATCACGTGGGAGTCATGAGACTTTAGGTTCTGGAACATTTTCTCTGGCTTATTTATTATTCCCTTTATATTCGACGAGAAGCTAGACGGGGCCTTCATACTGAGCAGGCATTCAAAGAAGATTTCCTTCTCTTCTTTGGAGGCATGCCGTCTTTTTCGTGCAAACGTTGCAGGTCCTCCCGTGCCTCCGGTGTATCTTTTGTCTTCCCATACACGCCCAAGAAGCCTAGCAGGTTCACGCAAAGGTTATTCGTCACGTGCATCACGTCGATTGAAGAGCGGACCTCTAGGTCTTTCCAGTAGGGTAGGTCCCAAAATATAGATTTCTTCTTCCACATAGGTGCGCGTCCCTCAACGTCATTCGGAACAGATAGTCCACCGGGACCCTTTCCAAAGATTACGTGTAAATCATTGACCATAGCAAGTACGTGATCACCGGTACGCATGGCGGGCTTCTTCCGGTGATCTGCCTCGCCTTTGAAATTCTTGCCTTTCTTTCGACATTGATGGTTGGTCGGAAGAAATCGACGATGGCCATGGTACACATTCTTCTTGCATTTGTCCAGGTATATACTTTCGGTGTTAGCTAAACAGTGCGTGCATGCGTTGTATCCCTTGTTTGTCTGTCCTGAAAGGTTACTGAGAGCGGGCTGCCAATCGTTGATGGTTACAAACAGCAACGCGTGCAGGTTAAATTCCTCCTGTTTGTGCTCATCCCACACACGTACACCATTTCCATTCCACAACTGTAAAAGTTCTTCAACTAATGGCCTTAGGTACACATCAATGTCGTTGCCGGGTTGCTTAGGGCCTTGGATGAGAACTGGCATCATAATGAACTTCCGCTTCATGCACATCCAAGGAGGAAGGTTATACATACATAGAGTCACGGGCCAGGTGCTGTGATTGCTGCTCTGCTCCCCGAAAGGATTAATGCCATCCGCGCTTAAACCAAACCATACGTTCCTTGGGTCACCTGCAAACTCAGCCCAGTACTTTCTCTCGATTTTCTCCACTGCGACCCGTCAGCGGGTGCTCTCAACTTCCCGTCTTTCTTATGGTCCTCTCTGTGCCATCGCATCAACTTGGCATGCTCTTCGTTTCTGAACAGACATTTCAACCGTGGTATTATAGGAGCATACCACAGCACCTTCGCAGGAACCCTCTTCCTGGGGGGCTCGCCGTCAACATCACCAGGGTCATCTCGTCTGATCTTATACCGCAATGCACCGCATACCGGGCATGCGTTCAAATCCTCGTACGGACCGCGGTAGAGGATGCAGTCATTAGGGCAAACATGTATCTTCTGCACCTCCAATCCTAGAGGGCATACGACCTTCTTTGCCGCGTACGTACTGTCGGGCAATTAGTTATCGTTTGGAAGCTTCTTCTACAATACTTTCAGTACCTTCTCAAATCCTTTGTCAGGCACAGCATTCTCTGCCTTCCATTGCAGCAATTCCAGTACAGTACCGAGCTTTGTGTTGCCATCTTCGCAATTGGTTTACAACCCTTTTTTGTGATCCTCTAACATGCGATCGAACTTCAGCTTCTCCTTTTGACTTTCGCATTGTGTCCTTGCATCAACAATGACCCAGTGGAGATCATCATCATCGGGCACATCGTCTGGTTCCTCTTGATCTTCAGCAGCTTCCCCCGTTGCAGCATCACCGTATTCAGGGGGCACATAGTTGTCATCGTCCTCTTCTTTTTCGCTGTCTTCCATCATGTTGGGAATCGTAGCATAATTTTAAAATTTTCCTACGTTCACCAAGATGCATCTATGGAGTATACTAGCAACGAGGGGAAGGGAGTGCATCTACATACCCTTGTAGATCGCGAGCGGAAGCGTTCCAATGAACGTGGATGACGGAGTCGTACTCGCCGTGATCCAAATCACCGATGACCGAGTGCCGAACGGACGGCACCTCCGCGTTCAACACACGTACGGTGCAGCGACGTCTCCTCCTTCTTGATCCAGCAAGGGGGAAGGAGAGGTTGATGGAGATCCAGCAGCACGACGGCGTGGTGGTGGATGTAGCGGGTCTCGGCAGGGCTTTGCTAAGCTTCTGCGAGAGAGAGAGAGAGAGGTGTTGCAGGGGAGGAGGGAGGCGCCCAAGGCTGTTGTATGCTGCCCTCCCTCCCCCCCCTTTATATAGGCCCCCTGGGGGGGCGCCGGCCCCAAGAGATGGGATCTCAAGGGGGGCGGCGGCCACAAGGGGGGAAGGGGTTGCCTTGCCCCCCAAGGCAAGGGGGAACTCCCCCCCCCCCAGGGTTTCCCAACCCTAGGCGCATGGGGGGAGGCCCAAGGGGGGCTCCCCAGCCCACTAAGGGCTGGTTCCCTTCCACTTTCAGCCCACGGGGCCCTCCGGGATAGGTGGCCCCACCCGGTGGACCCCCGGGACCCTTCCGGTGGTCCCGGTACAATACCGGTAACCCCCGAAACTTTCCCGGTGGCCGAAACTGGACTTCCTATATATAATTCTTCACCTCCGGACCATTCCGGAACCTCTCGTGACGTCCGGGATCTCATCCGGGACTCCGAACAACTTTCGGGTTTCCGCATACATATATCTCTACAACCCTAGCGTCACCGAACCTTAAGTGTGTAGACCCTACGGGTTCGGGAGACATGCAGACATGACCGAGACGCCTCTCCGGTCAATAACCAACAGCGGGATCTGGATACCCATGTTGGCTCCCACATGTTCCACGATGATCTCATCGGATGAACCACGGTGTCGAGGATTCGTATGCAATTCCCTTTGTCAATCGGTATGTTACTTGCCCGAGATTCGATCGTCGGTATCCCAATACCTTGTTCAATCTCGTTACCGGCAAGTCTCTTTACTCGTACCGCAATGCATGATCCCGTGACTAACGCCTTAGTCACATTGAGCTCATTATGATGATGCATTACCGAGTGGGCCCAGAGATACCTCTCCGTCATACGGAGTGACAAATCCCAGTCTCGATCCGTGCCAACCCAACAGACACTTTCGGAGATACCCGTAGTGCACCTTTATAGTCACCCAGTTACGTTGTGACGTTTGGCACACCCAAAGCACTCCTACGGTATCCGGGAGTTGCACGATCTCATGGTCTAAGGAAAAGATACTTGACATTGGAAAAGCTCTAGCAAACGAAACTACACGATCTTTTATGCTATGCTTAGGATTGGGTCTTGTCCGTCACATCATTCTCCTAATGATGTGATCCCGTTATCAATGACATCCAATGTCCATAGTCAGGAAACCATGACTATCTGTTGATCAACGAGCTAGTCAACTAGAGGCTTACTAGGGACACGTTGTGGTCTATGTATTCACACATGTATTACGATTTCCGGACAATACAATTATAGCATGAATAATAGACAATTACCATGAACAAAGAAATATAATAATAACCATTTATTATTGCCTCTAGGGCATATTTCCAACAGTCTCCCACTTGCACTAGAGTCAATAATCTAGTTACATTGTGATGAATCGAACACCCATTGCGTCCTGGTGTTGATCATGTTTTGCCCTCGGAAGAGGTTTAGTCAACGGATCTGCTACATTCAGGTCCGTGTGTACTTTACAAATATCTATGTCTCCATTTTGAACACTTTCACGAATGGAGTTGAAGCGACGCTTGATATGCCTGGTCTTCCTGTGAAACCTGGGCTCCTTCGCAAGGGCAATAGCTCCAGTGTTGTCACAGAAGAGAGTCATTGGGCCCGACGCATTGGGAATCACCCCTAGGTCGGTAATGAACTCCTTCATCCAGACTGCTTCCTGTGCTGCCTCCGAGGCTGCCATGTACTCCGCTTCACATGTAGATCCCGCCACGACGCTTTGCTTGCAACTACACCAGCTTACTGCTCCTCCATTCAAAATATACACGTATCTGGTTTGTGACTTCGAGTCATCCAGATCTGTGTCGAAGCTAGCGTCGACGTAACCCTTTACGACGAGCTCTTCGTCACCTCCATAAACGAGAAACATATCCTTAGTCCTCTTCAGGTACTTCAGGATAATCTTGACCGCTGTCCAGTGTTCCTTGCCGGGATTACTTTGGTACCTTCCTACCAAACTTACGGCAAGGTTTACATCAGGTCTGGTACACAGCATGGCATACATAATAGACCCTATGGCCGAGGCATAGGGGATGACACTCATCTCTTCTATATGTTCTGCCGTGGTCGGGCATTGAGCCGTGCTCAATTGCACACCTTGCAATACAGGCAAGAACCCCTTCTTGGACTGATCCATATTGAACTTCTTCAATATCTTGTCAAGGTATGTACTCTGTGAAAGACCAATGAGGCGTCTTGATCTATCTCTATAGATCTTGATGCCTAATATATAAGCAGCTTCTCCAAGGTCCTTCATTGAAAAACACTTATTCAAATAGGCCTTTATACTTTCCAAGAATTCTATATCATTTCCCATCAATAGTATGTCATCCACATATAATATGAGAAATGCTACAGAGCTCCCACTCACTTTCTTGTAAACACAGGCTTCTCCATAAGTCTGTGTGAACCCAAACGCTTTGATCATCTCATCAAAGCGAATGTTCCAACTCCGAGATGCTTGCACCAGCCCATAGATTGAGCGCTGGAGCTTGCATACTTTGTTAGCATTCTTAGGATCGACAAAACCTTCCGGCTGCATCATATACAACTCTTCCTTAAGGAAGCCGTTAAGGAATGCCGTTTTGACGTCCATCTGCCATATCTCATAATCATAGTATGCGGCAATTGCTAACATGATTCGGACGGACTTCAGCTTCGCTACGGGTGAGAAAGTCTCATCGTAGTCAACCCCTTGAACTTGTCGATAACCCTTAGCGACAAGTCGAGCTTTGTAGATGGTCACATTACCATCTGCGTCCGTCTTCTTCTTAAAGATCCATTTGTTTTCTATGGCTTGCCGCTCATCGGGCAAGTCAGTCAAAGTCCATACTTTGTTTTCATACATGGATTCTATCTCGGATTTCATGGCTTCTAGCCATTTGTCGGAATCCGGGCCCGCCATCGCTTCTTCATAGTTCGAAGGTTCACCGTTGTCTAACAACATGATTTCCAGGACAGGGTTGCCGTACCACTCTGGTGCGGAACGTGTCCTGTGGACCTACGAAGTTCAGTAACTTGATCCGAAGCTTCATGATCATCGTCATTAACTTCCTCCCTAGTCGGTGTAGGCACCACAGGAACATTTTCCCGCGTTGCGCTACTTTTCGGTTCGGAAGGGGTGACTATCACTTCATCAAGTTCCACTTTCCTCCCACTCAATTCTTTCGAGAGAAACTCCTTCTCTAGAAAGGACCCGTTCTTGGCAACGAAGATCTTGCCCTCGGATCTGAGGTAGAAGGTATACCCAATAGTTTCCTTAGGGTATCCTATGAAGACGCATTTTTCCGACTTGGGTTCGAGCTTTTCAGGTTGAAGTTTCTTGACATAAGCATCGCATCCCCAAACTTTTAGAAACGACAGCTTAGGTTTCTTCCCAAACCATAATTCATACGGTGTCGTCTCAACGGATTTCGACGGAGCCCTATTTAAAGTGAATGCGGCAGTCTCTAAAGCATAACCCCAAAACGAGAGCGGTAAATCGGTAAGAGACATCATAGATCGCACCATATCCAATAGAGTGCGATTACGACGTTCGGACACACCATTTCTCTGGGGTGTTCCAGGCGGCGTGAGTTGTGAAACTATTCCACATTTCCTTAAGTGTGTACCAAATTCGTGACTTAAATATTCTCCACCACGATCTGATCGTAAGAATTTTATTTTTCTGTCACGTTGATTCTCAACTTCACTCTTAAATTCCTTGAACTTTTCAAAGGTTTCAGACTTGTGTTTCATTAGGTAGACATACCCATATCTACTTAAATCATCAGTGAGAGTGAGAACATAACGATATCCTCCGCGAGCCTCAACACTCATTGGACCACACACATCGGTATGTATGATCTCCAATAAGTTGGATGCTCGCTCCATTGTTCCGGAGAACGGAGTCTTGGTCATCTTACCCATGAGGCATGGTTCGCACGTGTCAAATGATTCTTAATCAAGAGACTCCAAAAGTCCATCTGCATGGAGCTTCTTCATGCGCTTGACACCAATGTGACCAAGGCGGCAGTGCCACAAGTATGTGGGACTATCGTTATCAACTTTACATCTTTTGGTATTCACACTATGAACATGTGTAACATCACGTTCGAGATTCATCAAAAAATAAACCATTGACCAGCGGGGCATGACCATAAAACATATATCTCAAATAAATAGAACAACCATTATTCTCGGATTTAAATGAGTAGCCATCTCGAATTAAACGAGATCCAGATACAATGTTCATGCTCAAAGCTGGCACTAAATAACAATTATTGAGGTTTAAAACTAATCCCGTGGGTAGATGCAGAGGTAGCGTGCCGACGGCGATCACATCAACCTTGGAACCATTCCCGACACGCATCGTCACCTCGTCCTTCGCCAGTCTCCGTTTATTCCATAGTTCCTGCTTTGAGTTACAAATATGAGCAACCGCACCGGTATCAAATACCCAGGAGCTACTACGAGTACTGGTAAGGTACACATCAATTACTTGTATATCACAAATACCTTGGGTGTTGCCGGCCTTCTTCTTGTCCGCTAAGTATTTGGGGCAGTTCCGCTTCCAGTGACCACTTCCCTTGCAATAAAAGCACTCAGTCTCGGGCTTGGGTCCATTCTTTGACTTCTTCCCCGTAACTGGTTTACCGGGCGCGGCAACTCCCTTGTCGTCCTTCTTGAAGTTCTTCTTACCCTTGCCCTTCTTGAGCTTAGTGGTTTTATTCACCATCAACACTTGATGTTCTTTTCTGATCTCCCCTTCTGCTGATTTCACTATTGAATATACCTCGGGAATGGTCTTTTCCATCCCCTGCATATTGTAGTTCATCACAAAGCTCTTGTAGCTTGGTGGAAGCGACTGGAGGATTCTGTCAATGACCGCGTCATCCGGGAGATTAACTCCCAGCTGAGACAAGCGGTTGTGCAACCCAGACATTCTGAGTATGTGCTCACTAATAGAACTGTTCTCCTCCATTTTACAGCTGAAGAACTTGTCGGAGACTTCATATCTCTCGACCCGGGCATGAGCTTGAAAAACCAGTTTCAGCTCCTCGAACATCTCGTATGCTCCATGTTTCTCAAAATGCTTTTGGAGACCCAGTTCTAAGCTGTAAAGCATGCCGCACTGAACGAGGGAGTAATCATCAGCACGCTGCTGCCAGTCGTTCATAACGTCTTGGTTCTCAGGGATTGGTGCTTCATCTAGCGGTGCTTCTAAGACATAATCTTTCTTGGCTACTATAAGGATGAGCCTCAGGTTCCGGACCCAGTCCGTATAGTTGCTGCCATCATCTTTCAGCTTGGTTTTCTCTAGGAACGCGTTGAAATTGAGGACAACATTGGCCATTTGATCTACAAGACATAGTGTAAAGATTTTAGACTAAGTTCATGATAATTGAGTTCATATAATCAAATTATTTGATGAACTCCCACTCAGATAGACATCCCTCTAGTCATCTAAGTGAAACATGATCCGAATTCAACTAGGCCGTGTCCGATCATCACGTGAGACGGACTAGTCAAGATCGGTGAACATCTCCGTGTTGATCGTATCTTCTATACGACTCATGCTCGACCTTTCGGTCCTCCGTGTTCCGAGGCCATGTCTGTACATGCTAGGCTCGTCAAGTCAACCTAAGTGTATTGCGTGTGTTCCGAGGCCATGTCTGTACATGCTAGGCTCGTCAACACCCGTTGTATTCGAACGTTAGAATCTATCACACCCGATCATCACGTGGTGCTTCGAAACAACGAACCTTCGCAACGGTGCACAGTTAGGGTGAACACTTTCTTGAAATTATTATAAGGGATCATCTTACTTACTACCGTCGTTCTAAGCAAATAAGATGCAAAAACATGATAAACATCACATGCAATCAAATAGTGACATGATATGGCCAATATCATCATGCTCCTTTGATCTCCATCTTCGGGGCACCATAATCATCTTCGTCACCGGCATGACACCATGATCTCCATCATCATGATCTCCATCATTGTGTCTTCATGAAGTCGTCATGCCAACGATTACTTCTACTTCTATGGCTAACGCGTTTAGCAACAAAGTAAAGTAATTTACATGGCGTTATTCAATGACACGCAGGTCATGCAAAATAATAAAGACAACTCCTATGGCTCCTGCCGGTTGTCATACTCATCGACATGCAAGTCGTGATTCCTATTACAAGAATATGATCAATCTCATACATCACATATATCATTCATCACATCTTCTGGCCATATCACATCACATAGCACTTGCTGCAAAAACAAGTTAGACGACCTCTAATTGTTGTTGCAAGTTTTTACGTGGTTTGTAGGTTTCTAGCAAGAACGTTTTCTTACCTACGTATGACCACAACGTGATTTGCCAATTTCTATTTACCCTTCATAAGGACCCTTTTCATCGAATCTGTTCCGACTAAAGTAGGAGAGACAGACACCCGCTAGCCACCTTATGCAACTAGTGCATGTCAGTCGGTGGAACCTGTCTCACGTAAGCGTACGTGTAAGGTCGGTCCGGGCCGCTTCATCCTACAATGCCGCCGAAACAAGAAACGACTAGTAGCGGCAAGAAGAATTGGCAAACTCAACACCCACAACTGCTTTGTGTTCTACTCGTGCATAGTAACTACGCATAAACCTGGCTCTGATACCACTGTTGGGAATCGTAGCATAATTTTAAAATTTTCCTACGTTCACCAAGATGCATCTATGGAGTATACTAGCAACGAGGGGAAGGGAGTGCATCTACATACCCTTGTAGATCGCGAGCGGAAGCGTTCCAATGAACGTGGATGACGGAGTCGTACTCGCCGTGATCCAAATCACCGATGACCGAGTGCCGAACGGACGGCACCTCCGCGTTCAACACACGTACGGTGCAGCGACGTCTCCTCCTTCTTGATCCAGCAAGGGGGAAGGAGAGGTTGATGGAGATCCAGCAGCACGACGGCGTGGTGGTGGATGTAGCGGGTCTCGGCAGGGCTTTGCTAAGCTTCTGCGAGAGAGAGAGAGAGAGAGGTGTTGCAGGGGAGGAGGGAGGCGCCCAAGGCTGTTGTATGCTGCCCTCCCTCCCCCCCCCTATATATAGGCCCCCTGGGGGGGCGCCGGCCCCAAGAGATGGGATCTCAAGGGGGGCGGCGGCCACAAGGGGGGAAGGGGTTGCCTTGCCCCCCAAGGCAAGGGGGAACTCCCCCCCCCCAGGGTTTCCCAACCCTAGGCGCATGGGGGGAGGCCCAAGGGGGGCGCCCCAGCCCACTAAGGGCTGGTTCCCTTCCACTTTCAGCCCACGGGGCCCTCCGGGATAGGTGGCCCCACCCGGTGGACCCCCGGGACCCTTCCGGTGGTCCCGGTACAATACCGGTAACCCCCGAAACTTTCCCGGTGGCCGAAACTGGACTTCCTATATATAATTCTTCACCTCCGGACCATTCCGGAACCTCTCGTGACGTCCGGGATCTCATCCGGGACTCCGAACAACTTTCGGGTTTCCGCATACATATATCTCTACAACCCTAGCGTCACCGAACCTTAAGTGTGTAGACCCTACGGGTTCGGGAGACATGCAGACATGACCGAGACGCCTCTCCGGTCAATAACCAACAGCGGGATCTGGATACCCATGTTGGCTCCCACATGTTCCACGATGATCTCATCGGATGAACCACGGTGTCGAGGATTCGTATGCAATTCCCTTTGTCAATCGGTATGTTACTTGCCCGAGATTCGATCGTCGGTATCCCAATACCTTGTTCAATCTCGTTACCGGCAAGTCTCTTTACTCGTACCGCAATGCATGATCCCGTGACTAACGCCTTAGTCACATTGAGCTCATTATGATGATGCATTACCGAGTGGGCCCAGAGATACCTCTCCGTCATACGGAGTGACAAATCCCAGTCTCGATCCGTGCCAACCCAACAGACACTTTCGGAGATACCCGTAGTGCACCTTTATAGTCACCCAGTTACGTTGTGACGTTTGGCACACCCAAAGCTCTCCTACGGTATCCGGGAGTTGCACGATCTCATGGTCTAAGGAAAAGATACTTGACATTGGAAAAGCTCTAGCAAACGAAACTACACGATCTTTTATGCTATGCTTAGGATTGGGTCTTGTCCGTCACATCATTCTCCTAATGATGTGATCCCGTTATCAATGACATCCAATGTCCATAGTCAGGAAACCATGACTATCTGTTGATCAACGAGCTAGTCAACTAGAGGCTTACTAGGGACACGTTGTGGTCTATGTATTCACACATGTATTACGATTTCCGGACAATACAATTATAGCATGAATAATAGACAATTACCATGAACAAAGAAATATAATAATAACCATTTATTATTGCCTCTAGGGCATATTTCCAACACATCATAACCCCTATTTCTCCGTGCTTCGTCCAAACATTATAGTGTGGCATGATACCCTTATAAAGCAGGTGGGTGCGAAGGATTTTCCGGTCAGGGTAAGACTTCGTATTCCCACAATTAGGGCATGGACAACACATAAAACCATTCTGCTTGTTTGTCTCAGCCACTTCGAGAAAATTATGCAGGCCCTTAATGTACTCGGAGGTGTGTCTGTCACCGTACATCCATTGCCGGTTCATCTGTGTGCATTATATATAATTATGTCTGTCAAAAGTAAGAAAATTAGACAAGTATCTATCTAAAGTAAGAATTTTTTTCTTTCAGAAAGAAGATAAGAACAAGAGGCTCACCACAGTGGTGCCGGCAACGAGATCGGCACGGGCGATCGACGGCGGTGAAGACGGGGACGGGACGTGACGAACCGCTAAACCTAGACAAATCTCAGGAAAAATAGAGCTCGGAGGTCGAGGTTCGAGAGGAGAAAGCTTAACTAGTGTGACTCGGGCATTTCATCGAACACCTGATGTGCATAGGAGGTGAGCTAGAGCACCACAAAGCTCTCCCCTCGCCGGCCAGAAAAAACAGAGCAGTGTGGAGTGCTCTGCTCGCCGGCGAGGGGGTATATATAGCCACCTCATTGGTCCCGGTTCGTGGCTGGAACCGGGACTAAAGGCCACCCTTCTATCCCGGTTCTAGGCACGAACCGGGACCAATGGTTGTGGGCCAGGAGCGAGGACCATTGGTCCCGGTTCGTTCCTAGAACCGGGACAAATGGGTCCACACGAACCGAGACAATGCCTCCCGAGGCCCGGTCGGCCCCCTGGGCGCACGAACCGGGACGTATGCCCCCCATGGGTCCCGGTTCGTGACTGAACCGGGACTAATGGGCTGGCCATGCCTGAACCAAAGCCCTGTTTTCTATTAGTGAGATGCGTTGACAATGCGCCCAAAACGGCTGACGCATTTGATCCGCCCCAGCCGGCTGGAGGCCAAATGTAGACAATTTTTAACAAAAATGAAACATTGCATAATGTTTATTATAAACAAATAAATTACATAGTGCCATAATATAAAACAGTTTGACGACTTAATAAAAGCACAAAGTTTACAACGCATTTGGCTTTCTCGGGTACTCACGGCCAAACACTGCCACCACGGCCTTGCAGAACCTTTACATTGATGTGAGACATGTGGACTCACTCACGCGAGAGATGGGGTTTGGAGAGCGGGCAATTCTAAAAGTAATCGGCATAGAGCAGGGCATGAGCGCTCTCCCTATTATGGTTTAGCGCCGGACTACCTAGGGCGTTGCCTAGCAGTGTGACCATTGACGATCAATGCAGCAACCACAAGCTCTTTGTCGTCCGACGTTGAATCATTCGATAAACAAATGAAGTTGTTGAAAAATACTCGTCCCCACTATCTGTGGTACCTTGCCAGTAAAGTGTCGAACACCTTGCGGTGGTGGTGGAGACGCGGCAGGTGAAGAGAACCTCGGCTTCCTCTATACGGGAAACAGGCAGTAGTGGAGACGGGGCGGCAGGCAGCCTTGCAACGTGAGGTGGACGATGTTAGGGCTGATGGGCTTCGCCTGCGACTGTGGTTTCTCTAGTACGGGAGGCGGTGAAAGAAAGCCCACAAACGCAGGCAAGAACTCCTCTTAAAAGAAGGCGGAGCGCGGGGATTGGTGTGGGTGCCGCTGGGCTTTTGGGCAGTCGGCCTGGACAGCAACAGCGCGGCCGGAAAATGGGTGCGGGAGGGGGGAGCTGCAGGCGGTATAGGGAAGGGGAAAAAGGGCTATGTTTCCCCAACAAGCGTGCCTTGTCCGTTTTCATTTGGACGCAAACGCGACCTAAAATTAGATCAGAAATGGGTTGAGGACGGGCAAAAAACGGACGCATGTCTGTTTGCAAGTGCGCGTTGGACCGCGATTTGTATTCGTTACACCTCAAACGGAGGCAGCCAGACCGAATGAATCACGCGTTGGAGTTGGCCTAACACTACAGCCTCCGCCGCCTGATCCTTGCCCGGATGTGCATCCTTCCGTGGTTGGAAACATATGTAGTGGTCACCCAGCCTTCCTCCTCCATGTGCTGGAACATGTAGTTGATCCAGTGGGCACAGGGCCTCCTGGCCCTGCGTCCTGCGTGTTCTGTCAGCCCGATTGGGTGAGCGTCTCTCCTCGTGCACTTGGTGGGTAGTCTTGGCACTTTGCTACACCTACGTAATAGAAAGGGCATAACGTAGGATTACGTAGAAAGACTACGTAGGTCTAGCATTATTGGTAGTCTTGGTAGGATCTACGGCGACTCTTTCCTATGTAGGCCTAGCATTATTGGTAGTCTTGGTAAGTGCGCCTCACTCGAAGGTCCCCAAGTCAGTGCCACAGGAAAGCGTCGCCATAGATCTTCGAGTGAGGCTCGCTTACTCTAAAGAAAAATATACGACGTACACCCCAGCACATGCCAACAGTCAGTCCCTACTAGGCGTGCGTCTACAATGAACTGGCGCGGGTGGTCCACCATGGGCTTGACCATGGACATGGCCTCGCCCAGACGACTCCCGTCCAGCAGCACGCTCTTGCTGCCGCCTGCTTTCACCGACGGCGAGGCAGCAAGTTGCCTATGAAGACGACAGGCTTTGCGAGGTGTGTTTGCTCTTGGTCAAGCAAGAGTGACCAGGCCCATGCCACCGGCCACGTGAGCGTGACCACAACGAGCACAAATAGTGGAGGGTGCCAGGGGTAAATTTGCCATTTTACATGCCATTTAACACCGTTGTCTTAAAAAATGGACGGAAGTGTTATATTTGGAAACAAAATTTAAAGTTAGTGCTACATAGGACGATATTTTTTTAGAGTCAAACTAGCAAGGCGGCCCTCGCAAATGCGAGGGAATCATCTTTAGTTTGAATAATGTGTTAGGTAATGATTTTTATATCTACTAGACATTTGTTCCTTTCATTTACCCCATTTAAGTTCTAGGAATGGGTTGATATTTTTATATGATCATACTCTAAGAAATAAATAAAAATTAATATTTTTTAAAATATATGATTTTATTTCACTGCACATGGGTGCTTGGATACTTGACACATGTCACAGTAGCTCCAGATTGTGTGTCGTCAGAAGCATCTAAACAACAAATCTCTTTTGCGTTTTGCAAAAAAAAAATCTCATCTCAAGTTAATGAGATTTTGTGATTATGGTTTTAGTAATCTAAAAAATTAGTGATCTAATTCTTTTTAATATTTTAGTTTTCATTATGTTCATTTTACTGTAGCTAGCCAAGTGGCCCGCGCACATGCACGGGCAAAATCATAATAATCACCTGTGTTATATTTGAAAAATGATATATGTAAAAATATTACATGCATTGTATAAGTGATATAAATATTTATACTTAAAATTTTCCTCGCCACTATAACTGAAAACAATCCAGCCAATCAAAATTTTAGACACGTAACTGTAAGCATGCCAGGCCCATATTTTATTGTCATTTTTTTGTAGTTTACATTAACCATCTTAGATGATTTAACCACCTAGAATGCTAAAATTTGTTTATGTGTTATTCTTAGTTCCAATTGATTTGCATTTCTTAGGAAATCGTATATGTGTTCAGGTCAACATCTTTCAATATTCTTTCCATTCATCACATTTTTCTTTGTGTCTACATAACGACGATGGCGTGCCACAAAATGTAGATTTACACTAATATCATGCATGGCATTCGAGTGTAATTTAAAAATAATATCGGACGTTATCATACTTATATCACCCATCTAATTTTAACTTATGCACTAATAAAATTAGATTATATTCAATTTTATATGTGTTTTATTATATTATTTTAGTTTTTAAAATCAAACAAATGTTTTAGTTGATTTTAGTAGTGACACTAAAATCAAATTTGAACTTTAGCCAAGAATCTTTTGATAATGATTTTCCCTATATATGTCACTTAGATAGTGCCATATTTCACAATAAACCTATTGAATATTATTCAGTCTTCAGAGATTATATGGATTCTATTTGCTCTTAATTCTTTTGTTTGTACCTGTATCAGAAATACTTTGTGTCAGCTAAATCTGTATCTCGAATATCTAGTATGTTAGACTAACTCGAGACTGCATTTGTATTTTATTCACTCAATTCATGACCAAATTATACTATCTAACATTTTTGTTGTTGCTATTTCCATTTAAAAAAATTGATAGACACCTTGAAATTCTCCATTATCGAACTGCAAACCTACAACCAAATATTAGTTATTGCAACTAACAAACTAACTTTCCATATCTCTCTTGTAGTTAGTCAACACATCTTGAGCTTTCCAATTGCTTGTATTTTTTATTGATCCTTAAGTGTGTGATATGTACACATGTAAGGAAAATGCCTGATTATCAATCTTTTTTTGTAATATACATAATATCAATCATCGAGGATAACCCTTGTCATTCGCTTAGTTTTAGTCTACCAAATTATCTATTTCTTGTACTATTTCAACTTCTAATTATGTGTTTCTCAAAAAGGCGAATTACCTGTTAATTTCCACCATTTTAGACCCTGCCGTGTCTCTCAGTCATCACAGCATACCTGCACCAAGTTATTGTATGGTCTGTCCATTCACTCTAGGAGGTGCTCATGTGTCCTTTCAGCTATGAGAAATATTTAGAGGAGCGCCTTCTTTTTTTAGTTAGTGCTGCCAGAGTGTAGAACATCATATTTACAGTGAAAGATGGTATAGGGAGTTGGATATTAATTGTCACGAAACAACACAATTCACTTTATCTATCAAATAACTAATTGATCAGAGGTAAGATCATTCATACCTCGCAATTAATATTAGTGTCCCCTTCACACTACCATGTTAAATTTGAAAACAACTTGGAGATAGTGAGAAGTCATGTAACAGTTAATAAAAAAGTTAGAAATACTACTCTTATTAGAAAATGAATATGCATGTGGACAGAAAACTATGACTCGAAAAACTATAGGTAAGAAAAGTTGCACTTATTATTGTGCTCATAATCGTTCATATCATGAGGGGAGTACAAAATAATTCTTACATGCTTGCAGGTAATGCTCAATACTCAGTTATTTACCTTGGCTGTATACATTTGCATCCCCACTAATTACATAAACAAGTTCATATTATTGTACGGGTAGTCCAGTATAAATGATAAACTTGGGGGAGCCATTGTTCAGTACAAAACTGAGGGGAGCAACTCTTGTTCAGTAAAAAAAGAAATAACATAGTTACAGAAAGTATCAACGCTACTTTCTTAGTCATATAATTCATATACATGTATGTATGATGCATTGCATTCTAACTCTTGGCTGCCACATTGTTTCTCAGTATTACGTAGTAAATAGTAAATACCGACAATTTGACCAAAAGAAATAACAACGGCATAGTACGTTTCTTGAGAGATTATATCAAACAGATGGTAGCTCCATGAAGCTTGTTACAGTAATAATGGACGATTGAAAAACAATTCTTAAATATATAAATACTAAACCCTAAACTCTAGCAAACTGGCTTGGTCAGCAACCACTTATGCATGACTTTCTCCTAGTAATCGCTAGCCAACTTTCTTTTACACACTGTTTGCTCCTGCCTCTCTTCATCCTCCTGCTTGACACTGTTGCTACTGAAAGTTATCAAACACTTAGCTGACCCCATCGCCTTCAAGGCCCCCTGTGCCTTACTGATCCTCCTATCTTAGCCATCAAGACTTTCTCCGCCGTTGTCCGTGCCATGGAAATCGAGATGCCGACATGTCCCGCGGTGTCAACAAACAACAGAGTTTGCGTCACACCCTCTTGGAGCAATGCAGGCTGATATGGAATACTATCTGATAGACATATCCTTGGGCAGGATCTTCGACAGTAGTTACGGAACACGTCGACGGCCAGATCGAGGAGGACCGATCAGGCAGATCATTGCCATGATGCGACAAGAGCACAAGGACCGCCACCACGCCGCTGCCTCCACCACGCCGACGGTACCGTCGCCACGGCAAAGGACACCGGCCCTCGCTGCCCATAGTCTGCGACTCCAGTCGCCAGATATGACGGAGCCGGCACCAGCCGCCCCGCCATCACGCCGCGCCGGCCCGCCCAGCCACCTTCGCCATGCAGCCGCCACCATGTCCACGGACCGCCGCACCCAAGGCCCGGCCATTCGAGACACCGCTGCAACGCCCTGCTGGAGCGACGCGCTCCCTGCCCGGTCGCCACGTCCCCCGCCGTAGCCACCAGGGGAGGAGCCAGAAGGGGCCTGGCCACCACCAACGCCAGCTGGGCTTTGCCTAGCGGCGGCGAGGGAAGGGGGTGGGGAGGAGGTGGGGACTCGCGAGCACTGGTACTGGCGTGGACAGGGTGGGATGCTAGAGGAGTCGCGGGTCCTAGACCGCCGGAACCTGGGACGCTCCGGCAACGAATCCACCACGAAACCACGTACACACCCGCCGCACCTCTAGGAAACCAACGGGCCGTCAGCACCACCCTAGACTGGATTTGGCCCGGAGCGGTGCACCCACCAACACCCTAGCTGCTCCAGGCAACAATAGTGCGAATCTTACTAATATGTTTGGTAGATCATGTAGTTGTATGTTTAATCTATATATGTAAGTAACATGTCCATGCCGGAACAACAAGCTAGTGTGTCATGTTTAATTACCCCCCGGTAAGTTAGTTTTCTGCAAAAGTGCATTTCGAAAGTCAGGTATGATCCTGTGAGCAGTTTCTTCTGTTTAGGAAAATGTTGGGGCATGTGTTGTGCAAGTTCTAACATGCTTAACTATAAGTTTAATTTGATTTCAATAAGACAGACATCCAAACTGAAATAAGGTCTTGGTACGAGAAATAGATGTACGCCGTAACACCAACTCCTCCCACCAACTCAGAACAACATGATACAGTACACTGATTCTATGTTCAAGTACACAGTAGGCCAGCCATCATGTGTCCATATATGCAATATGATGATTTATGTTTGGGAGACACCCAACTCATGTAGACCTTTTATCGGATGGCCTCAACCTTTGGTCAGGCGAATACTTGGCGATGGTGGCTACGCCACCTCCCCCGTCCGGCGAGGCCTTGGCCTTTGCCGCCTTTGCCGTGTGTGAGGTTTTGCTCGCACTACGGCCCCGCGGCGGCCCCGTCCGCCAACAGTCCTGTCGATCTCGGAGTCCAGATCGATCTGGTATGCCTAGGGTTCAAGTCGGTCGGTGGTACGATTCCTATTTCCGCACGCAAGGCTTCCCCACCCGATCAGGCTCCATATCTTGCTGGAGCTACGTGGAAAGAACACCGTGCCATCAAACAAAGCTTCCCTCCATTGGGATGGCTGCCCCGGAGGTGACCCATGTTGCCAACCTTCTTAATTGCAAGCTAAGGAGATTCCCAATTAAATACACTAGTCGTGAACCCGTGCGTTCGCACGGGCTAGATATTTTCTATTATTTTAGAATTCACATTATAGAGGATAATGATTTATAAGGGACGTCTTTCTAAGAATAAGTTGTGTGTACGTTGTGATCGATAAACTAAATTTGGTGTTAAAAAAAATGTGCTTTGTGATGGCCTGCTACCAGATATGTATATTATTTCTATTTTCATTTTGTGAACACAGATAATTAGAAATCGCAGAATTCCTTCATGCATACATGGATTTCAAAACTAACTATCTCAAAATAGTCACATTGTCATTGTTAGTCCTTTATGAAATGAATAAGAAAAATATCACTTATCTGTGATATGGATGTAGTGTCATATTTAGGAAAACTACAGTGTGCAAAAAAACGTTTTCTTAATCATAATTTTTTACTTGTAAATAATCCCATGTTAGACAAAGTAATATGGGAACATATATTTATTATCATGCTTGACACCTGATTTCCTTCCAGTTAAGTGGAAGTAAATGAACAATGCATCTTACTCAAGGGAGTGAATCAGTGCCGGTAATTGACGTTATACCAAACAATTTTGAATTAAACCGCATCACAACTTAAGAAATTGTAAACAGGAGAACACCATATATTACGTATTGAGAGCTTATGTTAGCGAGAATAATGGAAAGAAATCTGTAATAAAGCAGATTGCAGTATGCACTTGCAACAAATTTTAAAATACAAATATGTACACATAAATAAAAATTAGATGGGAATATTTTAGAGGGCTCTGTCATTCCCATCTTTAATTTTCAGCTGCTCATATTGGTACGTTGTGCTGATTATACAAAATAAAACGAACTCGATGTTTCTTGATCGTTGGCCTTGTATTGATAGCGGATATGCATTTTGAAAGAAAGTTTCATCATACAAAAATCTTCTACTTATGTTTATCTATATATAGTACAGAGACAAAGAACACTTGATAAGGGTCTTTTTGAATAATTAATTTAAAAAATGCATACTTCATCCTAGCATCCTGCATTGACCATCATAACTTGTGTGTGCCGTCTCATATGGATGTTGACCACTTTTTGCAGCTCGTCGAGGAGAGAAAGGAGAACAGAAGGCATCTAAAGTAGTAGATCAGCTACGACTACACTTAGGCAATCCGATTCATCCATGGCTTTAATGTAAAACTGTTGCGTATGTCTCGTCTATGTACGTAACTATGGTCAGACAGATGAGTCTAGAGTGGACCCTAGATGTGATACAGTGGTGGATTTTTCTGTCAAACTCAAATTCATCAATGACGGTGACAACGGCAACTCCGGTGATCGGCCAAACGTTCCTCACTGATCAACTTCTCTGGTGTTGCAATCTATATACACCGGGGAGTCGAGATATATTTTGGAAAAAAAATAAAAAGAAAATAATACATATTAATTAAGTAAAAAAACAATCATGATCAAGTTGCTTTTCTTCCCTGGCTTTTGCATGATAATATTATTGACCAAACTGGGGTTGACACATGATAACTTTTGTAAATACCTTCTCCGTCTTCATGTACTGGTCGAAAAGCACCAGATTGATGTATTAATTCGTCACCATCAGTCTTCCTGGAAGTGGAGCATGGTTTGGAACTCTTTATATATACGCGTGTGAGAGTTGAAGGCCTGGTTAGCCGAAAAAGATGGCTGTAACTATGGCCAAACCATAATAAGAAGTTTGGAAGGGTATCTTCCTAGTTTTGAGTAACATAAATCGTAGGATAAGATAGATCAATAGCACGGCGAATTTGTACTTGCTACATGTGTTAAAATTAAACGCCATGTGCTGCATACCTCTCCGTACTGGAGCAGAAGTCCTAATCCGACTTAGATATGTGCAATTAGGCTATAGCTTGTAATCACACAATGAGATCAATCAAATTAACACAAAGAAATAATAGGCACCAAACATGCATGTTGCAACCAATCAATTCCGCTTTTGTTCTCTTGCATGGATGTTTCCACCCCGCTACAAATCCATCAGGCTAGCTAGCCTCCATGAAGATACATCAAGGTGCATGCTTCGAGCTACTTAAGCCTAGGTGCGCATCTGCCGAAACTAACTACACGTACACATAGGGGCTTAATATGCTGAGCCGTCGACATATATGAATCGACACATAGCTACAGTAATATCAATGTGCAGACCAATATATTATCTAGGTGCGCATCTGTCGAAACTAACTACACGTACATATATGGGCTTAATATGCTGAGCCATCAGCATATATCAATTGACGCATACCTATAGTAATATCAATGTGCAGACCAATATATTAGGTACCTAGTCATGTATGTATTAATTAATAATGACTATCATAAGCAATTGATTACATACCTCTCACTGGCCAACGTAGTGGCCGGCTGAAGGAACAAATGGTCGATACTATTGTTTCATGTCTGGCACTTGCACTTCACCTTCAGTGTCTAATGCACCGTGTGTTTGACGGCCGGTTGATCCATCAATGGTGTGGGCAATTCTGAGCTAGTTCATCCTCAATTGGATCAGTTGCTGTCATAATTCTGGGTCAGGTGTCTTGATGGTGAGTATGTGTTGTGTGATACGTGAGAGATTGGGAGGGAGACGTGAGGAGAGAGAGAGAGAGATTGGGAGAGAGACATGAAGGGAGAGAGGGATACGTGAGAGATTTGGAGAGAGACATGAGGAGAGAAAAAGATTGGGAGAGAGACGTGAGGGGAGATAGAAGGATACGTGAGAGATCTAGTTACGTGAGAGATCTAGTGGGCAGGTAGGTCATGTTTACATGCTGTTCGGGCTCTATTATTGACTGGAAAAAATTCGGTAGATCTAAACCGTAATAATTCGGCCCCACCAAATAAACGGTTTGTATTTATTGATTAATGTGATAGATAGATAGATAGATAGATAGATATAGATGGGCCTCCCGATCACGGACAAACACATTTCCATTCATGAATGGGAGCCCCTTTATGGTAAGGTGGCGAATAGGGTGAGCCCTTGGCGCAGTAGGTTCATGTCCCTGCTGCTAGGCTTATTCTAACAAACACTAGCCTCTCCTCGCTGCCCATGTTTACCATGGGGATGTTCCTACTCGCCAACGGCGTTCACGCCAAGCTTGACACCCCTAGGTCTAAGTTCTTCTGGGAAGGAACCGGGACCAAAAAGAAGTATCATTTAGTGAAATGGGCCGCGATATGTAGGCCCAAAAAGTTTGGTGGACTGGGAATCCTTAACTCCAAATTAATGAACGCGGCACTGCTCTCGAAGTGCGTTTGGAAGCTAGCCCAAAATGAGTAGGGGCTCTGGGCGGAGATTCTTAGGCCGAAATACTTCCATGACGGAAATTTCCTCACTTCCAAAGCCAAGGGCTCGACTTTCTGGAATGGGATCCAGGCGGTCAAGCCGGCTTTCTCTCTAAGTGCCCAGTTCCGAGTTAATAATGGGCGGTCAACTCGTTTCTAGCTTGCTAATTGGTGCGGAACCGTTCTGCTGTGGCAAAGCCACATGTCTCTCTACCGGCTGGCCACTAACACCGATATCCTAGCTGCAGACGCATTGCGATCCTCCCCGCCAGCTCTCTCTTTTTTGCGACCCCTTTCAGCTATAGAGCGCGCGTCTTGGGAGGGGATGTGCCTCACGCTGTCCGGTGTTACCGTAAACTCGGAGTCCGACGCCGTTTCTTGGTCCCTCACTAACTCTAGGAAGTTTTCGGTTAAGTCGTTGTACGACAAGCTTTCGGAGGGCCCAACGCTTGACATAGCTAGGGGGCTGTGGAAAGTGGCCATTCCCCTAAAAATTAAAGTGTTCCTTTGGCAAATGTTTCGCGACCGGCTACCCTCATCCAACAACGTGGCTAAGAGGAATGGGCCATCAGATGGCACTTGTGCGGTCTCTGGAGCTCACGAGGATGCAAACCACATTTTCTTTAACAGCCAGCTCGCTTGCTTTGCATGGGGCGCTGTTAGGGAAGCTTTTGCCCAAAACTGGAATCCGCACTCTGGAGGGGAGCTTCGCGCCATTCTCAGCACCCATAGGGGTGGTTTTGCTCGAGTACTTTGGCGATATGTAGGGGCGCTATTGTGGTCTCTTTGGACCACCCGTAACAAGATTACTATCGAACACAAGTTTCCCTCTCACCCTGCTGACATTATTTTCAAATGCCATTTGTCCCTTCAGACCTGGATGTTGTTGGGGAAACGGCGGGACACTGAGCGGTTGGAAGAAGCCATGGAGAGGATCCGCGCCATCCAGATTGCTACTCGTCAATGATTCCCATGGACGTTTTGTGGGAGTTATAACTCCTTGCCGGCTGTTTCAGACTTTCTATGTTCCTTTCAGGCTTCGGCCGGTTGCATGTACCAAGACTTTGGGCTAGGCCCAGTGTTGTGTTATCTGTACTGAACTTGAATGCTGCCTGTTGGTGGGCATTATTAATTTAAAGGCAGACGCTCCTTGCGTTTTCGTTCTAAAAAAACGAAATTGAAGTGGGTGATAGGTGGACATCGTAACACCAAGAGAGTGTCTACTTTGCTACCAGTACCAACTCATAGTAGCATTCCGTATATTCGGGGGGAAATGAGTAAATAGATAATATGTATCATAATGTCACAAATTTTCAACTATAAATTGGAATACGTTTTGAGATAAAAAACAACAACAAGAGAGTGGCTGTGCTACCACCTCTTCAAACACTTTTTATTGTGGCTTTGAGAAATGTACCGTATGCCCTGAAATAGTGCTACCACCCACAAACCGTGCAATGCAGTCACAAATTCCGAGTCCATATATATCGTTCTCCCTCCGAGCTACTCAGTTCCAACTCCTCCGGCAACAATAAACAGAGATCCTCTGTACATTCACATGGTAGAAAGTGTATGCTGTAGGCTTGGAGGGCACTAGGAATTTTTTTTATGGCAAAGAGCCCGTGTCCTGTGACCAAAAATATATATCCCTCCTCAACCTGGTTTTCACATATTAACAGGTCCGGCCGGCGAGAGACATCTCCAGCAGCCGCTGTAGACAAATACACGCTCCCTAATCTGCAGAGCTTCCTCTCTCTGGCCTGAGCCGCACACATATCGTAACATGAGGCTGCCGGCACTACACATCAAAACCAGGAAGGCGCGTAAGCAGGACAGCCTGGGTGGCACCAGTCTAGCTGATAAATGCATGAAGAAGCAGGCATTAGTTAGATCACGACTAAGTTACTGGGCCGTTCACGCCATGAGCACACACACCCAGCGATACTCCCCCCTCCACTCCCTTCCACGTTCTTGCCACATTAACCTGAGGACTCCTCATCCGTCTTTCTCGTGATGAACCTACTAAACTCATAAATCTACAACCTACGAGACACCCTCGGCTCCATTGTCGCAGCTGGTAAGGAGAATTAGAAGCCTAGTGCGTTTCTTCCTTTTGAAGGTTCAAGACTCTAGGGTGCATTTTACAAGTACAAATTTTGTAAATGTGTGTGGTTCCTAAAATATATGCTAAAAATACAATGTCACCCAGCCTGCATTCTAAAGTTTGTGTTGATTTAGTTGATCTGTAATCGATCTCTGGATACAGACAGACAAACATACATGGTCTTATTTTAGGGTAAGAGAATGTTACTGTGAGAGTATTACTCACACAACATCAAGTTACGAAGACAGGCATGGACGTGAGCAATACATGGTCTTATTTAATCCTTTTTTAATGTTGGCAGGAGAACTGCCAAATTCATTGATCAAAAGAGGTAATACAAGCAGCCCTCCAGGAGAGGAAAGCACATCAAAATGCCACTGCAAAAAGAAAAGAAAGAAAAATGAACGTGACTGCGCCACCACAAACCCAAGCTCCGCCATTAACCGTGCACACAATCGGAATCCATCATCAGGGTCTCCAAGATGACGCCTCCATGGAGGAAGTGATATTGAGGACATCGCCATCACCCGATCCGGCCGAGCCAGTTCTTAGGTTTTCACTCAACGACCTCAGTCATGAGGTTGATCGAAGAAGGTGAGAGCGAATGAGAATGTCGTCCATTCCAGTGGGAATTATCGTCGGTAGATGGACAGGCGCCGACGTGCCATCCGTTCAATGCTACTCAGTGAGAACTCGCGCATGCGCTGGAAATCAAGGACGCGTAAATGCATCTCAGTTTTGGATTATCGTTCATCAACTAGGGGAAATGGTCGATTAACTTTTGAGCATATACCAATGACCGACCACTATACGAGTGTCGCGGATAAATTAATGCCACATACTGGCCAAGTAAGACGGATCTTCTACGATAAAAATTCCATCCACGCAAGGTGGAAGAACACATCATTACTGGCCGAGCACTTTCTGACCAGCCAGTGTAAATTACCAGTCATTGACGCCTATGAGCTTGCCTGTCAGTGTTGAACCTCATCAGTGATGTATGTCCAGTAGTCGGTCAGTGATGAGGGGTCATGGTATTTAGTTGTATGTCCAGTAGCCGGTCAGTGATGAGGGGTCATGACATTTCGTTATGTAGTAGTGTTCGCTTTGCTTTTTGCTCTTCGGTTTTCTAGTCGGTTTTTTCCAAAAAAAAAACAACTGCCGAATTTTTTAGAGGGGTCTACATGACAGAACTATTTTTGAAATACAAGCAATGTTTTAAAAGGTTTCTGTGTTTATTGAAAAAATTACACCATACATTGGAAAAAGGTTCGCCATTTGTAAAAAATTAAATCTGAGAACTTTATTCAAATTCACGAAAAAAAATCCAATTAATGATTTTTTTCAATTTGTGAAACAAACATTTTTCAAATCCACGAATTTTTCGAAAAAGATGAACTGTTCTGTCAATGTCAAAGGTCAAACATTTCAACGGTCAACTTGTCGCCCAGGTAAACCATGAAGAAGTTTTTGTTTTAGTTGAACCACGAATAAGCCATCAAGGTGTATGCTCTTGACAAGCGACAGCTAATCGTTCGTGTCGTTGGGCTGGCCCATGAAAGGTGGTTTGTGAGCGTTTCATCCGAGAACTAGCAGGCGCTGACTAGGATGGCATTTCCTGTTTGGCGCCTACGGCGCCCATTATAGGCATAATGATCAACTTGTCACCCATGTCAACGGTCAAATTGTCGCCCAAGTCAACCATGAAAAGTGTTTTTTTTAGTCGAACGACGACGATCGGGCATATGCTCTTGACGAGTGACAACTAATCTCTCGTGTCATTGAACCGAGTCATGAACGGTGGCGAGTGAGTGCTGCGTCTGCTAACTAGCGCTGACTAGGATGGCATTTCATATTTGGCATATGGTACAGAGCGAACCAACCCCCCCCCCCCACCCCCCCCCCCCCCCCCCCCCCCCCCACGCTAGGCTGACCCATTTAACATTTATTTCTTTTCTTTTAAACTTCAAAAAAAAGCCTGCACACAACGAGTTCGAACTCAAGACCTCTCTATTTAGAGCTTACCATAGTAACCACTATGACATCTCGATCACTTCTGACAATTTACTTCCTTTTTCCCTTTTATTCTCTTTAGTTCAGGAAAGTTTTCCCTTTTTCATGTTCTTTTTTTACTTATTTTAATGGGCAATTTTTCTTCAAAATTGATAATTTTTTTCGAAATTCTATGAAATTCTTTTCGAATTGCGCTGAAATTTTTCAAAATTGATGAATGTTTTTCAAATCAAAGAATATTTTCAAAATTGATGAACTTTTTGAAATTCAATGAATTTTTTTCAAATCAATAAAATTTTGTTTCAAATTTGAAAGTTTATTTATCAAAATTGATGAACTTATTTCAAAATCAATTCATATTTTTTCAAATTCATGAACTTCTTTAAAAATTCAAGAATTTCTTTCAAAATTTAATGATGTTTTTCATAAAATATCAATTTTCCAAATTGTTTTCAAATATGCTACAATATGAATCACTCGCATTCAGAAGCTCTAGTGGCTAGCTAAACAATTCCAAGGATGTAGCAGCACAAATTTGATTCCTCATACATCGACTATCCAATTCTAAGCCCGGGCTCATCTGCACCCGGTGAACAGTAAATTCAAAACAAATACTATAGATTTCAAAGAAATCTAAATTTTTTGCAAGGAAGATGTTTGAGCGCGTGAGGTGCGTGCCAAATTTCAAAGCATTTGGACATCTATGTAGCTCTCAGCAAAAACAATCGGGTCCAAAGAGTGCATAAACAGTAAACTATTCACATACCCTAAATTTGTCTTTTTTGCTAAGAGCTAGCAGGTCATCCAAATGCTCTGAAATTCGGCACAAACATCACACACTCACTCATCTTTCCCTACAAAAAAATTCAAATTTTTTGGATATATTTAGTATTTGTAACAAATTTTTTGTTCACGACCAGGATCATCTAAGCCTAGGGGCCTAAATGCCGCTCACCTCATACAGGCACTTTTTTGCGTGGTTTTTTCGCGCTACACGTTCGTGGGCCGGCCCACTAGGTGCTGCCATGAGCGCCGGTCGGCTTGCACGGCACTGTAGACGCGGAATATGATGCCCGCATGAGTCATATAGTCAAGGCTTCACTGATGACTCCTCCAGACAGCCCAACCCACATAAAAGTTGACCTGCTTCATTTTTCTTTTTTTCTCCTTTTGTCTTTTTCTCTTCTCAGATTTTGATTTTTCTTGCTTTTTTCCACATTTGCTTTTTCATAGTATATACACTTTTTCTCCAAAGTATCATGGATTGTTTTTCAAATAGATACTGAATCTTTTTTTAGTATACGGTGATCCTTTTTCAAAAACAAATTGAATATTTTTTTTAATATATGATGAACATTTTCTTATATACTCCCTATGTTCATTTTTATAAGACCTTAAAAACATTTCAGACAATGTGCAAAACAGCCCATTTTGAGTTGTCTGAAATGACTTAAAAAAGTGAACAAAGGGAGTACATAAAAAGAATTGTAATATACGATGAACTTTATCATGACTTTATTTGTGCCACAGCAAGTAATGTTGAGGTCTCGAAGCCGCACTGCAAGTTGAAGCTGATGAGTTCCATCGTGCCATCATGCTTGCTGATCAAATGGGCATTGGACGAAATAGTTTTACCTTCGAATGCATGACGCTGAAGCACACACTGCTTCTTGCTAACATGGATTATGCGCCCTTGGGATTAACAAGTTGTTGAAGTTTGTCCACTCAGATAGTTATATTCTAGCCCAAATCATCTTTTTATCCTCGTGATTTATATGAACTTGCTCATTCTCAGGTCTTTGCATTTGTGTGCCAGCCATCTATGAAAGCCATGCTACCAGATTGGGTTGACGGTCCTACGAGATTGCATAGCCCGTTTGGTGACCAATGATTTAGTCGTGTCTTAATGAGTCTAAAAAAGTGTGTCTTTTTTTGCAGAAAAACTTCCAATCTATTCATCTTCAATCATGGCAGTACAAATATATATGTGCTTAATGGCATATATCCTTAAAAAGTCATAATCCTTTTTCATTGTATTCGTTGTTACACTAAGAGTCTACAGTGTTTCGTCTCGTTTTGCAACTGAATCACGATATGTTTGGGAGGCATGCAAACGACAAGAAACATGTACATGGCAATTATATGGTTTTACCACACATAAATGTGAAGATAGCAAATTAAAGCTGACAGGGAAGTGTACCCCCATGTGCTAAAACAGGAGTAGCGCATGCAAGCAATGCAATGTTGTGGTGTGAGCTGACACCTTCATGTCCCCAATTTCTAACAGATAAACATTGGTCTGTCTCGCCAAATGGGATATTATTTGTCGATCAAAAGACCAACGTGGTCTTGGCATTGAAAATCTTGAAGTCAAGAACAGATGTCTTCTCAGCAAGTGGTTGTCTAAGTTATCTGTAGAGACAGAGGCCATATGGGCGCGGATTCTCCTTAGTAAGTATCTTCATTCCAAAACTTTGTCCCAGGTGACAGCAAGGCCGACAGATTCGCCTTTTTGGAAAGGGCTGATGAGAGTCAAATCAGCCTTTTCAACAGGACAAAGTTTATAATCGGAAATGGCACCAACACGCGTTTCTGGGAGGATACTTGGCTAGGAGAGACACCCCTCGCACTTCAATACCCGTCTCTTTATAGTATTGTTCAACGACGCGACGCGTATGTTGCAACAGTATTTGAGTCCATCCCCCTCAATATTCAATTCAGGAGAACGTTAGCCGGTAATCGTTGGGAAGCTTGGCTCCACTTAGTGAGTAGACTGATGGAGGTCCAGCTATCTCAACAACCCGATCAGTTGCGCTAGAAGCTTACCAGGACTAGGGAGTTTACAGTTAAATCGATGTATCTCTATGTTATCAACTCTAGCTCCATTCCTAGTTCCAAACATGTTTAGAAAGTCAAGTTCCTTTGGAAATTAAAGTGTTTATGTAGTTTGTACATAAACAAGTCATCTTAACCAAGGACAATCTGGCAAAGCGCAACTGGACATGACCTACTAGGTGTAGTTTTTGTGATCGGGATGAAAGTATCAAACACCTTTTTCTTGACTGCCCGCTGGCAAAAGTGCTATGGCGGACAGTGCACATAGCCTTCAATATTACTCCTCCGAATTCTGTCAGCACGTTATTTGAAACGTGGCTTAACGAGATAGAGGCCGAAACAGTGAGACACATTCACGTAGGAGTATGTGCTTTATTGTGGGCAGTCTGGAACTGCAGAAATGACTTGGTCTTTAACAGAACAACAAATTTTCATTTTTTGCAGGTTATCTTCCGAGCCACTGCATTGATCCGTATATGGTCGCTACTCACTCCAACGGAGGCCAGGGAGCGTTTGGTTACTGGATCTATCCGGTGGGAGATGGTAGCACGGGATATTTTCAACCGGTTTGGATGGCGGTCATGTAATAGGATAGACAATTAGTTTCCTTATCTTGTTTATGACGGCCGGTTGTGGCGCTATGGTTACTTTCTTTAGGCTCTATGTGAGCTTTTTTTTTACTTTCATTATGACTTTAAGACCTTTATTGAACATATTTGCTTTTTAATAAAGTTGGCCGTATGCATCGTTCTGATGCAGAGGCCGGGGAGTCCCCACTTTTCGAAAAAAAGAAAAAGAAAAAAAACATTGGTCTGTCCCTTGCCTCTCAGTTCCAAAATCCTCTAGCGGCGGTGAACAGAGATCGTCCATATATTCAGAGAGTAAAATCTGCACGAGTTTGCGTAGGCTTTAGAGGCATCCGGAATTATTTTACGGCAAAGTAGCCACTTGGTGCGACTAGGACCATTGAGAGATCTTCTCTCTTGTGTTGACGTGGCAATCTTTATCTTTACCTAATATTAAAGTACGGAGGCTTTCATAGTTCTCCATACGTCATCTTTTTATATCTGTTGATTTTATGTTAAATCATAAAGACTAACGGCTGAGATTTATTATCTCTATACATCGTACGTCCTAACATGACTTGGGCTATCTATTGAAACGTTCTTTGTGACTCCTTCGTTTCCATGCACACACGGCCGGTACGAAAAAAAAAACTAATATGAAACTTGATCCACTCATACACGGAAAGAAACTTGAAAACAACACTCCACGCACGGAAACCCAGCCTCTCATTGAAACCAACATTGTAGCCGACTCTAAATCTGAATCAAATCGTAAACAAAGCATCTTCATATATAGGTCAGGTAAGGAGGTCGCGAGAAACAATCCGTATGTACCCCTGGCAACTCTGCTCTCGGCGACTTGGACGAGGGGCGACGACGGCAGCCTCGAAGGGCGACCGGCTTGCACGAGAGCTCCGGTGACGAACATGGTCACCTGCTATTCCGGCCACTAGCATGAGTGCCAGTGGCGACAGCCACGAACGGGGAGTGGCTTGCACGAGCTGCGAGGGTGAAGGTCACGCTCGCGTGCTTGGTACCACCGCACTCAAAGGTCCATAGTCGCGGCGTCAGCGCGTGCGAGGTTGAGTAACCCGCCAGCAAACAGGGAGGAACAGAAAGCAGAGAAGGAGTGCGGGTACAACCGTACAAGGCCGTGGACGATGGCGGCGAACAGCAGAACACACAGTTGCCAAGAGGAAACTTTGGAAGTACCACCGCTATGCTAGGCAGTCGAGGAGGAGCTTCGGGAGGACGTCGCAGAAGAGATTGACGCAGCGCCTGAGGTTCATCGGAGGCGTGGAAGGAGACGTTGCCATCAATTCGTGGAGTTTAGGAGAAATTCTGTTCTCAAGAATTTTTAGGGGAGCGAGGCAGAGCTGAGTAGCTGATTGACATGGTGATTTTGCTTGGAGTGTTCGCTGGCTGCGATCCTGCGACAACGACGAAGCGGCGACGGCGGCGGCACGAACCGAACGTTGTCGGTATTCTCTGTGAAACGATGGCTATGCGAGCTCATATTCTGAGGAGCGAAAGGGTGTGCCGATGCGATCAAAATTCACTGAACGGCGAGGGGTTAAGAGGTACCGAGGAGGGAGAGTCGGAGAGAGGAGGACGGACACGATTGATTGCTTCGCGGGATAGATTCATCGCATACCATGCACAAATCAGGCTGCTGCAAGGTCGGCTGGGCTCTTCATGAGGTGGCGGTCTCTATCGCAAAGATTTCCAGCAAAAAGAGTTCGGCAGAGGTGGCTGAATTCAACGCTGTGCTCGGCACGCAGCTGGGTGAGGAAGAAGAGGACATTTTTTTTAGTTTTTTTTTTTGAGACAGGGAATCTTTTTTTTTAGTAACGGAAGAAGAGGACGTCTGTGATCGCCATGCAGTTACAACCGATTTGGGCTCTGTTCGTCAGGCTGTGCTAAGAGCATCTCCAGCTGTTGGCCCCCCACGAGCGTCAAAAATCGCCGCCTAGAGTGAGCCGGCGCAAAAAATTGGCCTGGGGACGAGTTGGTCCCCAGCCGCCCGCCCCAGGGCCGCCCCAGGTGCGTTCAAAAAAGGAAAACATATAGCAAATTTCGGCAAATTTGGCATATATTACATAATAGTCGCGGATTTTTATTACATAATATATCTAATCTAAAAAAAAAACTGGCTGAACGCGGAGTAGTCGCCGTCGTCGCCGCCATCCTCGCCGCCGTCGTCGTCGTCGGCCTTCTCCTCCTTTACGCGGCCGTCCCTGGTGGACCCCTGACCGGCATCGCCAACACGGACTGGTGGCGGCGGCGCGTCGTCGTCGTCGCTGTCCTCGATGACGACGACTCCTCCTTCGTCGCGGCCCCGGCGGCGCACTGGCGCTCCCTCGCCATATTCAGGGAGTCCGCGCGCGCCCATTCCAGGACCGCGTCGTCGTCAAGCTCGACGTCGCCGCCGTGCTCCGTCTTCACTGCGGGGAGGTCCGGCTCCGTCTTCACCGGCGCGAGCCCCGGCTCCGTCTTGGGCTTGACGAAGCGCGGAGGAGCCGACGAGGAGGCGTGCCGGCCGCCCTCGTCGATGGCGATGCCGGCGCTGCGAGTGCGCCGGCCGAGCGGCGTCTCCGCCGCGGGCTCGGCCTTGACGCCGAGCAGCGCCGGAGACCCGGAGGAGTGCGAAGAAGAGCGTGATGAGGAGGAAGAAGAGGAGGCGCCGAACCTCCTGGGCAACCATTGCCCGTCGCGTCGGCGGTGAGCCGTGGCCGCGGCGGCCGCCCTCGCCGTGGGGTATGCCAACGGCGGGTCGTTGCCGCCCTCGAGGTACGTCAGAACGCCCTCGAGGGTGCGGCCGGGGACACCCCACCACAGGTGGCGTCCCTCGCTGTTCTTCAGGCGGGCCACCACCGGCGCGCCGTTGGTGGATGCCACCCTCTGCTGCTGCCGGCGCAGGAAGTACGCCGTCCACGCCGCTTGGTTGTCGGCGGCGTACTGGGGGAGGGCAAGCTGGTCGTCGGTGAGGGAGGCGCGCACGACCTCTACCTCCTCGGCGAAGTAGGAGGGGCGCGCCACGGCGTCGGGCAACGGGGGAATGGGCACTCCCCCGTTGCGGAGCCTCCACCCCGTCGGCCCGGCGCGCATGTCCGGTGGCGCCGGGATGTTCGCCTGGAACAGGAGCCAAGACTCCTGTTCGCGGAGCGAGCAGCGGCCGAAGCCGTTGGCCGCCGCCTCATCTCCGGGGAAACGCTCGGCCATCGGGAGAGGGAGGGCTTGACGGCAGCCTTGCCATTGATTTCCCGCGGGAAACCGAGGACTTGGGAGAAGGCGCGGTGTCGCTGACTCGGCGGGCCCGCGGCTCTTTCGCCCCAAAACCGCTCGCCCCGGCGCCCCCAAGCGTCCCCAGCGCGCCAGGTTCGGCCTGTGTCCGCCGGCGCTGATTTCGGCCCAGGCCGGCGAAAATCGGGCTCCTGGGGGCGCGACTGGGCCGATTATTCGGCGCCGGCGCGAAAAAATAGCCTGGGAAGGCCTTTCTGGGGCGCAGCTGGAGATGCTCTTAGGCCCAACAAGCCCAGGTTTCTTTCCTTTTGCTGTTTATAGCCTTTTCTATTTTATTTTTATCAATTCAAACAACTTCTGAAGATAATACATTTGTTCGCGTAAGAAACAATTCCCAGAATGCAGCTTATACTAGCACTCCATGTGAGCCCGTTGTTTGCCCATAACTCACTATGTCACGCTTTTGGGTAAAATAATGCACCTCCTTATAGATGGTTTGATTTTTTTTTTAAAGAAGGATAGACCCCGGCCTCTGCGTCTGGACGATGGATATGAACATTTTATTAATTATTCACAGAGACCATACAGAGTAATACATCAAGACACCATCTACATAACACATGTTGCTACTCCTATCCCATTGATGAAGGTGTGTCGAATATCCGGGCGTAATACCAGAAGGACATTGCACCAAACCCTAACATCTAACGGCGGATGCCCCAGCCCAGCCACACAACGGGACTGGGTCCCATACCGGATCGACGCACTCTCAGAGGTTGCCGCCACCATCTTCCAACGGTCCATCTCCAGAGCAGTAACTGACCCATCAACCTTGCCTAGCCTGCCGTCGACGCCACCATGACGCCAGACAACTCCACCATGTTGCACGTATCCGTCCACTCGTACCATCGCCGAACTTCCGCAGCGCCATACCACCGGGATCCGCCATCGACCTGGCGGTGGATGAGACACCACTCTTATGCTTGTCCCGTCCAACCAAAGCCATGACCGAAGTCGGCGCGATTTTCACCGGAAGTCGCGTCCCCCCAAACTGGCAGCTGGCTGGAACCGAACGGAGCATCGTCGTGGAGACGGGGGCTGCCGTCGGCACGCCGGCAGGGAGCCTCCAGCCGCCCCTCACCGGTCCTCCTCACCCCACCGGCCGGCCAAGGCCATACCGAAACAGAACTGGACAGGACGCCAGAGCCGCAGCCATCAGAGCCACCCACGCGAACGCAACCACCACACCGCCGACCATGAAGGCTCCCATCGCCGCCGCGCAGCAGGGGCGCCGCCCTGACTGCCGCCCCCGGCCTCCCCACATGAGACACCGCCTCCGCCTCAAAGGGTCCGCCGCGGCGACCACCCGATAATGACAATAAAGTAAATTAAGTAAGAAACTAGCGGTTAATTGGCAATTACCTTCTCTTATATTTTTACATATAATTAAGGACCATAGTACAACTTTGTGGTCCGTCCCGTGGGAAATTTATAAATGTTTATCCTTGTTGCACCAAGCAAGACGACTGAGACAACTCTAAATTTGAGTTACTTTGGCAATTCTCTGGAGATTCCGCTTCTAAAATATATCAAGTGATGTAACCAGTGTTTGTTTGAAATCCCTTAGTGATTTTCACTGGTTCAAAGATGATATGTGATATATTTTCAGCAAGAGCTCTTTGTTGTGTGTGTGTGTGTGTGTGTGTGTGTGTGTGTGTGTGTGTGTGTGTGTGTGTGTGTAAGTTCTTTTCGTTTTTCACGTGGTCATCACCTAGAATTTTACTTTATAATTAGTAAGGTTATGATGAAAATGTGTTAGAAGCTAAAGGAAATTCTAACTTGACGTGTTTAATTTGTGGTAGCATTTGCAATTGCAGTATTCACAATCCAACAGTTCCGCATCAAAGGAGAGATAAACTGACGCAGAAGAAGAAGGATTGGGATCTACACCTCAGTAGTCCATCATGGCAGGTAAAATGTCAAATTTATTTAATCGTTGCAACGCACGGGCACTTTTGCTAGTTGTTCTAAGATGGGAAAAGACTTCCGCCACATGTCCTACAACATGGTTTTCACTTTCAGTGAGATTTCACTGAATTTCATTAATTTCAGCAGACACTGAAATATTACGTTTCGGTCAAAATATTTCAGCAAATTCAGTAGTACACAGGAAATCAATTATTTTTTGAAATATCTTTTGAAAATTTCAAATATTTAATTAAATTCAAATGAATATTTCGGCATTTTGGCTGAAATGCAAACTGAAATAACTGAATTTCAGTGATTTCAGTTGGTGCTGAAATTTTGTTGAAACTAAAATTGAAAACCATGTCCTACAGCAATATGGTCACCTCTTACTTTTTGACCTGGGACGCACACATCCCAACCTGGGGAAGGGAGCACGTGGAACATGATGACAATATGGATAGGCTATCTTGCTTCTGTTTCTCTAGCCACAAGAGTTTGTGAAACCTCAGAACACTCGTTAGCCATACCGGGTGTCCATCCGGCATCAACAGCATATAGCGCAGGGGAGCCAACCACACAACAGGATGAAGAGATCACCTTCATGCCGTCCACATATGTTGGGTGACGGTGCAGCAACTATAGAGATCAGGCAAGAGGATGCATGAATCAACCATGAAGCAACATCCTTCGTACGCCATTGCTACCAAATATCATCACCACTTTGTAAGATGTTTCATGTGAAAGCTGGGAATAGCTATAACCACACTGATCTCTAACATGTTATATATTTCACGCGATAGCTTGAAAGAACGAGTGGAGAGCAACAAAACCACACTAATAATTCACGTGACAGTTGCGGAAATAGTTATAGCCAAGTTAAAAGGAACACAACAAGTTGATGGCAAATATTATATTTTTATTGAACTGATGATACTAGGCATCAAAGCAGTCTGTATGGGAGAAAGTGAGGACGAGCAAACTGCAAACTACAAGGGCGCAGCATAGCATAAACCCATGGAGACGATGATCGCGGGGGGAGAAAGAAAACATCGCAGGCACGACTATCAGTTCAATGTAGAACATAAACAAAAACCAGTCCCAATTTGATCGGGCTCGCCCCTCCACGAATTATCTAAGGGGGGCAATATGTTCAATGTAAGACAACGCAAATGGAAAAGGCATTGTTTATTACAGGCCTAAAAATACCACTCACTCTCCAACGCAGGACCATCAAGTATGGTGTTGTTCTTTGGCATCCATGATAACAGAAGCTAGAAGGTCTGAAATATTACATGCTCTTGGCTGCGGCGATGATGCTTGTAGATCTTCCTGGCAGGAGCACTTGCTGCGACTTGTCTTGTGGCATGGTGTGGTGTTAGCGCTTGACGAAGGCTACCTCTTGCTCCTCTGCAATGGGGATTTCATCTTCTTATAGTCTACGCGTGGAGCGGTCATGTATTCAACGACAACACAGCCAGTCACTCTTGGGTCCAATACAGAGAAGAAGAACTAATAGAGAATGAAAAGGAAGGAAAAAAACCATAAGCTGAAGTAGTCCAACCAAGCAGAACTATGGAGGCCCGTGAATCCCATGATCGTTAGTTTTATCGCTTCCCTTCGTTGGGCTGCTCCCAGTTTATTTCGTTCTCTACCAACCGGTAGCGATGGCGATCGTATCTTCTACTCTTGGACCATTTATCTCATCATGTCCCAACTCTTAAATAAAAAGTTACTACAGATTATAATCTTGCCGACAAGTGACATCATATTAAAGTTTGATCTTTTGGCTGAAAAAAGAAAGGTTGATCTTTTTTTAACATGGTAGAGACGCGTACGCTCATATATACACATATACACTCACCTCTAGGAACGCATGCACACACACCCTACCCCTGTAGCACCTTTAGGAAAATGCGAACACCGGTTTCAAGTTTAGGACTTGAACCCTAGTGGTCTGTGATTACCACTATCCTCATAAACACCCAACCACAGATTGTTCGCAAAAAAAGGTTGATCTTTGATCCTATTAATATCATCACAACTGAGTATTTTCTTTTCTTGACTTGTAAAGCCTAAAATTTATGTAGTCCCTTTGTTTCTTGTTACTCCACATATAAGATTGATCCTAAATCATACTTCAAAAAGTTTCAACAAATTCGTATTAAAAAACTACTCCCTCTGATCCAAAAAAGTGTTGTGGCTTTAATTCTGCTTCAGCTCAATTTTGAACTAAAGCCACCACACTTGTTTTGGATCAGAGGTAGTACAATATTTAATAATGTGCAATATGAAAATTAATTCCTTGATGCATCTAATGATATTGATGATTTGATGCGTTAAGTCGGTAATTGTTGATAGCAAAATGACACAACATGAAAGGTTGCAGCTCATGGGCTGGTCCAATATGAGCGATGCTCTGTTACTGCTTGCAGTAAGCGAAGAACAACGCCAATGACCAGGCAATGTGCCCTTTTGAGCCGGGGCCCAAGCCCGCCTCTCCGAGGGCCAATCTTTTTGTAATAATGTGCAAACTAAAATCAACCCACTCTTTAGGTAATAATATGCATGCCGAAAAAAGGCGAAATTACTAATCGAGGAGTACTCCAAAGATCACTTCCAACTCCCCGGTTGCGACAAGTGGCACGCTACATGTGCAGCACTTGTCGCAACCGGGAAGTTTCCCTTTTTCGTAGATCCATTTATTCGACATGTTTTATCTCATAAACCGTGCGTCCAAATCTCGAACAGTTTTCACCGTTGGACTCCTCGCGTTGAGATTTTCAAAACTAGATCCCATTTTGATAGGTTTTGACGAACTTATTTTTCACTAAAAATTCACAACGGGAGCACTTTTTTTTCCTTTCCAAATGTCGTTTTGGAGAGGCACGACCGTGGCTCTCGCGGAAGCAAATCTGTACCTCTCACGAAAGAAAAACTGTGCCTCCAAAAGCTAAGAAAGATCGGTGAAAAACCGAAAAGCTGAAAATACCGCAGAAAGGAACTATCTAAAAAGTCGAAAACACGTGCAGAAAGATAAAAATAAAACATCTAGTCCGTGGAAGGCCAAGCCGCCCGGGCCTTGGTGCCAGAGCCAGAGGGCCCACAAAATGCTGAAGTATTTACGTACTGTCCATGATTGTCTTTTGGGAAACGTTTAAAACCAGCGCACCGGCCGAATCATTGCGCCGGTCTCACTCGCGCAGCACAACGCACTTTGTTGGACCCACACACCGCTTTAGCTACCTTATCTATTCAGTCGCGCGTGGGATGCGCTCTCCTCCACCCCTTTTTCTTCTGCCCCCAGAACACATCTGTGCTAGTTCTTATCTTTATCCGCATCCTCGCCGGCGCGGCACACAACTCCTGTCCCCCACTGCAAACCATTTGTTTCTCACCGATGCGAGTGTCTCCCCGGATTTGTGGTCAGCCAGCCACAGCGGCGCACGGCGTTGACTACTCCGAGCTGCCAGTGCGGCCGCACAAATCTGCTTCCTCGCGCCGGAGTTAGTGTTGTGCTGCCACCGCCGGCAACAAGGCGGACAACCTTTTTGGTGTTGCAATCAGTTGCGCCCTTCGACGGCGGAGTTGCATCCGTGCACGCCGGAGCTGCAACCGGCGTTTTTGGGAGCTGCAAGGTCGGTTCTTTTCCTATGATGTGAGTTTTGCTGGAAGCGGAGCTTTTTTTGCTGGAACCCGAGTAAATTTTTGCTCGAAATGTTCACTGGAGTTCCTAGTTGCTCATGTTGTTTTTGCTGGAACCGCAGTTTTCTTTTGCTAGAATTAGTGTTTGGTTTTGCTTCATGAGACCACCAGCGTTTTGGGGAGCTTCAAGGTTGAGTTGTTGCTGACATGATATTTGCTGGAATCTTCGTTATTTTTCGCTGGATCAAGGGTGAGCGGCGATGGTTGAAGCAACATGAAGGCGCATCCGGTGTTGCAACCACCATAGCAACGACCGACGAGCGACCGGGACGGCGAGAGTAGATATTGGAGGGGGGGGGGGGGGGGGGCTCTACTGGCGACAATGGGGGGCGAGATGCTGCAACCGGCATTCGTGGTGCTACAGCGGGCATCACCGGAAGCTGGAACCAGCATTCCCGGTGCTGGAGCCAATGCACCATTTTTTGCATTTTTTGCTACCACCGTTTTGTGGTTTGCTATAACCAGTGTCAATTTTTGCTACCATCCCCTTTTTGATTTTGCTGGAACCAAGGCTCAGTTTTGCATGTTTGCTACCACTTGTGTTTTTATTTGCTGGAACAATACCCAATTTTCGCTACCACCATTTCTTGGTTTGTTGGAACGCCCAAATTTCCCAATTTTGCTACCAACATTTTTTTATTTTTGCTGGAACCATCATGCTGTTTTGCTACGACAGGCAGCAATTTTTGCTGCGTCCAATAAATCGAGGGCGAGGTACAACACAAGCTCGACGACGGGTGTTGCGGCGCCCGTCGCCACCCGAGCTGCGGTCATCTCTACCGGAGTTGCAACAGCAGGGTGCCCGTGCACTCTGTTGCATGCGTGCCGACGAGAAACGCATGCGGCGACCAGCGGGGAGGGCGGCGACCGACGGCGAGGGCGGTGACCGGTGGCGAGGGTGGCGACCGGCGGCGAGGGCGGTGACCGGTGGCGAGGGTGGCGACCGGCGGCGAGGGACCTGCGGCGGCGGTGCTTCGAGGGTTGTTGCCTGGGTCATCCATGGCGAGTGTTGGCGGCGGCCACTGCTTTTTCGTGTTCCCCTCTGCTTTTTGTTGGATGCGATTATTTTATAGAAAAAAACGATTCGGGGCCGTGATCCGACGGCTACACGTAGTTAAATCGGATGGCCGCACATTGACCGGCCGAAAGTTTAGCCGGTGCGCCGGCGCCTATCAGTGCCCTTGTCTTTTTGGTCCGATTTTCTTCTTTATCCATGATTTCGGTCCTTAATCTACTATCTCTATTTTAGGGGTGCCCGTTATTCCTAATTTCCTTCCTTTACCAGTGAGGGCACGATTTGACAAACGTAGCAGTTATTGTATGCGATTAATTAGGGGTAGGCGTGAAAAAATCGCTCCTGATTAACTTCCTTAATCCACAATAGTACTACGGTACAACCAAGTTGCACGCAGGCGAACAGACACCCAAAATGAGAGGATGGATCGCCTTTGCATGGTCATTGATATTCATCTCATGTGCATGCGTGGCGCCGCCGCTTAGAGTTAGGGGGGATTATATAAGACCAGGTCTCATATTTAGCAGGTGAGACCCGCCCTGATGGATGACACGTGGCATTTACAAATCACAAAGCATCTAATCTTCCTCCCTGATTTCAAGTGAAGGGTGGGGTAGATACTTTGTGATTTGTGAATGCCATGAATCATCCATCAGAGCGGATCTCACCTGCTAACCTGTGAGACCTGGTCTCATAGAATTCTAGTCAGGGTAGGCCTGAGCCGGATACCAAACTGCCGGAGATAAACATGTCGCTTTCATGCGACCACTCTTACTCTCCGAGATATGAGATTGCGTACAAGTTACAAAGAAGAGTAGGTATTTCTCTGATCTTTATTTATACATTGTAGTCTATGGGCTATGAGATTTTACCGTGATGATTGATTAAATATTATAAATGATTATCAACAACGCTGCTTCACTATTGCAACTAGCTGAATTGATTTATTAGATACTGTTTATTTATACATAGGTATTATTGGGGTTATCAACTTTTTATTACGGTGACACGCTGATAGTTGTGATCATGGGCCATTAAATTGTCTGCTAGTCTCGACGGTGTACAAATTTTTAGATTGTGATCCAAAATTTTGGTTAATCTTTACTGGATATATTAGTAAAAAGGAGAATTATAAGAGGGAAAAACAAAGAGTTCTACTCTCAAGTGTACTACTCCCGTGTTTACAAAAACCAAAAAGTCAACATCAAACTTGATACAAAAATTCTGAAATTTTGCGACATGAAACATGATAAAATGTTTTAGGTTGTTGCAAAGTTTAATCCACAAATAACATTTGATGAGCTCTCTACAAAAACGACAAAAGCGTGTACTAAGAAATGCAGAAAACATTGACCTGTGATTTTGTTACTTTTGGTGAGACATCCTCGAATATTATTTATGGATGAAATTTAGAAAGTCCCTAAAACATTTGTTCATGTTTGATATCGCAGAAAATCGTAACTTCTGGATCATGTTTAATAAATGTTTCGTCAGTTTTTTCAAAAATTGGGTGTACTACATCCGAGTGTAGCCACACCTTTCCGAAAAAAACTACTAGTATTATTTCCTTTGGCTGAAAATTCAACATATTTCCTTCTGTTTTTTTTCTATGTTTATGCTAAGGGCCTTGGGATTTAGTTTCTCTCCGGGCCCCCGAAATCTCAGGACCGGCCCTGGTTAAGGCCTCAGGCGTGTGTTGCAAAAGTGAACGTGGATGCTTCTGTATCTCGTCACGGCTATGGTGCAGTTGGGGCAATTTTCAGAGATCAGGGCGTGGTTTTCATGGGAGCTTCGACACTATTTTTCAGGCAAATAGAGGATTCACAAACCCTCGAAGCACTCGCCATAAGGGAAGCCTTGGCGCTCTATATTTGCGGCGAATCCATGTGGCATCGGACTGCAAAGTGGTGGTTGAAGACATGAAGAGGGATAATGTGGCAGGCTATGAAGCGATCATACATGAAATAGTAGACCATTCTGCGGCTTTTGAATTTCGTAATTTTAGTCATGAATTTAGGAGCTCAAACTGTGAAGCTCACAATTTAGCGAAGCATGCTCTTTTTCTCGGGGACGGTTGCCGTGTTTGGTTAGGACATCCTAAAGATCTTCCATCCATCTCTGTAAACATTGTGACGAATTAATAAAAGCTTCGCGAGGTTGTCTCAAAAAATGTACAACTCATGTTACCCTAGAAAAATGTATAATTCATGCAAAAAAAATATATGTTTGGTTTTCTATTTTCCATTCGCTTAAGTACCAAAACAATTCCAAAGACTTTAAAAGTGTTCATAAATCTAAAAATACGCAAATTTCAAGAAAATTGCATATTTGAAATATTTACGTGAATTCTTTTTTTTTTGCAAATTCAAAACATCTTTGGTGGTCTAAAATATATTCATGAATTTAGAAAATGTACACCATTTAAAAAATTCCATGAATTAAAAAATATTAATTAATTGAAAAATGTTCACTGTTCAGAAATTTCATTTACTTATTTATTACTTTCTTATTCTATGAAATTCAAAAATTAGGAAAAAATATAAATGAAAAATGAAATTAAATAACCGACAGAAGAACACACACAGAAAAAATTGTCAGGGATTCTAGAACCTTCCCAAAAAGTCCACTTGGGCTGCCCCAATATATGTACATAGCGATACGCATTTGCTGGCTATCTCAGAACCTACGCCCAGAATAGGATTCCCGCCGTCTCAGGACCTCCCCTTTAGCTCGCTCACTTGGCATCCATCATCGGGGGCAACAAGCGCTCACACCCCACTCATATGGGTTGCCCATTAATCTCGCCCTGCGATTGCTAGGCACGCTCTCACTTGCCCACTCGCTCGCTGGGCTGTTTGTTCGGCCTAATTATATTTGACACATTTGTACATACACGACTGGGAACCTTCTACTCCTAGAAGGTTGAAAGTTCCAGACTGGTTATTATGTTTCTTTTGTTTAAATTTTTATCTTTGCGAGTTTATTTCAGGGTTACCTTTTACTTTTATGGTATCTTCACGATACTAATATATTTTTCTTCTCAAAAAGCACTTTTTCTATCAATTTCTTTTTATTTTCTTGAGAAACTTTAGAAAATGTTCAAAAATTGTTCAGAATTTCCTGAACATGTTTAAATGCAAACTTTTATCAAGTTTTTAACAGTTTTGGAAAACACGAACTTTTTTAAAAATCGCAATTTTTCAAAAATGATTGTGCTTCTCAAATATGTTCAAACGAAATTGACAAATGTTTCCTTTTAAAAAAAATTTGTTCGTAGTTTTCAGTTTCGAATATTTATGTTTTCTTAAATATTCTGAAAATTGAACAAAATTACGTAGACAAAAATTTTCACTTTTCCCAAACAAGTGTTAGAGAATTTGAGAAAAAATGTCAAAATTAATTTTTCATGTTTCAGAAAAATTATAATAAACAAAATAATACTACAAAAACCATGTTCTACACTAATTGAAAATGCTACAGTCGTCATTTTGCTACAGGACCTGTTTTTGAAAAAAAAAATTGCTACAGGACCTGGGTCGCTAGAGGCTGCATGGGTCGAACTATTGCGCATATGTGGGCCTCGAACTATAATGCGCCACTACAAGTATGCGACATCAGGCTATAGCGAGCGAGAGAATCTCGCATTGAGCGACCAGCATCTGTAATGCGAAGTCTCTCACGATCAGTTGCTATACTCGTGGATACGGTCCGGGGCCTCCAACTGGCTCGCGTATAAGGGTCTCCAACTATGGTGCACCACTGTCAAATACGCGGCCTAGCAACGATCGATCGTGTTCTGTAGTACGAAGTCTCGCACAAGATGCTTTAAGATCAAACGGTGAGGTAATATCGTCTACCCTTGCTAAGGACTTTTTGTTTGTCTGCTGAAGGATTCATATGGTTACAACATTTACTTCATAACCACACTTGTTTTTGTCTCCTAGGCGAGCTCAGTTTGCAGTTTGCACAGTCCTCGCTAGTGACAATTCTGAAGAAGCTATTTAAACTATTGTGCGTAATTTAAACTGGCACGCCTGATTATGTCCCGCGGGGTTGCCCTCGGTTTGCAAGTATTCTGTTAGATACAAACAACCTTTCCAACCCTCTTCATCTGACATTGATTTACAAACAAGACATTTATGGAGAAGTTGGAAAATCTTTTAGTAATAACTTTCTGTAACTTTGACATTTCTTTGGACCAGTGATGCTTAATCGCAATGATCATTCTTTCATCGAGTTCTTGAAGAACACGTAAAGATGGTTAGTTTTCTCCATAATATCTTAACATGGTTCCTCACCTATTTTAAATTATTTGCTTAAGTTACTGTACTTATCCGTGTCTAAGATAAATTTGCAATATACCCATTAAACTAAAACATCACTGATGCATTACCGCTGATGCTATTAGAGTCGGGCACTCGGCAACTTCAGTGATCAGTAAACTTCAGCAGTAGCTCTGATAGTGCTGAATCAAATATATTTCTTTGAACTGCGTTCCTCGTGCATTTTTCGTGAAATGGCCCGACACAATTTTACCCTCCTGTTCAAATTAACTAGGTGATGGGGACAGTCCTCCAGAGCAAAAGCATTCAGTTTCAGGACACATCACAAGATGCTAAAAAGTCCAATGAAAACAATTTGGTCGTAAGACAGGTAATAATTGACTTCTAAAACTGAACTGGGCAGTTAAAAGTTTCTGGAAATATCACAGAGGTAACTTACCTGATAGGCAGGATATATATTTAAGGGGTAAGGTTAGTTTTTGGATTGCTTGATGTAGGACTACAAGGAACAAAGGAGCAGCACTTGGAGAAGAAGGTGTTAGAGTTGTGTCGAATATTGTGTATAAGGTAGGTTACAGTTGGACTATGAGTTGTATTGTGTTTATATAGGATGTGGAGTCGTGTCCTAATAGGACACTTGTATCCTAGGCCTCTAATATATAGCGGGGATAGACACACGATATAACCTGTGCCAACATAATAGCACCAGAACGCAAGGGAAGCCGGCGCGGCATGTGCCAGTGTCCAGGGCGACCGAGTGCGGTATTGTAGCGGTGTCATGGGGAGGAGCGTCCATAGTCTGACCCCGGGGATGTAGCCATATCGATGAACCTCGTTAACAAATCTCGGTGCCATGCTCGTGTGATTGCTTGGTCCTCGGATGATCGACGGTATGCCTCAGGTTTATTCTAACAAGTGGTATCATGAGCTAGGTTGTTCAGAGGTGTTGCATTGTGTTGATCTAGAGGAAAGATAGTTCGAGAGGAGACTGCCGCTGGCTGCGGCGTGGTTCTCGACGAGATCGGAAGGGGCGGCATCCAGCAGCGGAAGTGTTCAGCGAGTTCGACGGAAGCGGATTGGATCAATCCGATCGGGAGTAACTCGATGGCGGCTGCAAGCGTGTCACGCACGGACCAGGAGGGCAACAGCAGGAGTTGTCGGTCTCTTGGAGTCGACCAGATCGATTGAGATGCGGCGGCAGGAACCCTGTCGGGTGTACTTGCGCGAGCAGTCTGGCAAGCAGTCGGGCCAACGGGCCAGGAGTACGGAAAAGAATTATATGAGACCAGGTCTCACGGGCTAGCATGTGGCATTTACAAATCACAAAGCATCTACCCCACCCCTCACTTGAAATCAGGGGGGAGAGATTAGATGCTTTATGATTTGTGAATGCCACGTGTCATCCATCAGGGTGGGTCTCACCTGCTAGCCCGTGAGACCTGGTCTCATATAATTTTTTTCCCAGGAGTACGCACGCATGGGCGGAGGCCCCAAGTGTGTTCCGTTGCACTCATGGGTAGAGTCCAGCAAGCCGAGCGTGCAGGTGGCCTATGCAGGCTGCATTGAAAGGCCCTGACGCGTGGAACTGTGGTGAAGATTTGTTTTGGAAACAAAAGGAGACTGAGTCTCCGTAGTACACGGACAGGCAGGCAAATCAGTCAGCGGGAAAGATCCGTCAAGCTTGTCCATCAGGAGTACTTCTTGCGTACGCGTTGGCAAGGCAAAGGCAACTAGCCAGCATTAAAATTTTGTGTCAAGGGAGCTACGTGAGAAGACCAAAGATTTTTTTTGGGTTGGAATTTGCTAGTAGTATGCGGAGGTCTATTCTTGTACTTGGGGCATTGCGTGGAAAGCTCAAATAAGTTTTTCCACTGGGTCATACATACGAAGAACCATGGCGTTAATGGGTACCTGATTTGAGGTGGAGAAGTTCAACGGGACAGAAAACCTTGGGTTATGACAGACAAGGGTGGAAAATTTGTTGGCACAACAAAGATGCTTGAAAGCATTGCGGGAATTCATGTCAGCTGAGATGGAATTGTGTAATGGATGGAAATTTGTGAAAGATGATTTGGGAGCCTTGAGCGTATTGTTGCAGTCGGATAAGTTCGGCTGGGTCGGACTGGACAGTCTGACGGATCGACGTGAGTCGGTTGGTACAGAAGACGGTGGTGGGATCGGTGAATGCTGATGGTGACCGACTTCTGGGGCGTGGAAACACGTGGCGCAGGCCCGAGGGCTTGTGTGGCTTCGACAAGACTATGGCGCGGGGTTGATTCAAGGTGATGTACACACGGAGTTTGAAGTCAACGGGGTGTGAGGGTAGACTGATCATCTACCATGGAGTCATGTTGAAGGTGGAGCTGGAGTCTGGAGGACTTCACTCAGTGCTGATTGAGGGGCTACGGCGTAAGTCGACAGAGAGTCGAAGTCTATTCAGCGAGGAAAAAAGCGAGTGACACGTAGTTCGGACTGGAGCCCAGTGGTCTGATGAAAGCGTGAAACTCGTCATCGGTTAATGATGATCGGTGGTACTCTGCAGTGGGGGTTGAGTGGTGTGGGTTCGCGACCCTTGAGACTCGACAGGGACAGCGGAGGCTCGACGCGGTAATAGCGGCGAGGCGTGCGGTATGCATGGGACATGAAGACGGGCCAGGACTCTGGTGGTCATACATGTGGTGAGACAACTGCGAATTTGACTCGGATGACTACAAGCAATGGTGAAATTCTTTCAAGTTTCAGACAGACGGTCATGGAAAAGCGGTGATGTGAGTTCAGGTAACTCTGATGTGTGACACCCAATATGTGAGTTGTTCATTTTCACGCAGGTTCATGATCAGTGTGTGATGGCGTTGGACGGATACTCTGAAGGTTGGGAGCACAACGTAGAGTAATGAGGAACTTAATTTTGCTCGAGCGTTGACTATGGTCAAGAAAAGAAGGGACTACAAGTTGCAGGTGGAGTCACATGGAGTCTTTGAAGTAGCAGCGGTACTCATGGGATAAGCTGAAGTCCAATGTACATGGAAGTTTTACGCATTGACGAATTCAAGGTGGTGGAGAATATTCGCCAAGGTGGAGTTTGTTAGAGTTGTGTCGAATATTGTGTACAAGGTAGGTTACACTTGGACTATGCGTTGTATTGTGTTTACATAGGATGTGGAGTCGTGTCCTAGTAGGACACTTGTATCTTAGGCCTCTCATATATAGCGGGGGTAGACACGCGATGTAACCTATGGCAACAAAATAGCACCGCAACGCAGGGAAGCCGGCGGCATGTGTCGGTGTCCAGGGCGACCGGATGCGGTATTGTAGCGGTGTCATGTGGAGGAGCGCCCATAGTCAGGCCCCGGAGATGTAGCCATATCGGTGAACCTCGTTAACAAATCTCGGTGTCGTGCTCGTGTGATTGCTTGATCCTCGGATGATCGATGATATGCCTCAGATTTATTCTAACAGAAGGTGGCCAAAAATCCAGAAACATCTACCTGTAATTGCTAACATAGTTGCAAGATTTAAGCATATTAAGCAAGAACTTGGTAGATCGAGATAAGTAAAAGGAGATCTCCCTTGCCTCTTATGCAGTGTGGCAGATTTGGAAAGAGATAAGTGAAGATTTTTTTAGGCCAAAGAGATGGATCCGGAAGAGTTGGTCTATGAAGTTATTTAGAATGTTAACCTCCCTTTGGAGGCATTTGGCATTTAGACTTTGCTGCTGTACAGCCGAGCTGACTTCTTAACATCCTCGAAATTTCCTTTCTACTTTTTTATCTTGTTATGTTGCCTCCTGGGTAGGCTTCAACCTATTTCCTGTAGGACAAATAAGATTGCAAAAGTATATTATTAGCATGCATGAATTGCAGTGCATAATACATCAGATTGTATGCAATGATGGCCCTTTGTATGGAAGAACAAGTGAACACATCAGCACCTATTATTATGCTTGAGATGATTGCAATAAGTAAGCATAAGTGGTTCGAGTAAGAGCGATGCTTCACATACGATTTCCTACGATGAAAAAAAGGCAGCGAAGTTGATTGCATATGTAGGAAGCATAGTTACCACCCATCGTCGGTTTGTACAAAACTCGGACTGGCTTTAGTCGTACGTCAAGTAATTTTGTTTGAGTACAATGATGGGAAGAACCTAACATGGTTTGATCATTGATGGCAGGATCCCAACATGGTTTCCATCTTTCATTCATCATGGCAAATGCTCCCAAACGGTAATGAGAGAAGATGTCAGATGTCTAAGCCTTCATTATCCTTGTTTAACCTGAGACGCTTAGTGCGCGACCATCATGTGAAACCGATTGTAGCCCTGGTCACACTTTCATTGCCTCACTAATTATATCACTACGACAGTATTAATTCTCGGTCGTGATGCCGAGAGTCATGATGGTACCGATGTGTGTAGATTTGGCGAAGTTTGAGAGGAGAAGAAACACGATGTATGGAACCAGAGACAGTTTGGGACGTAAGAGAATGTGTGGTGTTGTAAGAGTAACGTGAGATTTGACATTCGTTAGGATGCAGTCTTAAGGTGCACAAGCATTTGCATTTGCATTTGTCGTAGAATAACAAGCCGGTAGATTATTGCTTTTATAGATTTTCGTTCTCCATGGCAACTTCTAGTATGTATGAAATGGTGGTGTGATACTTAAATATCCAATACACATCTTTGATGTGGCACTTGCTTCACAAATAGGACAGTCTGGCAGAAAGGTTCATCACTTAGCTAGAGTGCGACACCACCACCGTCACATCTGTGTCATGTGCCCACTACGGACAGGTAGGAGCAGCTAGGAGTAGTTTGGAGTAGTTTGGAGTAGTGGAGGGTACGTAGGATATTTTCTTGTATCTTTTTGTGTAAGTAGCCATGAATAGAAGCAAAAGGTGAGAGACTAGTGCGCATGTATGTGCTGATCCTCTAGACCATCTTCCCCTCCTTCCTCACTCGGCTCCTCCGAGAAAGAGGCCGGCACGTTGGAGCTCTGCTCCGCAAGCAGGCAGCCAAGGCGCTGGATGAGACAGATAGCTGACAGCGCTGGTCCTCCCGCCGGCGTCGGCCGCCAGTGTTGATTTGAATTCGGGGGCTCGTCGACTGGCTCACGAGGCCCGTTCTCTGAGACCATCCAGGTCGTTTCGGGCCCTAACCCCATTGGCCCCCTGACTCAGCACTCTACAAGCTTTAGATAAAAACAAAAATTTCATAATCAGAAATCGAGACCGAACCATCACATGGAACGAAAATTTAACAGTTTTGCTAGAACTCATCTAGATGAGATATAATTTGGTCTCATTCACCTTTTATAGCCATTGGATGTGATGCTATAAGATGCGTGTGTGCTGGTGTGGACTTTATCTGTTCTTCTTTTTCAGGTGAATGAAACCAAATTATATCTCATTTAGATGAGTTCTAGGTACTTCCAAAATTTAACATATAGACTAGAATCCAGGATAGTCAACTGCAAGAGATAATAATATCAAAGTCAAAAATGAATAATCGTCCATGCATGTACATATGAATGAAGGTATGAACAGGAAACACATTAAGGTTGATGTTATTTCCACAACTTTGGTTCGCAGCGATTAATCGTTCGGCATCCAATGTGTTTGACATCTAGAGTTAGGAGCAATGAGGCATAGATCAATGTTATCCGAGGGTCCATCATTTTGCCGTCATAATCTCATGTACAGATTGAATTGCGTTGCCCCTAGATGGAAGCTCGTACAAGCATGTTGCTAGTTAACGTTGAGGGGGAGTAAGCATAAACTCTAATTTCTATTCAGGTGTTGATTACACAGTGTTCTTGAACTGATCCCATCAACAATAAGCTCCACTGAAACTGTGCCCTCTGCATCCATTCAGCAAATCACCAATCTCTTTTCAAAGGTCATTCAAGATTTAGGCGAATCAAGCATTATCAGAACAATCGAAATGTATCGCCTAAAAATAACTGTCCCAATTTAAACGCCAAAAGGAAGGGGAAATTCTCAAGCCCCAGCACCCAATTTCCCAGATCTAAAAGGAGGCAGCGTCCACATGCTCGTAGAACACTTCCCTTGATTGGGTCGCATTGGAAACCGCGGAATGGTGAAGGAGTCCACCACCCGCAGCGCCTGCTGGGGGCTGGTGGCGGACGGCGTTGCCGCGCCGACGAGTAGGGGCGCCACGCGACGGACCACCCACGGTCCGGTACAAAACGAAGCCTCGGGACGAGAATAGGAGGCAACGGCGAGAAGGCCTGGAGCTACTCGCGGTTGTTTTTCTCAAGCTCGTCGACGAGGAGGTCGAGGTCGCCGTCCTCTGCCGCCGGGGAAGTGGCTGGGACTTGCGCTCCGGCTAGGCGCCAATCGGCTCGGAGAGATCAGGGGAGCCGTCAGATTCTGCTTGGGTGTTAGGATCGTGGCCGTCAGATGCTCTAACTCTTAGGCCATCTCTAACGGAACCCACTCGAATGATACTCTGTCAAATTGCTCATCAAATCTTAACTCCCACCCTTAAAAAAAATTCTTAACTCCCCAAATCTGAGGAGTTAAAAAAATGTGTGAAGAAGCTAAACTGAACTCTCAAATTTAACTTCTCAAGTCCAAATTATATCTCATTTGAAACTCAAATTTAAAATTAAATTAAAATCACGCAGTGCATAATTCCACGTAGGCATCGTCGGCACGCACTCATCAACGGTGGTGCCTGGGGCGTTGTCGATATTCGCGACAACCTGCGGCGACAATGCAACACGACGCTTCGCCACCCCTCCCCCCCCCCCCCCCCCAAGTGGGTCGGGGAGGAGGGCGGCGGCAACCGCACCACTAACTTGTCCTGGGACGAGCTACAGCTGCACCTCGACAGAACGGTGCTCCTCCTCCCCCATGGTTGGAAGGCACCACTACATTGCTGTCGTGCGACATCGAGCCAACGTGGAACTGCTCCGCCTCTCCCACTTCATCTCCCTCCTCGCGCCCCTTCCAACGATTTAGTGCATGCATAGGGTTGCTCCTCCTCCACCTCCTTCATCTCGTCGACAGCTGCGCGCACAACAACCGGCGTGAGGTGTTGGCATGAGTTGGCATATCGGTGTTTACGGTTTACGGGAGCAACCTCACCATGGCAACGAGAGTGACGGATCGAATGGCAGAGGCAAGACGGACAACAACAGTGGTGAATCGAGCGTGGACAATACTTTCTGCCAGAGGTCGTGGCAAATCGGGTTTGGCGGTGATTTCGGGGTGGATTCTAGTGAGCGACGACGGAGAGATATGGATTGGGTGTGGTGCTGGTAAGATTTTATGGAGGAGGAAGATCAATCGGTCACCGCGCATGGTTCTGCTATTTTTTCGGCCTGGATTTAGGGACAAGTCGTGTGGCTCTCTCATTTTTAAGCCAAAAAGGAATCTTTTAAGATTTAACCCCTCAATGTTAGGGAAGTTAATTATTGGTTTGAGAGTACGGCTAGGCGTTCGGCTAGAGACGCACTACGCCGTCCAATAGTTGCGTGGAATGCAATGCTTGTAGCATCAACACAACATTTGCTACAGACGTCTAGTAGTTAAAAAAATAGACACATCATAGAGCCATTGCAGCATGCCGTTGTGTGTTTGCAGTGGCTATAATAAACATCTGTGTGACCATGCGAGGAGCACTGCAGGAGGGCTTCGGAAGGGGGTGCAAGGGACCAAGTGATATATTTGTAGACGACTGTCGGGTCTTTTCCTCCGATCATATGGTGGAAATGAATCGTTATTCAGTTTTACCTTTTTTGAGGCGATAAATTGCAGTGTCCTAGCTGGCCCACAGCACCTGCCTGTGGCCAATTGGTTGCTTCCGCCAGTCCAGACATGATCTTGAGTTCCCAGGCGGTACCAGCTAGCCAAAGGCATTGTTTGTTCTAAAAAAACAAAGGCACGGTTTCATCTCGAAATGGATGTGAGGCACAACAGACTGTATTTGCCTTGTGGTGCCACTTTTCGTGGTATGAGCCCATGTGCAGCACTAGCTGAATGCTACCATTACTACAGAAGATTATATCATTGATGTAGCTCTCGACCTTGTCACAGTCAATCGTGCAACAGCTTTCTACGTGCCAGCATCTTTAATTCATCTATGAACAAGGTGGTCGGCGAATGTTTGAATCTTGACCTCCCAAGTAAATTTCCCGATCCTTCCTAATCCCATGGGCTCACCGATAGGCAAATTGTTTCATGGGTTCCTCGCCTCGGGATCATGAACTCATCGGTCTCTCTAGTAACTATAATGAGGGGGGAAAGCCATCATTGCTCTCTCGCTGCAGCATCAAGATATTGCAGCGTACTGACCATAAGGTCACCCATGCCTCTCAACTAGGATGGGCTAAGAAATTTATTAACTCGGGTTGCCCAATGTGGACATGCACATGCTTTATATTCTCCCGTGTCTTCTTAGTTGCTCAGGCATTTGGCAGATAGTTGGTAGGCATCCTTATTCATGCCGAGATGTCCGGTGGACACGTAAACTTCAGTTGAATGCTTTCATTCATTGCCTTGCCTTTGGAGCTTCATGTACAAATTTTCCTGTTTCATATGTTAAAATATTTAGGAGTTTGAAGCACCAATACAATTTCATGAAGTACTGTACAAGTTAGAAGTGAATTTACTATAAATTAGTATAGTTTATGAGTGTGCCCCTGTCTTGTCAATGAGAAACCAAATGAACTTTGTACCGATAACCATATGGGGTAGATATATGCATGTCACAATATAAATTGGACAAATACATAACTAAGTTTGGTGTAGAACACTAGAAGTACAACCAGCGCTGAACTGATTTGTTAAGTATCTTCCCGTAATAATAATATGTTTTCGCTAAGTCTTAGGTGCCTTCTAATTTTGAAAATCATGCACCTAAAGTTGCTAATTAATATGCAGGCACTACTATTTCCATGTCTATATACCTAATAATAAAGGGAGGTACATTTCTTGGTTCTCGTTCCATCGGGTCTTTTATGTTAGCCGTGGAAATTGGTGGCTAACAATTAAATTTTGATCTATTGATGGAATTTTTCACCTGTGGATTCTATACCCTTCGTTCCTCTCCCGTACAATAAAGGGAGGAACCTTTGTTGGTTCTTCTTCTGTCACCCCTTTATATTAACCATGAAGGTTGATGGCTGAGATTTAAAATTAGATCTATGGATGAAAATTTTCGCCCATGGATTCTATACCCTTCGTTCATCTCCCGTACTGGCCACATTGGGCCTCCTCTTCCTACATTGCGTCAAATAGGCTTCCGTACTACACATGGAGCCACGGTGGGCTGGCCCATTCGTGGATGTTGTAGCAAAGAGTTTGAAGAACCAACACTCTTTCTTGAAGTATTGTACAAGTTAGAAGTGAATTTACTATAAATTAGTATAGTTTATGAGTCTACCTCGTCATGTCAATGAGAAGCCATATGAACTTTGTACCCGTCACCAGATGGGGTAGATATATGCATGTCACAATATAAATCCGAGAAATACATAACTAGGTTTGGTGCAGAACAATAGAAGTACAACCAGCGCTGAACTGATTTGATAAGTATCTTCTCCTAATAATAATATGTTTTCACTTAGTCTTAGGTGCCTTCTAATTTTAAAAAATCAAGCACCAAAAATTGCTAATTAATTTGCAGGCACTACTATATCTACCTCTATATAACTAATAATAAAGGGATGAACCTTTTTGTGTTCTCCTTCCGTCACCTCTTTTATGTTAGCCGTGAAAATTTGTGGCTAAGATTTAAAATTTGATCTATTGATTGAAATTTCCGCCTGTGGATTCTACGCCCTTCGTTCGTCTCCCGTATATTAAAGGGATGAACCTTTGTTGGTTCTTTTACCGTCACCCCTTTATATTAACCATGAAGATTGATGTCTTAGATTTGTAAGAGGCTTGCGCCAAAAAGAGCAGCATCAGAAAGTATTCATAGAACACTTGCCTTGATTGGGTCGTGTTGGAACCGCATGATAGCGAACTGGTCCACCACCCATAGTGCCGACCGGGCGCTAGTGGCGGACGGCAATGGCACATCAACGGACCGTACTACCTGGGCAAATACCCTAGGATGATAGGATGGCAGGAAGGCCTAGGGCAGAGCGAGTAGTCACACAGCCCTTTGCCAGGCTCGTCGAGTAGGCAGTTCAGGGCATCGTACATGGCACCGGGGCATGTGAAGCTAGGCAGCCGGATTTTCTTTTTTGCCACAGCTAAGGTGTCAGTTGGCTACTCGTGTGGAATAAGGGGAGATATCAGCCGCTAGCCGACAGTCAACTGCCAATAAGACTTATCAATTAAAAACATCGACCGAACAAATATTTGTGTGTATGCAATAAATCCCCACTAGCCACAGCAAATCGTGAGGAGAAAATCATGAAAAGGATTGCATCATGAAGCAGACGTCCAGCGGATAGGCAACGGTTCATGTGGTGAAAGAGAAGCGGGAACGGGATGGAGACGAGAAACGTGTGAACACACGTGGAGCACAAGGGCTTCGGCGATGTGCATTCTAAGGGATTGCATATGGAACATTTTAATAGGCTAGGGACCAATGTTTTCTAGTGGTCAATGGTGAAAAACAACCATTTCCCATTCTCAAGGGGATAATTCGCAAACCCTGCTACTTAGCTGGGCTTCAAGCACCCGTTGATGGGTTCACAAGCGGTCGGAGCCAATCAAACTCATAATTAATCTTTAAAAAAAATAAAGGTACTATTTCCTCTAGAAACGGATGATGGATCACCTCACACGGTATATGTCGTGGGATGCCGCTTGTAGTGGCATAAGCCCTTGCAAGAAAATAGCTGGACACTACTGTTTTTACCGAAGGCCATCGTCAGGGTGCAACTAACAGAGCTCTAGACCTCATAATCTCCTATGGCTCACCGACAGCACCTCATGAGGGTCAATTGTAGCAAAGTTTCCCATGTGCAAGCAACTTTAGTTTCTCCACGGATGCAAAGTTTGGCGTTTTTTAAAATTTAAACCTCTTGACATGATTGCCCGATCCTTCCTAATCCCATTTGTTCTTGGCTGGCTAATTGTCTTGAGTTCTTCGCCTTATGATCCTAAACTCAGTGGTGCTAGAGGGACTAGAATGAAAAGTAAAAAAGGATTTATTTCTCCCTCCTTTCAATGTATCAAGGTCACATGCCTGTCAACTGAGACGAGCTAACAAATGTATCCTCTCCGTTGGCTAGTGTGGGAATGGCTGCATCTTCCCCATGTGTCTCCTTAAATGCAAAATGCATTTGGCAGATGGCAAGTCATTGACGTTATTTATGCAAAGATGTTCGTTAGACAGATATCTTTTCACTTCACATCAATGCATGCCATTCATTGCCTTGTCTTTGGAGCTTCATGTACCGATCTTCCCATTTCAGATGATTTTCAACTTCTTAATATCTGGAGTTAGTATGAATATTGGTACTGAAGACTAGACGCAGTTGTGTATCTTCGCCTAATAATTATATGTTTTTGATTAGTCTTAGTTGCTCGAAAATTTTAAAAAATCTCAATCACTGCAGATTGCAGACACTACTATATACTTTAAAATAAAATTTCTCAAGTTATACACCCTAATGTGTGCAGACATCCAGCTGGTCGGCGGCCATGCAACATGAGTCACCAAATGTCCGCTAGTCGAAATGGATCAAACATGAAATACAGACAAAATAATTGCAAGTTCGATAATTTACATGCAAATGGACGAAATTTAAGTTCTAAATAATCCACCGGCACCTGGCCAGTCTGTGTCATTTTCTTCATCGCACTAGAGGTGGAAGGCCCGACAGGCGTCAGGGCATCCACCCCACCGCCACAGCGCAGACGCTGGGCCGGATGCTCGGCCGTCTTATTGTTGGGGAACATAGTAATAATTCAAAATTTTCCTACGTGTCACCAAGATCAATCTAGGACATGCTAGCAACACGCGCGAAAGAGAGAGGGAGTGCATCTTCATACCCTTGAAGATTGCTAAGCGGAAGCGTTACAAGAATGCGGTTGATGGAGTCGTACTCGCGGCGATTCAAATCGCGGAAGATCCAATCTAGCGCCGAACGGACGGCGCCTCCGTGTTCAACACACGTACAGCCCGGGGACGTCTCCTCCTTCTTGATCCAGCAAGGGGAGAGGAGAAGTTGAGGGAAAGCTCCGGCAGCACGACGGCGTGGTGGTGGAGCTTGTGGTTCTCCGGTAGGACTTCGCCAAGCACTATGGAGGAGGAGGAGGAGTTGGAGGAGGAGAGGGCTGCGCCAGGGGAAAGGGTCACGGCTGCCCTCCCACCCCCTCACTATATATAGGGGGAAGGGGAGAGGGGGAGGCGCCCTAGGGTTTCCCCTAGGGGGCGGCCAGGGCAGATTGGATCTCCCTAGGAAAACCCTAGGGAGACTTGCCCCCCCCCCCCCCAAGCCAAGCCAGTTGGAGGCTTGCCTCCCAAGTCAGGTGGAGGCGCCCCACCTCCCCAAGCAACGTGGGAAAGGGTGTGGGGGCGCACAACCCCTTAGTGGGCTGGTTTGCCCCCTCCCCTTGGCCCATGAGGCCCTGCAACACTTGCCGGGGCCTTCGAAACACCTTTCGGTCATGCTGGCCATAGCCTGGTACCCCCGGAACACTTCCGGACTCCAATACCCTTCGTCCAATATACCGATCTTTACCTCCGAACCATTCCGGAACTCCTCGTGACGTCCGAGATCTCATCCGGGACTCCGAACTACCTTCGGTAACCACATACTATTTCCCATAACAACTCTAGCGTCACCGAACCTTAATTGTGTAGACCCTACGGGTTCGGGAACCATGCAGACATGACCGAGACACCTCTCCGGCCAATAACCAATACCAGGATCTGGATACCCATATTGGCTACATGTTCCACGACGATCTCAACGGATGAACCACGTTGTCAGGGATTCAATCAATCCCGTATACAATTCCCTTTGTCCATCGGTATGTTACTTGCCCGAGATTCGATCGTCGGTATCCCCATACCTCGTTCAATCTCGTTACCGGCAAGTCTCTTTACTCGTTCCGTAACGCATGATCCCGTGGCTAACTCCTTAGTCACATTGAGCTCATTATGATGATGCATTACCGAGTGGGCCCAGAGATACCTCTCCGTCATACGGAGTGACAAATCCCAGTCTTGATTCGTGCCAACTCAACAGATACTTTCGGAGCTACCTGTAGTGCACCTTTATAGTCACCCAGTTACGTTGTGATGTTTGATGCACCCAAAGCATTCCTACAGTATCCGGGAGTTGCACAATCTCATGGTCTAAGGAAATGATACTTGACATTAGAAAAGCTCTAGCGAACGAACTACACGATCTTGTGCGATGCTTAGGACTGGGTCTTGTCCATCATATCATTCTCCTAATGATGTGATCCCATTATCAACGACATCCAATGTCCATGGTCAGGAAACCATAACCATCTATCTATCAACGAGCTAGTCAACTAGAGGCTTACTACGGACATGTTGTGGTCTATGTATTCACACATGTATTAAGGTTTCTGGTTAATACAATTATAGCATGAACAATAGACAATTATCATGAACAAGGAAATATAATAATAATAACCATTTTATTATTGCCTCTAGGGCATATTTCCAACAGTCTCCCACTTGCACCAGAGTCAATAATCTAGTTCACATCGCCATGTGATTAACACTCATAGTTCACATCTCCAGGTGACTAACACCCAAAGAGTTTACTAGAGTCAATAATCTAGTTCACATCACCATGTGATTAACACTCAATGAGTTCTAGGGTTTGATCATGTTATGCTTACGAGAGAGTTTTTATTCAACGGGTCTGCAACATTCAGATCCATGTGTTCTTCGCAAATCTCTATTTCATATTGTAGATGTTGCTACTATGCTCCACTTGGAGCTATTCCAAATGGTAGCTCCATGATACGTATCCGGTTTGCTTCTCAGAGTCATCCAGATAGGTGTTAAGGCTTGCATCGACGTAACCCTTTACGCCGAACTCTTTATCACCTCCATAACCGAGAAATATTTCCTTATTCCTCTAAGGACAATTTTGACCGCTGTCCAATGATCCATTCTTAGATCACTCTCGCACCCCCTTGCCAGACACGTGGCAAGGCACATATCATGTGTGGTACACAGCATGGCATATCGTATAGAGCCTATGGCTAAGGCATAGGGGACGACTTTCGTCCTTTCTCTTTCTTCTGCCGTGGTCGAGCTTTGAGTCTTACTCAACTTCACACCTTACAACTCAGGCAAGAACTTCTTCTTTGACTGATACATTTTTGAACTCCTTCAAAATCATGTCAAGGTATGCGCTCTGTGAAAGTCTTATCAGGCGTCTTGATCTATCTTTATAGATCTTGGTGCCCAATTTGTAAGCAGTTTTACCCAGGTCTTCCTTTGAAAAAACTCTATTCAAACAACCCTTTATGCTTTCCAGAAATTCTACATTATTTCCGATCAGCAATATGTCATCCATATATACTTATCAAAAATGTTGTAGTGCTCCCACTCACTTTCTTGCAAATACAAGTTTCTTGCAAACTTTGTATAAACCCAAAAGGTTTGATCACCTCATCAAAGCGTATGTTCCAACTCCGAGATGCTTGCTCCAGTCCATAGAAGGATCGCTGGAGTTTGCATACCTTTTAGCATCCTTAGGATTGACAAAACCTTCTGGTTGTATCACATACAACCTTTCCTCACGGAAACCGTCAAGGAAACTTTGTTTTGACATCCATCTGCCAGATTTCGTAAATGAAAATGCAGCAACTGCTAACATAATTCTAACAGACTTTAGCATCACTATGATTGAGAAAGTCTCATCACAGTCAACTCCTTGAACTTGTCGGAAACTTCTTTGAGACAAGTGGAGCTTCATAAATGGTGACATTACCATCAGCGTTTGTCTTCTTCTTAAAGATCCATTTATTCTCAATGGCTTGCCGATCATCGGGCAAGTCCACCAAAGTCCATACTTTGTTCTCATACATCGATCCTATCTCGGATTTCATGGCCCCTAGTCATTTGTTGGAATCCGGGCCCACCATCGCTTCTCCATAGCTCGTAGGTTCACTGTTGTCCAACAACATGACCTTTAAGACGGGGTTACTACTCAGAAGTTGTACTCACCCTTGTCGACCTACGAGATTTGATAGTAGCTTTCTCTTCAACTGACGTAGGTGCCACAGAAACATTTTTCTGTGCCATGCTACTATCTGGTTGAAGTAAAGGTTCAACAACCTCATCAAGTTCTATCTTCCTCCCACTCAATTCTTTCAAAAGAAATTCTTTCTTGAGAAAGGACCTATTCATAGTGACAAACACTTTGCCCTCAGATCTGAGATAGAAGGTATACCCAATCGTCTTGTTTGGGTATTCTATGAAGACACAATTTTCTGCTTTGGGTTCGAGCTTTCCTGGCCGAAGCCTATCGACATAAGCTCGTAGCCCCAAACCTTAAGAAACAACAACTTAGGTTTCTTGCCAAACCATAGTTCATACGGTGTCGTCTCCACGGACTTAGATGGTGCCCTATTTAAAGTGAATGTAATTGTCTCTAATGCATAACCCCAAAATGATAGCGGTAGATCGGTAAGAGACATCATAGATCACACCATATCCAATAGAGTGCGATTACGACATTCAGACACACCATTATGCTATGGTGTTCCAGGTGGCGTCAACTGTGAAACGATTCCACCTTGTCTTGAGTGATTTCCAAACTCATAACTCGGATACTCTCCCCTTGATCATATCGTAGGAACGGGATCTTCTTGTTACGATGATTCTCAACTTCACCCTGAAATTGCTTGAACTTTTCAAACGTTTCAAACTTACGCTGCATTAATTAAACGTACCCATATCTACTCAATTCATCGGTGAAGGTGAGAAAATAACGATATCCACCGCACGCGTCAACACTCATCGGACCGCATACATCAGCATGTATGATTTCCAACAAGTCACTTGCCCGTTCTATTGTTCCAAAAACGGGGTTTTAGTCATCTTGCCAATGAGGCATGGTTCGCATGTGTCAAATGATTCAAAATCAAGAGACTCCAAAAGTCCATCTGCATGGAGTTTCTTCATGCGTTTGACACCAATGTGACCAAGCGGAGTGCCACAAGAAAGTGGTACTATCATTGTCAACTCTACATCTTTTGGCATCAATGTTATGAACATGTGTATCACTACGACCGAGATTCAATAAACCATTCACATTGGGTGCATGACCATAGACGGTATTATTCATGTAAATAGAATAACCATTATTCTCTGACTTAAATGAATAACTGTATTGCAATAAACATGATCTAATCATGTTCATACTCAACGCAGACACCAATGCAAACAATATTTATCTTGGTTCAACACTAATCCCGAAGGTAGAGGGAGCGTGCGATGGTGATCACATCAACCTTGGAAACACTTCCAACATACATCGTCACCTCGCCCTTAGCTAGTCTTCGTTTATTCCGTAGCTTTTGTTTCGAGTTACCATTCTTAGTAACTGAACCGGTATCTAATACCCAGGTGCTACTATGAGTACTAGTAAGGTACACATCAATAACACATGTATCAAATATACTTATGTTGAAGTTGCCAGCCTTCTTATCTACCAAGTATTTGAGCCAGTTCCGCTACCAGTGACCGTTCCCCTAATAGAAGCACTTCGTCTCGGGTTTGGGTTCATGGGTTTCTTCACTGGAGCGGCAGCTGGCTTGCCATTCTTGAAGTTTCCCTTCTTGCCCTTGCCCTTCTCGAAACTAGTGGTCTTGTTAACCATCAACACTTGATGCTCCTTCTTGATTTCTACCTTCACGGCCTTAAGCACGACGAACAGCTCCGGGATCAACTTCCCTTGCATGTTATAGTTCATCACGAAGCTCTAGCAGCTTGGTGATAGTGACTGGAGAACTCTGTCAATCACTCACTTATCTGGAAGATTAACTCCCACTTGATTCAAGTGATTGAAGTACCCAGACATTCTGAGCACATGCTCACTGGCTGAGCTATTCTCCTCCATCTTGTAGGCAAAGATCTTGTCAGAGGTCTCAAACCTCTCAACACGGGCATGAGCCTGAGATACCAATTTCAGCTCTTGGAACATCTCATATGTTCCATGGCGTTCAAAACACTTTTGGACCCCCGACTCTAAGCTGTAAAGCATGGCGCACTAAACTATCAGGTAGTCATCAAAACGTGTCTGCCAGATGTTCACAACATCCACAGACGACGCCAGAGGGGTTGGCACACCGAGCGGTGCATCAAGGACAGAAGCCTTCTGTGTAGCAGTGAGGACAATCCCCAGACTACGGCCCTAGTCTGGCGAGGCTCAAGTGGAACCAAACTTACCGCCACTCCCCGAAGGGAAACCATTCATATCACATGACTCTTCTGTCTCAGCCTCAAGAATCATGTGCTAACATTATCATGTGGAAAACATCCTGAGTGGTCCAACTTTGACTTCCCCGCGATCCTCGCCAGAGAGCTCAATGCCTCTATCACTTGTGGTGACAGTGGTTTTTTGTACATGTCCACGTATGCTTGCATCTTTTGCTCTCGACCCTCTACTTTGTTGAACTCATGCAGCTCACTAAAATCCTCTAACATCCTATACTCTCCGCGCTTGGATGTGGGTATGTTGCACGCCATGTTCTTCTTATCAAGACGCCTGCTCGACCGCCCGTCATTCTTCTCCCCATGCGAAGGCACCGGGGTCCCAAGAAGAGGTTGTTGGAGCAGACAAGTAAGCTTGCTGAGAAAATCCTCCAGGGATAATGGTGTCGCTTTAGTTTGCGCCGCCTTTGCAACAATATTGCACACCTCAACCACATGCTCAACCAAAACGTTGGGTGCGTTGAAACCAAGCGGCTCCTCTGGACTCGACATCAGAAGTACAAGGGAGTGCACCACAGAAGATGAGGAGGAGCTCCCGGGGCGTGGTGACCAGAGCATAGCCTACAAGCACATAGGATCAACAGATTCCTCACTCCCTACTGACGAGGCACCATGGGACAACCACATATCATCGCCCCAAGCAAAGCAGTACATAGGACTGATAATGGCAGGCAAAACCTGAGGAGAAGGCGCCATTGCTTCATCAATCATAGGATAATTATGCCACGGATCGATGCCCACCGGCCTAGCCGAGAGCATAGCAGCATGGAGATTCTGCTCTATACGAGCGTAAGGGAAGATGCAACAGTCCACTTGACGAGTCGACTGATCTCCAAGTGGCGCCGCCAAGAGAGCCTCAACGTATGAACGTTGCCTAGTACTATACAAGTTAGAAGTGAATTTACTATAAATTAATACAGTTTATGAGTCTGCCCTGTCATGACAATGAGAAACCGGATGATCTTTGTACCCATCACCAGATGGGGTAGATATATGCATATCACAATATAAATCGGGCAAATACATAACTAAGTTTGGTGTAGAAGACTAGAAGTACAATCAGCGCTTAGCTGATTGTTAAGTATCTTGTCCTAATAATAATATGTTTTCTCTTAGTCTTAGGTTCCTTCTAGTTTTGAAAACTCAAGCACCCAAACTTGCTAATTAATTTGCAGGTGATGTTGCAAATCCTCAGGTTAGGTAGGTATCTGTCCCATCTAGAATGAGAGGTGGGTGATGTTTTTTTACATTATAGTGTGCTCATAATATAAGGCTTGTCTCAGATGAGAAATACATTAACATAAAAATATAACATGTTGGCTATTATTCCTCAAGGGAGCTGTCCTCACCGCTACTGCTTCTCAACACTATTGTGGACGCCACTGCAGCAATGTTGTTGTGTGTTTACAAAACTATATAACACCCTGTGGTTGTTGCGGAAACTTAGAGCAATGAATTTAAAATAAATATAATTAGGATATAGGAGAATAATGGAACGCCACATTCTTGTCGTATGAATGGGAACGAACCTAGAGGTAACTGGAGGGAAGATGCATGTTATATTGGCTTGTGGCATTCTGGTTAAATTAGTTGTTGCAAAAAAAAACTTGAGGATGTGGAGAGCTTGCATGCGCTTAATGATCTAGATGGCATGCTTCGGTGGATGGCAACGCCCATGCTGAGCGCTATCACTGCAACCCATCCTGCCATGGCGCTACTGTAAGGGACATACTGAGACGGTTTAAGCAAGTATGTCCGAGGTTGAGGCCGTGGAGGAAGCAGGCATGCAGCATGGCATCCCATTCTGGGCGCCGCAGGCCGACGCTGATAATACCGTTCTCCACCTCGCCCCTGATCGACACTGGCGTGCAGTTTCCCATCTCGCCCTCCTATGTGGCCCTGTTCGAGGGCAGTGCTACGTCCGGTGAGCATGCTTCTGGGGTCCACATCTACCTAGCAATACTGGCGTGCGTTTAAGATTTCAGTAATGGAGGGTCGATGGGGAAATATGGGGTGTGCTGGTGAGATTGTTGGAGATGAGACATGCAGCTGCATTTGCAGTCCCAATTGCAGGTCATCGAGGGTGCACGAGCACGACGGGCATTCGGCAGCAGGAGCAAGCTGCGCAATTGGCTATGGCTACCTCGGTTGCCGCTCAAGCCCCATACTTGCTAGCTTTATTCTCGGCGTCTTCAGTAATGTCGTGGCATGGATGGGGGATCAGGAAGGCAAGTTTATTTGAAAGTATAAAAGGCCAAACTAGTCGAGGCATAAGGGATACAAAGAGATCGAGCGACTCCCTTGACGAGAGACGTGCACGGGGTGGAGAGGGTATGACGAATGAAATATTTGGAAGCTACGGTCAGAAATTTTGGACAAGGGGAGAACTAAGAAAGGATCCTGCCTTTAACCACCCTTCTTACAAATCTTAGTCGTCAATCTTTGTTGTTAAGAAAATTGAAAACAAAAATCTTTTTGCTTAACACAAAATTAATAAGGAATATAAAGTGGTGACAAAAGGAGAACTAAGAATAAAAGGGTGACGGAAGGAGAATCTAGAAAGCTTCCCCCTTTATTATTACTAGCAAAAAGGCCCGTGCGTTGCAATGGGTAATAAAATTACAGCCTTGAAATCAAGTCACTGATAACATAACATAACACATGTAACAATTATAAATAGTGTACAACCAATTAGTTGAAATCAAATAAAATTGATCACTAATTGCACTTAAAAAAAAGAAATGCTAAGTCAATACTTTTAATTGTGGGTTGCATATATGTAGACTCGGGCTGTGATATTTCTCCTTGATGCACACGGAGGCACGGATTTGGGTGTTCTTAGGAAGAAAGGAAAGTGATGGGAACCGACAATGATATGTGCGGGAGATCTGCAGATGCATGTCAGTTTTCAGTGCAAGCATCACCGACTTAGCGCCTTTTCGGTAGCACTCACTTTTGGTTCCGCCACTGCAACCTCAAGCTCGTCCTCACTATGATGATTTCTTCGACTTCGCGTCATTATTCTGAGTCAATTTCTCACACCTAAGTCCGGTATCAACTAAAAGACCGAAACCAGAAATTTAAATTCATGCCAATATGCAAGTCTTGCTATTTCCTTAACCAGTCATCTTCACATTTTTTCTTCATTCCTAGTGGTAGCCTCAAGGCTTTGCCATCTGCTAATGATGTAATTGAAGAAATCCTGCAATTCCTACAGATTCTCTTTCCTGTCAAAGCTAATGATGCGTCAAAACAATTAGTCAACATTTTTCTTGAAGCAAGATCTGTAATCCTTGCTAACTTTTCTTCATTTTATTGCATGTTCAGAACCCAACCAGCCTTAGTGCAACATTGACCTTCAGTGTTGAATGACCAAGTGCAGCCCTGTAGACCTTAGTGTTTAGTACAGAACTTCAAGGAGATATTGAAGAAGAAATGGATTTCTATAATCTGTACGTTTACTGCAATCACTCAAGTGATTGTCCCTGACAAAAATCACCAAAAGTTCAGAAAATGCAAGCAACACCTCTGTACACACGCATGCATCCCACTTCGAGCTGCTGCTCCGCCCTCTCTACCGTCGGTGCCCCTCCGCGCCCTTCCAGTCCTCCCCATGTCGGTCTATTTCCTGATTATGGCAAACATCACCTCATGGAGAACACAACATGCTTTTCAACATACCATGACAACAAATAAGACTGTTCTAAAAGTACTGGCATGCTATTCTTGCAACCAAGAAAAGTAGGTTTATCGCTAAGTTGATAAACACATATTCTCAGTACTCATGAGAAGCAGGAGAGAAAAAACCCTGAAAATGTGAAGCAACTCGAGTTGCCACAGAAAAAAGCCTAAATTATGACCATCTCGTCTGTACAGAAAAAATAGTATAAGCATCAAAATGTGGGAGCGGGCAGGGGGATTTTCAATCAGAAGGGGTAAATAATTATCACGATTTATTATATTAATCATAAAACAGCGTAGTCAGTTAAAATATGCTCTATAGTGAGAACCAAATTGATGTAGCCTTGGAAAATGAAAGGAAAACTGAAGTGCATCAAAATAATGTTCAGTTGAATTAACATCCAAACATAGCAGACAAATAATAAAAAAATGGATGGTTAATCATAACACCATAACTTGAATTTGTTGAGCCGGAGAAACAACAATGATGGATAACAATATTAATGCAGCATAGTAAATGCTTAGTTTGACACGCTAATGATTTTCCAGTTAAGAGAATGAAGGATTAGCATTTAAGCTTTTTATTAGTATACCTATAGCAGGTCAATTCCTTCGGGTTCCAGTGTTGGGACTGTGCGCGTCAATCTTTCCGCTTTCCAGCAAGGAAACTCATGTCAGTCTTTTATTTCCAGTGTGAAGTTTGCATACTCTACACTGAGCATGAGGAAATATTTGCATTTCCATATGCATCTGAAAGAAGGCAAATCAGAGGTCCAGTCCACTCAAAAAAAAAATGATGCCTCAGAAATCAAAGCACAGTTGAGATGATCCAATGTTGAAATTGGCTATCAACATGGCATAATGAAACAAGCAATTTCCAATAATTCATACACTGCAAGTCCAATTAGGTAGGATAATAGTATGGTTGCATTTGCTCTTAGGAAGCTCGAGACTTAAAGCAGATGTCGAATCATCTGAAGGTTCTTGATGCCCATTTCGTTTTAAATGTTTTCTGAGCATGATTTACCCACTATATCAACTTCTTTTATATGTTCTGACCACAATCAACCTGCAGTACAGGCCTATACTTTGAGGCGGCTTTGAAGTTTCTTTATGTTGAGTCTCTTTTGGAAACTCCTAAATATGTCTCATTTTATATATACAATTTCAGTATATATTTCCCCAAATAAAATGAATGTATGCTGTGTGAACTGAGTTCGCATTATGATTCTATGCCTGGTGCTAGAAAAAAATTCTATGTTTTGTAACAGGACAGGTGATTAAATATGCTTTAGTCACCAAATTTATATCTTCCTTGTGAGTTCGAGAGGGGCAAATTAGCAGCAGTAACAAAGTAGTAGTAGCAGCAGCATTATGCAGCAAACAGTAGGGAAGCAGGAGGTATACATATTCTAGTCAAAAATCATTCTATCTAGAAGTTTGTTAGTCTTTAGGTTGAGATAACAGTTCAGATCTAAACCAAGTTACTAATTTACTTGGGTCCGACATAGTTACGTTACAGCTAACCACAAGTATGGGAAACGAACAGTAGGATATAAAAAATGAGCAGAATATCCCATCTAATGTTGAACGCCTATGCGTCAAGATACCTTACATAAAGAAAGGATCAATATAATAAGATGACGATATAACTACAGCAGATGGTATATTTGAAACCCCATCAAGTAAAATTCCATGATCACACTAATGCCAACTGATAAGACCACATTGTGAGCTTAAACAACGTAACACAAATCAGCCGAGCTAGCCGGTAAATTCAATCAGTAACTCACACAATTCAGACTTAACAAATATTTTAAGGTGTAGTGTAGAATCCTAGTGAATGACAAATAAAGGCTAAGATGAATTATTTTGGATTTTTAGTTGCCTAGAGAATAATCAACACTCATAATCACTCGTACCAAACTGCAGATTCACTGTGCAACCCACAATAATGTGCGTGAGCAATTAACCAATCAGCCACATACAATTCAGATTAGCAGAAAAGAGAACCGCTACACTGTTGGCTCCACTGAAAACAACCGAGAAACAGAAATATTCAAGGGGCCAGGTTCATTGTGATTTTTACCTTGTGCAGACTGAGCCTTGTCATATTGGCTTCACACGGATGATTCTGCCTTCCTTGCATCCAACCAATGTAGTTGCACTTGCACTTGCATAGTCAGATTGGTACACAGCAGTTGTAGTCATTCAGATTCAGGTTGTCTAGGAAGAGACGTACTACTTGTTCTCTTCTCGGCTAATCAGAATTTCAGTAAGACAAAATAAAACTGGAAAGAATTAGGAGTGTATCTTGTGATTGCTTTACTGAAAGAACTCAAAGAACAGGAAAAATGTGTGCACTAAGCCATGTATGAGATTGCCTCCCAGAGCCAAATTATTCCTTTCCCTTGACATTATGAAATTCTGTTCATAGATTAAATTCAAGTAAATAAACTAATGAATCAAGATCCAATGAGCTAGATTGGACCTGATTGAACCATGGCATGCACTGAGCACAACATCACAACGTAGCTTTCACAATAACTGAGAACTAAACAGAAAAAAGGTCAATGTCAGATAACCTACTGTAGGTTACTGGTGCACAATGGGAAAACCCCTTCTTCCACCATGTGTTGTGAAGCCAAAACATGTATGAAACTTGGTGAATCAAATTCTGTTCTTGTTCACCAGAGATTACCATTTACATGAGTACAAATAATTGACCTCGGATCTTGGCAGTATCAGTTACTTATTTTAACATGTTAGTGCAACATCATCATAGTTGAATAGAAACAGCTACTTAGTACATATTGTGCAAGTATATTCAGTCAAAGTAAGATACAAAATAGCATTTTACAGCATACTTTTACAACTACAACGAAAGCTATTTAGCGCCATCTCAACTGCAATTCTCTAAGGATATTTCCCTTTTCTGGATGTAGGAAATCAAATGCACACGCTATTAGCTTTACTATGTCTCATTTACTCTGCTGAATTTTGGTTCTGGTGATGTATGAACTATTCACAGACAAGTATATAAGAAGCAAGCTCGGCTTTAGCAAAGACTATTAAAAACTTTAAAAAACACACAATACTGCGTTATAGTAAATGGTACTGGAAGTTATCAGCCACACCTATCAAACTGAAAACAACATTGCTGGTATTACATATTCTAGAAATATAAACAAAAGTTATATGATGATACTCATATCTATCAGTCAAACTTTGGGCTATTGTGTAGTATCATGGTTCAGTTTAGCCACTTCAGGTCACAGGAAAACAAACTGACTGAATTTTGGCTACTACACAGTAGCATGGTTCAGTTTACACTAAATTTTGGCTACTGTGCAGTAGCATGGTTCAGTCAGATGCTTGGCCAAAACAACTCCAAATCAATATTACTCGAGCAGTTTGAACCACGTACCTTGGCTACACGGGCCGACATAATTCCGGTGAAGTCCGCAGTACGGAGAAATACAAGAAAACTGAAATTTCTTAACCCGTTTCTTGCAAGAGTAGCAGGCTTTCCTATGTTTGAATCACTCCAAGAAACCAATCGATAAATTGCGGCAGCTGCTCTGTTCTGCTGATTGGGCATCGACATAGGGATGGATTGCATCACAAATTCGACAGCTAACAACGACCGAAGCACATCTCTGAATAAAAAAAATCCACAATGTGAACTCTACTCTCTGATAGCCAGTGGAGAAAGTAGATGGAGAGCGCCATCACCAGCACAGATGTGGGGTTCATCACCGGCACTGCCGGAGCTCTGTCCAGGCTACAGAGGCGATGACGTGGGGTTCATCTCCATCGCGCACATCCAGGCGTCCACCGGCGGGCGGCATGCACTGTCGAGCCCCCCGGTGCTCCGTCAAGGCTATTAGTGCAGTAGGAGGTCGCTGCGCACACCTGCTCACTTGCTTCATGCCCCTGTATCGCTTCTCGGCGTAGCATACTCGCTGTTCCCGTTCGCACCCTGCACACACACACATACAAAAACCATCCACCAATTAACATATATGCACACACAAAAACACAAGAAGCCACACACCGCATACTCTACACACCCAGGACAACATCTTCCACTCTGAATTGGCTACGTAGGAAAAAAAATCAAATTTGTTGTCAAATTCCATCAAACACTTTGCTTGCCTCGAAATAGGAATATTATGGTAGGGGGAGTGGTATCCAGGGGAGCGGCGAGCAGGGGAGACATACCTTGTGGCAAGTAGGAGGCGCCCGCTGTGTAGGAGGCTGGGCACCGTCGTCAACGGGGCTGCGGGATGGACGTCGACGGGCAGCTTGTCCGTGCTCCCCGCATGGTCGACGAGCAGCTGCGGCTGGGTGTCACGCGAGATGCGGCGGATGTTGCGGATCTCGTTCCGATTCGGCGACCGCGGATGGAGGACGGGCACCGCAGAGTAGAAGGACGGCGGCGACGGAGGGACGGGTGCGCGGCGGCGGAGAGACGGTGGCGCGGCGGCGGAGGGACGGGGGCGCGACGGCGGGTGAAACCCTCGGGTTCTTCGTACGGGGCAGCAATTTCAGTGACGGGCAAGTCGGGGCTGCGTACGAACCGTTTTTTTTTCACTTACTGTGGACTGCGGGTTGATTTGTATAAAGTCCAAGGTCTTTTTTGCAAAAGTACAAATGAAGGACGACCAGCAGCAATATCTGCTTTATTAGTGGGTAAAGCTTAGGCCAGTACTAGGCGCCGGCGCACCGGCCCATTTCGGCCGGTCGTGCCACAGCCACCCGATCTAATCATGATTAGACGTTGGATTTGGCCCTGTGTCTTCTACCTCGCGAGAAAAAACAAGGGAATCCGCATGCTCCCTGTGCGCACACCTCCATTCCTCCTCCTTGTCGTCGTTGTGGCTGTGCCTGACGAGCTCTGGTGAGGTCCTGCTCGCGTGGCCGCCGGGATTGCATCATGGCAGTCATTGATTCCAGAGATTCACCGTGGATGCAACTTTAAAAACAAATCAGATCGATCGGATCCATCGTGCGGGCTCCATGATTGCAGCATCCCAGCGTAATCCTGCCTCCGGCTCGCTGTAGCCGTCGGTTACTGTCGTGTCTAGCCAAAAAAATCTAAAAAAGGCAACAAATTCTCAATCGTCGGTTGAAGCAAAAAAATTATAAGGTTCCAGCAAAAAAGACATCGGTTCCAGCAAAATCAACCAATCAACCTCAGCAGGGAGAACTTCAGTGGTTGATTGTAGCAAACAAAATTGCTAGTTCCAGCAAAAATAAACACTGTTTCCAGCAAAATAACTCAGCGAAGAGACTCCCATTGGTTCGATTGTAGCAAACAAAAGAATGATTGTAGCAAAAAGAAAAGCTAGTTCCAGCAAAAACATACACCGGTTCCAGCTCGCCATCGTGCTGGTTCCAGCACCGGTTGTCCCCCACGGGTTGCAGCTCCGCCTGCTCGATGCAGCTGCCCAAACGTCAATTGCAGCTCCGCCACCAATGGTTGAAGCTCCGGTAGCAGCTGGTTGTAGCTCGCCCGTCGGCGCAGCGCCGTCAGATGCAGCTCAACCCATCGTCGGTTGTAGCTCCTCCGTCCACCGGCTGCAGCTTCCGGCGTGCCCTGTTGCAGCTCCACGGTCCGTCGTCCATCCCTGCAACAAGAGGGGGCGTCGCGGAATTGGAAGGACGCCGAGGCAACTATGGGGAAAAAAGGAGAAAAGCTCGTCGAAGAGGGAGAAATAGCAGCAGAGGGAACTCCTCTAGTGGTGGTGGGGCTCGCCGGAGCTAGGATCTGACGAGGCGAGCCAGAGGTGAGGCGGGTGATGCGCGAACGGAGAGCAAGACGTGAGGTAGGCCATGCACGGGCGGAGGAGGACGAGTTGCAGGACTTATGTGAACGAGAGAAAGCGGTGCTGGTCTGCTAGAGTGACTGGATAAGGATGTGGTGGTGTTCGTGACACATTGTGGGCAGGGGCATCTGCTCGTTATGTGTATGCGCGAGTACAGCGGTGTGACCGGCCGAAAGTTCGGCCGGCGCACCGCACACAAACGTTTCCCTATTCCGATCTTGACGACAGCACGCCCAACGACCTTCACGGAACAATCACTTCCGCATATCGTCTTTGCGCCGAACTCGACTACGATCCATCCTCTAAATCAACATCCACAGCCTCCTCACAACCTAGCTCATGATACCACTTGTTAGAATTAATCCGAGGCCACCATTGATCTACCGAAGACCAAGAAATCACACAAGCACGACACCGAAATTTGTTAATGAGGTTCACCGATATGGCTACATCCCTGGGCCTGACTACGGGCGCTCCTTCCCGAGACACCGTCACAATACCGCACACCGACCACCCGGGCGCCGGCACACGCCGCCGGCTCGCCCTTGCACGCTTGTGCTATTATGTTGGCATAGGTTACATCGTGTGTCTACCCCCGCTATATATGAGAGGCCTAGGATACAAGTGTCCTACTAGGACACGACTCCACATCCTATGTAAACACAATACAACTCATAGTCCAGCTGTAACCTACCTTGTACAATAATATTCGACACAACTCTAACAAACTCCACCTTGGCGAATATTCTCCACCACCTTGAATTCGTCCGTTCGTCGAACCTCCATGTACATTGGACTTGAGATACGCCATGAGCCTACTCCCAGACTCCATGTGACTCAACCTGCAACTGTAGTCCCTTCTCGTCTTCTTCATAGTCAACACTCGAGCAAAAATTAAGTTCCTCATTACTCTACTTTGTGCTCCCAATTTCCGAAGAATCCGTTCAACGCCATCACACACCGACCACTGTCTGCGTGAAAATGAACAACACATATTGAACGCCACATATAAGAGTTACCTGAACTCAACGTCACCACTCTTTCTTGACCGTCTGTCTGAAACTTGAAGGAATTTCACCGTCACCCTGTGTCACCCTGAGTCAAATTCGCAGTTGTCTCACCCTTTTTCCCTGGATTGTCTCTGACATGTCCCACAGCTATAGCACTCCGCCTCCTTCTGTATTTGTCATCCGCACTTTGCCATGTGCAGTGAACATCACAGAATATATGACCATGTAAGCTTTTGACAATTTCAGACTCTCCGCCACTTTCTCAGATTCTTCGTGGTCAACTCCTGTCCATCTTCCGGCACCAATAGACCCAGTCACCAACTTCATGGTCACACGATGTGAAAACACCATCTGCATTCCGATACAACACTTGATTATACGTAGCTGATCAAACCAGTCAATCTTCATCTGGACCTGCGACTCCGCGTCTTTATCAATTGCAGCATACAACCGCTGTCATCCCGTACATGATCTGTACGTGTACCAAGCAAAGAGAACCAATGAGGAAATCCATCTAGCAACCTTTCCATATGCACAAGGTCATAGAGATCCAAACTCCACCACGTCTTCATGTATGCTTGACTTTGCCTCTCCCTCTCTTTGCTCACGATGAATAGCACCAACCAACGCTAGCAATCACTTGTCCAGACGCTTCCTTTTTTTCAACAACAAATATCACGTACTTGACTCTTCCTAGTCCCGTGGCTCAGCCTCCGATCGCCTGCATCTCTAGCTCTCACTCCCAGGCCTGCCTGCCATTGTCCAAGCTTGGACAGCACACCACGCTGGCCCTTGCTGTGTCCGTACGTGCCCGTACAAGCCGACCGCAGCTTCAGCCTACGCCTAGAGGCCCACCTGGCGTTGCCTGCTCGGTCTGACTCGGCCAGAGCCATGCGTGAGCGCCCCACTGGGCCCATATGCTGCCGCCCGGCCACGCTCCCGCACGCGCCTGCGCTAGCGAAGTGTTGCCGCTCCGAGACGCAATAATCCTGCCGCTCCACGATTCTACCGCCGCCGCTTTCGATCGCCTCAACCAATCTAGCCGCCCGTTGATGCAAATGATGCCAGCTGCTCCAGATTGCTTTTGATCCGACCTTCCGCACGGCCTGCTGCCTGATGCTTATCCCGATCTCGACAACAGCACACCCAACAACCTTCACGGAACAATCACTTCCGCGTATCGTCTTTGCGCCGAACTCGACTACGATCCATCCTCTAAATCAACGTCCACAGCCTCCTCGTAACCTTGCTCATGATACCACTTGTTAGAATTAATCCGAACCACCGTTGATCTACCGAAGACTAAGAAATCACACAAGCACGACACCGAGATTTGTTAACGAGGTTCACCGATATGGCTACATCTCCGGGGCCTGACTACGGGCGCTCCTTCCCGTGACACCATCACAATACCGCACACCGGCCACCCTGGCGCCGGCACACGCCGCCGGCTCCCCCTTGCGCGCCTGTGCTATTATGTTGGCATAGGTTACATCGTGTGTCTACACCCGCTATATATGAGAGGCCTAGGATACAAGTGTCCTACTAGGACACGACTCCACCTCCTACGTAATTACAATAGAACTCATAGTCCAACTGTAACCTACCTTGTACAATAATATTCGACACAACTCTAACAGGAAGCATATGAATGGTGCTGTGTTTTGGGGGTCTAGAACCTTCTTTCTCTGAGTCTAAAGATGTGCATACATGACGTAGTTCTCTGGTGTGGGAAACTCCTAACGTGCCGATGTTGACGCATGTTGTTTCTCCTGCGTGGTCTCTCGCTTGTGATGCTTTGCTATCAATCTTCATTGTAAACCACACATATACTCATTAGAAAGTTTCAGTCCTAAAAAATATTGAAATATTTTGAACAAAATTTTGTGGATTTCTCATCAGTTATAAGGGACGAAATTGGCTTCCCATACTATGGATAGTGTAGCACCATTTTTTCTATACAATTCACGAACTGAAGGTAGCTATAAATCAATGAAAAGAATTGTGGCATCGTTCTTTTTTTTGCAGGAATAGTTGCATACATTGGATAGTTTCCAGTGTGCTTGATTAGGTGCAAATTTAGCAATGAACCATTTTCCACCAATAGGTCGGAAAATGTTTTCAGGCTCGGGTATTATAAACATTGAAAATACTGCTTGTAAGCAACTCCCTCCATTCATTATTATAACATGTTCTAACTTTTCTCAGAATCACATGTATATAGACCAGAGTTTTGGCTACCGAATCCTAAAAAAATCACATGGGCATGGAGTTTTCCGATTACGGCGGTAACCGACAAGTACAAAGCAGTTACTGGACGAGTTTCTGAATTTTGTATAAATTCAGTTAAATTTCATTTAGATTCAAAATTTTGGGATATTTTGCTGCTTAAGGTGACTACTTCTAGGGCACCAAGATCTGTGGTTACCGCCTGGTAACCAAATTTCTCGAGCAGGCTACTAAAACCCTGATATAGACGCGTTTAGTGTGTTGGTTCACTCATTTCAATCTCTATCTAGTTTATATGAAAATATTCAATACATCTTATAATTGAGAACAGAGGCAGTAGTATACATTAGAGTATTGGGTATCATTGTTGAAGAAGTAGTCCAAACAAAAGGGAAGGAGCATGCAATGTGGTATGGTATTCTCCTATGCTTTGAGCACACACCCATGGATTTGCATGCCCCTTCAATGAGCCATGGAAATGAGTTGAGCTTGAGCATGCCATGCTTCCTGTCTTGCTTGGACCAGCTCCTGAAGGAACTTCGTCGTGTCGAAGGGATCAATGTAGGGGTCATTGAACAGCATGGTGTCCACCATCCACCCACCTTCCGTCGGGCCTCCACTCTACTGCGCTCGATGTCACACCGACGGCTGACCGCTTCTTCGGCAGCAGGGCGAGCCTTGGCGAGGCCAGCATTTTCGATCAGTTTGCCCAGGCTGCAGCGGCTTCGATTGTGTCACGCTCTCCCGAGATTCTTGACACTGCTATCCATTGCACTCACGCACGGACATGGGCTTCTTCGAACTCTTGGCAGTTTTGGGGTTCGCCATCAAGGTGGCTTTTATGTGCACGCGGTAGAGCAAGAGTGCAGGTCATCGACAGAGGCAGTGCTACGGCGCCGGAGAGAAGACAGCAGTAACACCATTATGTCACCCATGTTCCGGCGGATGCGATACTTGCGCATGAACCAAAGGCCATGGCAGGAGAGCAAGACGGACGAGCTGGAGTGCGCGCCAGAGGTTGCCGTGCACCTTCATGTCCGTTGCTTGCTCCCTTGTAAAAGTGGTAGGGTAACCCTGAGTATAAGAGTGACTTAACCTAGAAATAAGTATTTCCCTCAGTATATAACCAAGGTTTATTGATCCATGAAGAGTTCTTCCGGCAAACAAAATCACTAGTACCTGCACACAAAATACAGAACTAAATTGTCAACAAAACGTCAACAAGGTTGTCAAGCTTATTGTCTTGCTAGTTAGAAAATTAAAATTAAATTTCATGGTATGATAGGAATGGATAGATAGATAAAATTAAGAAAATTACACAACAAGAAAATAATATCTTTAGTAAAGTTTTCAGTATAAGAACATAGACCCCGGGTCCATAAATTCACTAGTGGCATCACTCCAAGCGTATAAGTGTGGTGTGGTTAACGAATTATAGTTGGGCGGTGATTAAATTGCAATATTTATAAGACTATGATCATTCATGCTATAATATTATATAGCATTATGTCTGTGATATGTAGACCATTATACAACTTCATCTACAACTAATACTCCACCCCAACACCGCTATCAGCTACTCCCGTAGGAGTTGTTGGATTTCCCTTAAGAGGAATGGTGATGTAGCACATAAACAAAATATTCCCGTAGGAGTTGTTGGATTTCTCTGAAGAGGAATGGTGATGTAGCACATAAACAAAAGTATTTCTATCAATGAAGATCCAATTTTTAATCGAGCCAGTAGGAGTCAACAAACTAACAAGAAAAGCAGCACCTGCAGACAAGCAAAATAAAATACTTACATCCAACTTGATAAGGGTGTGTCAATCCCCTCGTGTTGCTAGCTACTTATAAGGTTAGAAGCAAATGATTGATAGATAATGGTATACTAAAGTGGCAAAATAATGAAAGCAAATGAAAGAGAAATTATGTAGAAGCAAGTATTAGAGAATACATGGGGGGGGCATAGATTCACTATCGGCATCTCCCTCGAAAGCATGTAATGGCATGGTAGAAAAATTAATGTTGGGCAATTGATAGAAAAGCATCATTCATAGCATAATCTTGAATAGATATTATGTCCCTGATAATTAGACCATTATCCAACTGCATTTACTACTATTAATCCACCCTAAAAACGCTGTCCAAGTTGCATTTGAAGGTATAAATTTTATAAAAACAGAGCAACACAATAAGTAAGATGACATAATGTAGATTGAAAGAAATCTAGCAATAATACTAAACCCTATAGTTTTAAGCGTGAGTGTAGAATAACTTATTCTACACCCCAGTAAGGGTACATACAAAATATAGTAACACACTATGAAAAACATAGTAATTTTTGTAAAATTGTAGTAAATTATAAACTTGGGTAGTAAAAAAATATTTTATGAATTACTATATTTTATACACCTTTTTACTAGACTTTGTACGTAGCGTTACTAGGGGGTGCACCATCAGATTGAACCTTGTACTATGCACCACTCCCCCTAAAAGACTACACATCAAGATTGATAAGAGAAGGCAAATAACTCGAAAAGCATACATAGCTACTCAATTACACAACACAGAAACTTCAAAAGATTCAATAATATTCAATAAACAATCTAATCATAATTTCACAATTCATTAGATCACAACTAACACACCATAAAAATTACATCAGAGATGTTAATAGAGTAAAGTAAATTTGTGGTCACTGGAAATAGTGTGAACATTCATTCATAGGTCATTCCTCTGTGATATAATATTAGTGTATTACTGTTGGCTGGGCACTATAAGTGCCATTGCTTCTAACCTAGCTTTCCATGTCGCATAGGCCACAAGCAACTTTGCAAATAGCACCCTTTTCATGACCTACATATACATACGCTCAACAGTGTGCGTCCAAGGTTATGAGTGTCTGGATGCATATAAAGTGGGATCAGAAGACATTGGGAAAACTGTGTTAGGTACAAATATGTATGTCCGAATGAACCAGAGGGTACCTTGCAAACAACATCCATCTCCTGGGTTGCTATGCAGCCATGCCTTCTCTAACCTCGTCCTCGTAGGAGTTTCTACCATGCCCTTCCTTGAGTCGACATAGTTGTATTGATTCTTTCATAGACAATAAATGGGACTAACTTGAGTTAGTTTAACATGTATACAACACACTCAGGATTTGTTTTAACTCACTAGTAGAAAAAGAGGCTTCCATACGCCCCCATTAGTCCCCAAAATAATCGAACCGCGACCAAAGGGGTCTTTAGTCGCGGTTCGGGAGAAGACCCGCGACCAACTATCTGGGCCCAGCGCGCTCGGTCGACAGCTGGCGGACGGGAGGGGCTTTAGTCCCGGTTGGCCTAGCCAACCGGGACTAAAGGTCCTCAGGCTGGCCCGAAGGCCTTTAGTCGCGGTTGGCCAGACCAACCGGGACTAAAGGTTGACCTTTAGTCCCGGTTGGTCTGGCCAACCGCGACTAAAGGGATTTGAGGCCTCATTTTCAAACTCTACCCCCCCTATCGCCTTTTCAGTTTTAGAAAAAACAAAAGAAAATGATGGAAATGTCAAAAAAATAAAATAAAATAAGTTTCCCATGTGATATGTGGTCTAGTTGTTGGGAAAATTAACAAATATGAATTTCGACTTTATTTGCAAAATCTCTCTAGAATTTCTTAAAATGGGCATAACTTTTGCATACGAACTCGGATGAAAAAGTTTTTTATATGAAAAATCATCTACTCGAAAAGTTACATCCGACTTTAACGGGGGAACCCGTTAAACATTTTCAAAATCCTCAAAAACCTAACAGAAAAAAAAAGATACGGGGCTTTTAAGATTTGGAGAGGCAAAAAAATTCAAAAAAATTCAAATTGTGGTCAAACTGTGGTCAAACAATGGTCAAACTAATTATTCTAGAATATTAGTGTTACTAAATAATTATTTCAGTTTTTTTAAATTTTGGTCAAATCTGGTCAAACTATGGTCAAACAGTGGTCAAACAATAGTCAAACTAATTATTCCAGAAATATTAGTGTTACTAAATAATTATTGTTTTTTAAAACAATAGTTTCAAAGTCAAACAGTGAAATGTGTCACTTCATGCTCAAGCTAAATTCCTGAGGGTTAATAGAATTGACACCCTACTATTGTCAGGAAAACAACAAGTGCAGACTTGAAAACGAGGGAGAATAGAACCCGGAAGTTAAGCGTGCTCAGGCTGAAGTAGTGAGAGGATGGGTGACCGTCCGGGAAGTTAGATGATTTGGAATGATGAGCGGTGATTAGAGATTAGAGGATAAATTGAGCAGTGATTAGAGGTTAAAATAATTCAGAAATTTGAAAATAAAAAAAAATTAAAAAAATTCGCAAAAAATTCAGGTTTAAACCTGCGGAGGAGGCCTTTAGTCCCGATTAGCCACGAGAACCGGGACTAAAGGACGGGCCTTTAGTCCCGGTTAGCCACGAGAACCGGGACTAAAGCCTTTAGTCGCGGTTCGTAAGAGGCGCGACTAAAGGGGGGTCTTTAGTCGCGCATATTTAGTCCCGGTTGCACAGCCGGGATTAAAGGCCTTTGCGAACCGGGACTAAAGGCCTTTTTTCTACCAGTGACTATAACGTGTTGTTGCGGCTACTATTTTTTTAACCGGTTGGAACACTCTGGTTGGCCAGAGGAAATAGACCACAAAGCAGGCCCGTTCCACAAAATAAACTATCCTCTTCTTCCATGGAATGATAATAAATTTAAAAAAACATAGCCAAGCTATAGAATTGTCACGAACTAGCCATTTTTAAATGAAAATCAACACGTTAGCATATAACAGAATTGTATCGAACTATGCCATTGTTTGCTGGATACTATATCTCTTAAGAAACTCACACAAAATTGCCCATTTGTAGCTTGCTCGGTAAGCTGGCTGGCTCCATCAACTATTTGTGCTCTCCATGTTAGGAGGACGCTTCTGTAGTCGAAGTCTTTTTGTCTCAATTTGTTTCCCGCGTCGACACAAGTCATAGGTGTAACAGCTTGGTTTTTGGCCCTTTTCTTTTTCCTTTGATTTATTTGATTTTTATCTGTTTTTCTTTTTGGAGTGGATCTGTGGCCTTGTCACCTGGGAAATCATCATCATTTCTTCTCACAAGTGACTCATAATCCTCAAATTGTTCCCAAGATCATTCCATTTCCATTCTATCCCAACTCCATAATTCTTTTTTCTGGGGAAATTTTCCTTTTCTATTAAAGGAATAACCTCAAGTGCCCTAGGTTGTGAAGCAACCTATATTTTTGTCCATCCAAAATTTCCCAAATAATTGTCATAATTCCTTTGGATCATATATTCACTACGGGAAACAACTAATTTGCCGTCAGGGGATGTCTTTGCCGTCAGCTTTTCTCGGACAGACGGCAAAGAAAGGGTTTGCTATCATCAACAGACGGCAAAGAAAACCTAACGGCAAAATAGACTTTGCCGTCTGCAAAAAAAAAAGACAGACGGCAAAGAGCTCACTTTGCCGTCTGCTAACAAAAACACAGACGGCAAATATTCTTTGCCGTCTGTATTTGTTTTGGCACACGGCAAAGAATCTTTGCCGTCTGTGTTTGTTTCGGTAGACGGCAAAGTGAGCTCTTTGCCGTCAGTCTTTTTTTTCAGACGGCAAAGAGAAAGCACACCACATGGATCGATGACACGAATCGAAATCTGAGACGCACAACCCACAACCATCGGACGCACGCCCGCACCCACCCACTAACCCACAACGCACGCGCCCCCACGACCCTACCCACCCCCACCCACGACTGTACCTGCCACCACCCACGAATCCCATCTCGTCTCTCCTTCTCCCCCGAGCACCCTCTCTCTCGTACGCATCTCTCTCTCAGTCTCTCGTACGCACCCTCTCTCCCGATCTAGAGCACCCCGGTGCCGTTGACTCGACCTCCACCCGCTTCGCCCCCAGCGCCGGCGGCCCCGGCCCCGCGCCCCTGCAGGCCTCCTCGCCCCGGAGCCCCCGCACGCAGGCGTCTGCGCCCCGTCGCCCCCCGGAGCCGCCGGGCCCGGCCCTGGCTCCGTCGCCCCCGTACGCAGGCGTCTGCGCCCTGTCGCCCCGCGGCGCCGCCGGGCCCGGCCTGGCTCCATCGCCCCCGCAGGCCTCCACCGTCCCCGGACCATTTGATTCGCTTCTGCAGGCATCCGCCGCCCCCTGCCCCGCCCGTCCCCCGCCGGCCCCGCCCATCGCCTCGCTGGACCCGACCTCGTCCCCGGTCGGCCCCGCGCGCGGCGCATCGTGCCTCAACGGCCTCCGCAGCCCGTGCTGCACTGGCCACCGCTAGCCGCTCCGTGCCGCGCCGGCCACCCACTGCTGGCCGCACCAGCAATGGCGTGGCTCTGCCGTGCCGTGCGGGCACCCGCTGCAATATGTTTTTTTGTTTGACCCCCTCTGTAATCTCTCTGTAATGAAACCTTTTTTATTGTATATACATAAAGATGATTGTAATAAGACTACTAAACCACGGCATAAACGAACGAATATCAGAAAAAACCTCGCATGTGAGGATTTTGTCTAAGCGTTTGACCATCTGGCATCTGCAATTGGTCTGTTTGTACAGTTTTTTATAAATAAAAAAATATGCTTTGCCGTCTGTGATCTTCCTGGCTCATGGCAAAGATGCATTTTTGGCTGACGGCAAAGACAATTTTCTTCTCCGGCTGTTATTTTTTCGGCTGATGGCAAAGACAGATTGGCTGACGGCGAAATCTTTGCCGTCTGCCCCATAAAAAGCTGACGGCAAAGTGCTCTTTGCCGACTTAGCTTTGCCGTCTGACTTTGCCGTCAGCTTGCAGACGGCAAACTCTTTGCCGTCTGTTTTTTGGTCTTTGCCGTCTGTAGGGCACAGACGGTAAATTATCTGATTCCTGTAGTGATTGCTCAAATATTCCCAAACATTTTCTTGGCCAGTTCAAAAATAATTCCCCAATATTCCTTCTTCACTTCTGTCCTAAATGGCATTTTGTGAAGGAAGTGCCATTTATCTTGTCTTGTTTGATCCCAAACTTTTTGGACATTCTCTTATGTCCAAGTAATTGCCTCATGCCAAAATTCAAATTTATTTGCCTAGCCAATCTTCCTCAGCAATTTTTCAAAGTTTCTATCAAACAGAAGCCATTGTGAAGGAAGTACTAGCTAGGAGTATCCAAATGAGTTTAAATTTTGCACACTCCTTCATGTACTCATATTATCACACTCCTCCTTTTTTCAGCCCCATCAGATCATCTATGTGAGCACATGATCAATTTTTTTTCTTCTGCCAATATTTTCAGTTTGTGAAGCAAGTATATTTTATATTGCTTCATTTTGGCTGAAAATTTACCAGAGCATTCTCATGACCATAAAACCTCTCTCCACCAATTTTGGGATTAACTAATTAAGCAAATATTTCTCTAGAATTTTTGCAAGTTTCTGGACAGAGGGGATGTTTGTGAAACAAGTACCATTTTGGTGAATCCAATTGGTATAAAAGTTTTACAGCATCTTTATATGTCCAAATAATCATCCTATGACAAATTTGAGCTCAAGTTGATGCTTCATGTGAGTGCATCATCTTGATTTAGTTTCTGAACAGATTTGGCAGTTGCAAAGCAACTATATTAAATCTTGGTCGAGATCTTCTCAAAATTAACAGGATGATAGTCCTTCCTAATGTCGGTGTGGAACGACACCTATGGGATCACAAGAATCCCTACTATGGTTGCCGGGGCGCAGGGTTGCAAGAAGAGCAGGATCAGTAGTCAGCACAAGGATCGTTTACCCAGGTTCGGGCTGCGAGGATGCGTAAAACCCTAGTCCTGCTTTGGTGGGTATATTTCAGAGAGTTCTTGAGCTCTCAAACTAGCTATGGTCAGCGCGTGGTTCGAAAGAGCCGAATCCTCCTCCAGTATGCCATGGGCCTCCTTTTATAGGTGAAAGGGGCTGCCACAGTGGCATATAGGAGGTGGAAAGGCGTACAGTATTGCGAGCTTATTGCTCGTATTATAGGAAAAGTCGCATTTAATGCGCCGCTGAGGTGTCCCCTAGCTTTATCGGGGACGGGGGCGAGGCCCGTCCTGTCCGTCGCCGCTCCTCCTCGCTTCGACACGCGCCCTGGCCAGCGATGCGTGCGGCGCCATGTAGGCAGGCAGGCAGCTGAGGTGGCGCGGTGGTAGGGTCTTCACGAAGATCTGCATGCCGCCACGTAGGCGCCTGCTGAGTTGGCCTGGAAGCTGCATGTTGCAACGCAGGTGCCTGCCCAGCTGGTTTGGGCTGGCAGCTGCATGCGAACGGCGGTGGAGACTTGGCTGGTGCGGGTCTGGCAGTGGCCCCGCTGGCGTCTTCACCGAGAGCCTTGCCGGGGGGCCCGGCAAGGGTCTTGCCGTGGCGCGCTGTCGTCCCCGGCAAGAATCTTGCTGGGGGTCTCATGGCTCTCCTCGGCAAGGATCTTGTCTAGGATCGTTGTCTTCTAATCCTCATCTGATCTTGAATATGTCTTCACAAAGATCTGCACGCCACCACGGAGGTGCCTCCCGAGCCCTGGCCCCACGTGGCTGATGGTGTTGGGGACGTGGGCTCAAGGGTGGCTCGCCCTGTTGGTGTTTGGGCGCGCTGCCCCGGCAAGGGTCTTGCCGGGGCTGCTGAGGCAGTCCCCGGCAAGGGTCTTGCCGGGGGGAAACTGCTTCGCCCCTCTGCTTCTTTGCGTTCTTGGTCTTGGCGTTGCCCTGGCTGTCTTGGGCTTCGGTTTTGCCTTGGTTCACCTCCCCTGCTCTGCTTGGTGTGGCCGTGGGCGCGGCTCCGACTGCCCGTGCACAGGTAAAGGGGTACAAAGGTGCGCCCCTTGTTTTGTACACCGACAGGAGCCCCTAGGCCTGGGCCACACATAAGCGCGATATGTTGTTGGGCCAGGCCCAAAACGGTGCGCGGGCAGGCGGGGCGGTTTTTACTGCGGTAAAACTTTTCACGCGTTGCGCTTCCCACGACCCGTGTTGAATGCGCGACGTGGAGGGGCGCGCATGACGTGGGTGGCATGCGTGGGGCGGTTCCTGCAGGCATGGATCACATCGCAGTAAATGGGCAGCGCGCGCCTTCCCCATGAAAGGAGGGAGGCTTGGAGGCGCGGCTTATTTACTGCGCGGGGCCGGGTTGCGGTCTTCAAGGCGTCCACACCCCACGATCACGGGGTGGGGAGAGGTTGCTTCACCCGTCCCCTCGATTCTGCATGTTCGCCAGGTGTCCTCCATGCGCTTGGGGTGGCAAGTGGTGGAGGCGGGAAACTGGGACGTCGCTGGTTGGGGCAGCGGGTCGGTCTCGATTCCCTGCGCCTCTGGTGGCTGGATTGTTCGAGCGGGGCGGCCGAGCCCCGACCCCGCCCCTTTATAAGGAGCACTCTTCTGTCATCTATCCCCTCCTGCTTCCGCTTCTTCCTTTCACTCGCCATGGAGAAAGGGAATCCTGGTCCCTCGTCGGTGGCGGCGAGGGTCGCCGCTCGACAGCGCGTCCCTCCCCCTTCTGAGCCCGCAGTGGTGGAGCCGGCCGCGAGGGGAAGGGGGAGGGGGCGAGGCCGTGGGCGAGGCCGGGGCAGAGGTCGTAGTGCTCGGGGAAGAGGAGGACGGGGCGGCGCGCCGGCTTCGCCCCTGCCAATGACGCCTTTTCCGATGGAAGGCCATGTCGGAGACCAGCCCCACGAATTCTTCATCAGGCTGCGCCGGCCTCCGCGTCGCCGTCTTCGTCTTCCTGCCCCGTTTGCTCGGGAGATGGAGGGTGACCCGCCCCAATCCCTCAGATTGCACATGAGGGGTTGTGGGAATGGGGGCACGCGGGTCGACGTCGACTTCCTGGCTCCTCGGGTCATGTACCTCCGTCGTGGGTGGAAGACGTTCGCTCGCATCCACAGCCTGACAACGGGGATCGTCCTCTACTTCAAATTAATGGAGGACGACCTGCTCTCCGTCAAGGTCTTCGGAGACGTCGGGACTCGCCTGAAGTGCTGCGTGGAGAGATCCTCCGACGGAGATTCTGACGATGGAAGCTCTTCCTCGAGCGAAAGTGATGAGGAGGACAGCGGGGCAGATGACGGGGACGAGTCCGACTAGGCGTCGGACGCCCCGCGCCTGGGCGGGTGCGGCAGCAGCAGCATCTGCACCTGGCCGCTCCTCCGGCAGAATTTTGCCGGGGGTGGGCCAGCTCCTTGAACTTCTCGGGGCCGTCTCGTTGGGCGGCTGGCGTCGGGAGGCTGTGGAAGAGGAAGAGGGCGGGCGGCAAGGCCATCAACTCGGAGTACGCGGGCACCGACGCCTTCATCGCGTATTGCCGGTCCTGCCGCCTCGTCTTCCAACTCCTTTCCCGGCACCGTCATCACCGGCCCACCCGCGGGCGGCCACCGAGGTGTTCTCTTGGTGCTTTCTGCTGCTTGTAGCTCGCCTAGGCGCCCCTTTTGCCCTTTCGCCTCCTTGACCTGCCTCCTGAGGAGAGGGACAAGAAAGGGATTACGGGCATCTCATCTCTTTTTAGTGAAAAAGGGATGTTTGCCGGGGTTTTTGTTCGTGGGTAGACCCCGCGACAAGGAGCGAATCCTTGTTACAATTTAAGATAAACGTTTTTCGCCTGGCAACAGGCCTTGCCGTCCCCCCACTTCGCTCGACCATTCTCGCGCTCCTGGCGGAGGCAGGGATGAAGCGGGCTTAGGCTCCTCGTTCTACTTCCTTGCCACCGCGACTACAACCAAATCCGGGCCCAGGAGATAATCCTTGGGTATAGAAAAGGGGAGCACGGTGGCCTAGAAATAAAACGAGGTTTCACATATCCCAGTTCCGTTCCGAAATGCATGATAGAGGATGAAAGACTTATCTGGATCTGCAGCCCCCGGCAACCTTGTCTTGCCGCGGTTGGATCCTTGCGCTTGCAGCCCCCGGCAACTCTGGTTTGCTGGGGTCGGGATGCCGGTCCGTTTCCTTTCTTCCAAGTAGCTCAGCAGAAGTGCTCATGTGCCTTGCGAACCAAAGGAGGACAGAAAAGAAACAGATAGACGCGCACTCGACCTCTAGGCTAGGGGTTAGTCGCCGCTAAGCATTATCAACCCTAACCAAGGAAGAGACTCGACCTAGCATGCATGCTATAACTTAGGGCGCCAGCGCTTCATTTATTTATGCTCAGGGTTGATACGTCTCCAACGTATCTATAATTTTTGATTGATCCATGCTATATTATCTTCTGTTTTGGATATTATTGGGCTTTATTATACACTTTTATATTATTTTTGGGACTAACCTATTAACCAGAGGCCCAACCCAGAATTGCTGTTTTTTGCCTATTTCAGAGTTTCGCAGAAAAAGAATATCAAACGGAGTCCAAACGGAATGAAACCTTCGGGAACATGGTTTCGGAACGAAAATGATCTAGAGGACTTGGACCCTACGTCAACAAAGCTACCAGGAAGCCACGACGCAGGGGGCGCGCCTACCCCCTGGGCACGCCCTCCACCCTCGTGGGCCCCACCTTGCTCCACCGACATACTCGTTCCTCCTATATATACCTACGTACACCCAAACTACCAGATACGAGCCAAAAACCTAATTCCACCGCCGCAACCTTCTGTACCCGTGAGATCCCATCTTGGGGCCTGTTCCGGAGCTCCGCCGGAAGGGGCATCGATCACGGAGGGCTTCTACATCAACACCATAGCCTCTCCGATGAAGTGTGAGTAGTTTACCTCAGACCTTCGGGTCCATAGTTATTAGCTAGATGGCTTCCTCTCTCTTTTTTGATCTCAATACAATGTTCTCCCCCTCTCTTGTGGAGATCTATTCGATGTAATCTTCTTTTGCGGTGTGTTTGTTGAGACCGATGAATTGTGGGTTTATGATCAAGTTTATCTATGAACAATATTTGAATCTTCTGAATTCTTTTATATATGATTGGTTATCTTTGAAAGTCTCTTCGAATTATCAGTTTGGTTTGGCCTACTAGATTGATCTTTCTTGCAATGGGAGAAGTGCTTAGCTTTGGGTTCAATCTTGCAGTGTCCTTTCCTAGTGACAGTAGGGGCCGCAAGGCACGTATTGTATTGTTGCATCGAGGATAACAAGATGGGGTTTATAGCATATTGCATGAGTTTATCCTTGTACATCATGTCATCTTGCTTAAAGCGTTACTCTGTTCTTATGAACTTAATACTCTAGATGCATGCTGGATAGCGGTCGATGTGTCGAGTAATAGTAGTAGATGCAGGCAGGAGTCGGTCTACTTGTTTCGGACATGATTCCTATATACATGATCATGCCTAGATATTCTCATAACTATGCTTAGTTCTCTCAATTGCTCAACAGTAATTTGTTCACGCACCGTAAATACTTATGCTCTCGAGAGAAGCCACTAGTGAAACCTATGGCCCCCGGGTCTATTTTCCATCATATTAATCTTCCAACACTTAGCTCTTTTCGTTGCCTTTTATTTTACTTTGCATCTTTATCACAAAAATACCAAAAATATTATCTTATCATATCTATCAGATCTCACTCTCGTAAGTGACCGTGTAGGGATTGACAACCCCTTATCGCGTTGGTTGCGAGGATTTATTTGTTTGTGTAGGTGCGAGGGACTCGTGTGTAGCCTCCTACTGGATTGATACCTTGGTTCTCAAAAACTGAGGGAAATACTTACGCTACTTTGCTGCATCACCATTTCCTCTTCAAGGGAAAACAACGCAGTGCTCAAGAGGTAGCAAGGGTCTGCGCCTGGCTTTGTACAAAGGGTTACATGCCTTGCCGGCAAAGCTTGTACAAAAGGTGGCTTGCCAGGAGGCCCGGCAAGCCGCTCTTATGGGTAAAACTTGCGAAGATGCTCGATGTTCCAGGAGTTGCTCACTGGGACAGCATCTTCGGTCTCCAGGCGGACTCCGCCGGGCCTGGTGACTCGTATTACCAGATAAGGGCCTTCCCACTTTGGCGTCAACTTGTTGGAATTCTTGGCCGACTGAACGCGCCGAAGAACAAGGTCGCCTTCCTCAAAGCTTCGGGCATGAACCTTGCGGCTATGGTAGCGTGCTGCAAGGCTTGCTGGTAGCGTGCTGCTCTCATAGCCGCCCGAAGACGATCTTCCTCAAAGAGCATTGCGCCATCTTGCCGCAACTACTCTTGCTCAAACTCGTCATAAGCGAGCACTCGTGGTGACCCGTATATGAGTTCCGTGGGGAGAACTGCCTCCGCCCCATATACTAGGGCAAAGGGTGTCTAACAGGTGGCTCAATTTGGCGTCGTCCTGATCGACCAAAGAACCGCCGGCAACTCATCAATCCAGTGCCTTCCACTCTTGTGCAGCTTGTCAAAGGTCTTCGTTCTCAGGCCTCGCAACACTTCAGCATTTGCCCTCTCCGCTTGGCCGTTGCTCCGTGGGTGTGCCACGGAAGCAAAACAGACCTTGCTACCGAGGTCTTGAATGCATTGCATGAAGGTGTGGCTTGTGAACTGCGTGCCGTTGTCGGTGATGACTCTGTTTGGCACACCAAAACGGCAGACCAGTCCCTTGAAGAACTTGACGGCTGACTGAGCAGTCACCTTTCTCACTGCTTCCACTTCCGGCCACTTTGTGAACTTGTCGATTGCAACGTACAAGTACTCAAAGCCCCCGACAGCGCGGGGGGAAGGGCCCAGTATATCGAGCCCCCAGACCGAGAATGGCCAGGAGAGAGGAATTGTTTGAAGGGCTTGAGCTGGTTGATGAAGCTTCTATGAATGGAACCGACACGCTTCACACTTGGTTACTAGTGTCGTCGCATCCTGGAGGGTAGTGGGCCAGAAGAAACCTTGCCGGAATGCCTTGCCGGCAAGGGCCCTCATCCCTATGTAGGAGCCACATATGCCTCCATGTATCTCCGCCAACAGCTCCAGTCCTTCCTCCTGGGGGATGCACTTCAATTTCACACCGTTCGGCCTCCTCCTGTACAGGACGTCATCGACGAACTGGTACAGGGCGGACCGATGGGCTACTTTCTCCGCTTCTTCCTGCTCCTCAGGAAGCTCCCCTGTTTGGAGGAATTAGGCGGTATGTTGTGCCCATGCCGGAGCCTGGGGCTCGACGGCAAGGACCAAAGGCATCTCTTCCGCCATGGGAGCGGCTGTCTCTACGGCCAGGGCTTGACGCCCTGCCGGAGCCACTTGCTCTTGGGCAGGCTCAGGGTGCACGGCAACATCCTTGCCGGCCGTCCAGGGGGCTCGGCGGGAAGGTACTTGTCGGGACCTGATTTCCTCTGCTTGTTCTGCTCTGTTGATGGTTCGACGGATGGCTGAGTTAAACAGAGCAAATAGGTACCCGGCTCCACAGGTAGCTTGAATGCAGCACGCTTTGAAAGGTAACCGGCGATGTCATTCTCCGCTCGGGGGACGTGCTCCTCTTGGATGCCGTCAAAGCGCTCCTCCAGCTTTCTCACCTGATCTACGTAGGCCTCCATCAATGGCCTCTGGTAATCCTTGCTGACCTGCCTAACAACAAGCTGCGAGTCACCCCTTACGATGAGCTTCTTAACCCCGAGGTCTGCCGCGACCCTGAGACCGGCGAGCAATCCCTCGTACTCAGCAGTGTTGTTGGTGGACATCTCCCTCGGAAAGTGCATCTGGATCACGTACTTGAGGTGCTCTCCGGTGGGTGCGACGAGCAGCACACCGGCACCGGCGCCTTGCAGCGAGAAAGCCCCATCAAAGTACATGATCCAGTCGCGGTCTGCTTCCTTGCCGGGGAGAGTGGTCTCCTGGATTTCTTCGTCAAGCGTTGAGGTCCATTCTGCAATGAACTCCGCCAAGACTCTACTCTGGATTGTCGAGGTACTTTCAAACTTCAAACCGAAACTTGATAACTCCAAGGCCCATTCCACAATCCTTCCGGTTGCATCTGGGTTATGTAGTATCCGTTGCAACGGGAGGCGGGTGACGACAGTGATCTCGTGGGCTTGGAAGTAATGACGCAGCTTCCTCGAGGCAATAAGGAGGCCGAAGAGCAATTTCTGCACAACGGAGTACCTCGACCTAGCTCCCTGCAAGAGGGAGCTGACAAAGTAAACCGGGTGTTGCATCATCTTCTTCTTCTGCACCACCTCACTCGACTGCGCGGGCACTGCCTTGGTGGCATCAGACTCTGCCGGGGGCCTCGCCTTGCCGGCACCAGGCCCTGCCGGGGGAATCTTTGGCTTGCCATCTGCTGGTTCTGCAGCCGTCACTGCCTCCTCGTCGACCTCCCTTTGTGCCACCAGTGCGGCGCTGACCACTTGATTCGTCGCCGCCAGATACAGCAGCAACGGCTCTTGTGGTTTAGGCGCAACCAGTATTGGCGTGGAGGAAAGGTATTTCTTCAGATCCTGCAATGCTGCCTCGGCTTCTGCGGTCCACTCCATCGGGCCTGCCTTCTTCAAGATTTTGAAGAAAGGAAGGGCGCGCTCGGCGGACTTGGAGATGAATCGGCTCCTGGCGGCGACGCAGCCGGTGAGTCGACGCACATCCTTGATCTGCTTGGGCACCTCAATCTGCTCAATAGCCTTGGTTTTGTTTGGGTTTGCCTCGATCCCGCGCTGCGACACAAAGAACCCGAGAAGCTTGCTGGACGGAACGCCAAAGACACACTTCTCAGGGTTCAGTTTGAGGTTGATCTTGCGCAGGTTGGGAAATGTCTCTTCCAGATCTTGCACAAGAGTTGCCCCGTCTTTGGTTTTGACCACTATGTCATCCATGTATGCTTCCATATTTCTATGGAGCTGGGGTTCAAAACCAATTTGGATTGCTCTTGCAAACGTCGAGCCAGCACTCTTCAACCCGAATGGCATCCGTAAAAAGCAATACGTACCACATGGGGTGATGAATGCTGTCTTCTCTTCATCTTCTCTTGTCATGAAGATTTGGTGGTAGCCCAAGTAGGCGTCGAGGAATGACAACAGATCACATCCGGCCGTGGAGTCGACAATCTGGTCGATGCGCGGCAACGGAAAGGGGTCCTTAGGACAAGCCTTATTGATATCTGTGTAGTCAATACACAGCCTCCACTTCCCATTTTCCTTGCGCACCACTACCGGATTGGCCAACCACGTCGGGTGGAGCACTCCTCTCACCAAACCTGCCGCTTCCAACTTCCTGATCTCCTCTGTCGGGTGGAACTCTTGCCTCTTCAGAGTCTGCTTTTTGACCTTCTGCTTGACGGGCCATGCATGAGGACAGACAGCTAGGTGGTTCTCAATCACCTCCCTGGGAACACCGGGGATGTCGGATGCTTGCCACGCAAACACATCGACATTCGCCCGCAGGAAGGTGACGAGCGCGCCTTCCTCTTTGCTTTCGAGGGTGGAGCCTATGGTGAAGGCCCCTCCCGTGCCATCCTCCCTGACGGACACCTTCTTGGTCTGCGGCGGCTCAGCTCTGGATTTCTTGCTCGTGCCGGTAGAGCTCTCTAGCACGTCCTCAATGGTAGCACAACACTCCGAGGAGGTGCACTTGCCGGAGTGGGTGCGAGAGGTCTTGCCGGGCTTCTTCTTCCCTCCCGGGCCTTCAGCGGCAGGAGCAGGAGCCTTGACGGCAGCTGCTGCAATTGCTTTCCGGTAGAGTTGGTCGGCGCAAATCAGCGCGTCCTTCTTGTCGGAGGGGACGGAGATGATGGTCAACGGCCCGGACATCTTTAGCATGTTGTAGGCGTAGTGTGATGCTGCCATGAACTTGGCTAGTGCCGGGCGGCCGAGGATCCCGTTGTAGGGCAAGGGGATCTCGGCCATGTCGAAGATGATCCTCTCCGTCCTGTAGTTCAACTCTCCTCCAAACATCACGGGCAGTGTGACCTTTCCCTTCGGCTGGCTCCTCCCCAGATTGACCCCTTGAAACGTGCCCGTTTCCTCAAGGTCTTCGTCAGGAATTTGCAGCCTTTTGATCACGACGGGCGAGATCAAGTTTAGGCCGGCCCCACCGTCAACCAACATCTTGTTCACCTTGAGGTTGCGTATCGTTTGTGAGACCAACAATGGCAAACACCCGACCGCGGTCGTGCGGTCAGGGTGGTCCTCGGCGTCAAAGATGAGGGGCGTGCTGAACCACTTTAGCGGCTTCTGAGCGTCGAACGACGGCTCCGCCGCTGTAATCTCACACGCCCACTGCTTGAGCTGGCGGTGAGAAGTATGCAGCGAGGCGCCACCATCTACGCACATGGCCTCCGTAGCCTTCTGGAACTCTTGCTCACCGGACTCGTCGTCCTCGTCGTGATCATGGTCTTCTTGTTTCTTGTCACGGCCCCGGGCGGGCCTCTCTTGCTGGTTGTCCTTGCCGGGGTGGCTTCCTTGGCCGCCACGCTTCTTGCCGGATCCCTCAGCACCGTCCTGACCTTTCTCCTTGTCCCGCCTTTCATACTTGGCCTTTTGTTTTTCAGCAAGCAGCTCGACTTGTCGGCAGTTCTGGAGGTCGTGGCCCTTGGTGCGGTGGATCTTGCAGTACTGCTTGCCGGAGCCCCCTGGCTTGTCGGCAGCTGCCAAGGCCCAGCAGGCGGCGCACCCCGCAATCTCCGTGTCGGGGCCGTCTGCCTTGACCTTCTTGGCAGCGCCGGTTTCGTCAGACCCCTCGACGGCAAGTACGGCCTTGCCCTTGCGTTTCCTGTTGCGATGCCGGCCCTTCTTCGTCGGGGTGGCGGCATCTTCATCGGTAGAGTCGGTTTCCGCACCGGCATCTTCGTCGGGGTACTTCCTTCCCTCTTCAGCCCGGGCGCATTTATCGGCCAGAACATAGAGCTCGGCCACATCCTTAACCTTGGTCATCGCCAGCTCTTCGCGCATCTTGCGATTGCGCACGTTCTGGTGGAACGCGCTGATCACAGCGGCGGGATGAACGTCAGGGATGTTGTACTGCACCCGGCTGAACCTCTGAATGTACTTGCGCAGGGTCTCCCCTTCCTTCTGGGGAATGATATGTAGATCACTGGCCTGGCCATGAGCTTGATGGCCTCCTGTGAAGGCGCCAACGAACTCATGGCACAGATCCGACCAAGAAGAAATGTAATCCGCCGACAAGTGCATCAACCAAGACATAACATTGGGCTTCAGCGCCAACGGGAAATAAATGGCAAGCACCTTGTCGTCGCGAGCTCCGGCCGCCTGCATCGCGATGGTGTAGATGCAGAGGAACTCGGACGGATGTGTTTTCCCAGTGTAATTCTCGCCGACGTCGGGCTTGAACGTGCGGTGGGATGGCCACTGGAATGTCTCAGCTCACGGGTAAAGGCCGGGCAGCCCACCTCGTAAGGTAGGCCGCCGGAGCCCCCCAGTGCTGGGTGGTCCATAGCGGGTCCCGCCCGCTTGTCCGACTGGTGGCGCTTATCATGCCGGCGTTTAATAGTGGTCTGAGCATCTTCGTGAGCTCGTTCTCGAAGAACATGGCGCTGGTCGTGGTGGGTCCGCGGGTCGGACGATGCTATAGAGATGTTATCACAAGCGTCGTCACGATGGGCATACGCCCGCGGCGGCTGGCGAGGAGAAGGATAGTGCACCGTGGCCGCAGCTCCCCCGGTCCTCCCGGTGCCAGCATGTGGTGGCTCGGTGGAGCGCCGACCCGAGGGCCCCATCGGTCACGGATCGTCTTTGTTGGCGACGGCGCCGAGGCTATGGATGGTGGCCCTCCACTCGTCGAGCTTCTCTGCAGCAGGAGGGAAGTCGAGGAGCAACTGCGCGCGTGCCAAAGCTTCCGCTGGCATGGGTGGCGGCGATAGCTGCGTGGACCATGGCGTGCTTCGACTTCTAACCATGTTAGAGGGAGCTCCACCACAGCCCAGCGGCTGCGCGCCATTTTCGCCAGCACTTCGGCAGGCATGCTGAACTCCTTGATCCCGCGGATGACGCACAGGGCTCTTCCCGCGGTGGTGCCCAGGGTCGCCGGCGTGGTGACGCTATTCGTCGCGCACACCATGGGAAGAGCGCGCAGTGGTCACCGGCGTGGGTGTCTTGGAGGTCGCTGCGCCGCCCGGAGGTGGCACAACGACACCCCTGGAGGGCCCCGCACCGCCTGCGGGGGGCCCAGCTCCATCTTTGGATCTGGCGACGTGCGGCCGGTCGTCGGGCGTGCGAACGACGCCGCTCGCCAGGCTCTGACTGCCAAGGTGATGCTGGTGCTCGCGGACCGCGGCCCGGGTCCTGTCCATGACCGGGCCGCTGCTCGCCCGTAGCGGTATGGGTCGTTCGGCCCCCGACGAGCCAATCGCCGTGGCCGTCTTCTTCTTGGGAGCCATGGCGATGAAGAAACGCTAGGCTAGCTACTCAACCAGATTCTCACAATTGCGCCCCCTACCTGGCGCGGCAAAGATGTCGGTCTGGAACGACACCTATGGGATCACAAGAATCCGTACTATGGTTGCCGGGGCGTAGGGTTGCAAGAAGAGCAGGATCAGTAGTCAGCACAAGGATTGTTTACCCAGGTTCGGGCCGTGAGGATGCGTAAAACCCTAGTCCTGCTTTGGTGGGTATATTTCAGAGAGTTCTTGAGCTCTCGAACTAGCTATGGCCAGCGCGTGGTTCGAAAGAGCCGAATCCTCCTCCAGTGTGCATGGGCCTCCTTTTATAGGCGAAAGGGACTGCCACAGTGGCATACAGGAGGTGGAAAGGCGTACAGTATTGCGAGCTTATCGCTCGTATTACAGGAAAAGTCGCATTTAATGCGCCGCTGAGGTGTCCCCTAGCTTTATCGGGGACGGGGGCGAGGCCCGTCCCGTCCGTCGCCGCTCCTCCTCGCTTCGACACGCGCCCTGGCCAGCGATGCGTGAGGCGCCATGTAGGCAGGCAGGCAGCTGAGGTGGCGCGGTGGTAGGGTCTTCACGAAGATCTGCATGCCGCCACGCAGGCGCCTGCTGAGTTGGCCTGGAAGCTGCATGTTGCCACGCAGGTGCCTGCCCAGCTAGTTTGGGCTGGTACCTGCATGCGAACGGCGGTGGAGACTTGGCTGGTGCGGGTCTGGCAGTGGCCCCGCTGGCATCTTCGGCAAGAATCTTGCCGCGGGTCTTGCCGTGGCGCGCTGTTGTCCCCGGCAAGAATCTTGCCGCGGGTCTCGTGGCTCTCCTCGGCATGGATCTTGTCGAGGATCGTTGTCTTCTAATCCTCATCTGATGTTGAATATGTCTTCACAAAGATCGGCATGCCACCATGGAGGTGCCTTCCGAGCCCTGGCCCCACGTGGCTGATGGTGTTGGGGACATGGGCTCAAGGGTGGCTCGCCCTGTTGGTGTTTGGGCACGCTGCCCCGGCAAGGGTCTTGCCGGGGCTGCTGAGGCAGTCCCCGGCAAGGGTCTTGCCGGGGGAAACTGCTCCGCCCCTCTGCTTCTTTGTGTTCTTGGTCCTGGCGTTGCCCTGGCTGTCTTGGGCTTCAGTTTTGCCTTGGTTCACCTCCCCTGCTCTGCTTGGTGTGGCCGTGGGCGCGGCTCCGACTGCCCGTGCGCAGGTAAAGGGGTACAAAGGTAGGGCCCTTCTTTTGTACACCGACACCTAATCTAATCACCCCAGACAACTCCACTAGCACCAATCAGTTCCCTGTTGATCAGCAGTGCACGTCCAAGTTTGAGACATCAAACTTTGCTCGATGCCTCACTTCACCACAGAGCCCCTTTTGTCAATACATCACCTCCCTCAGCCTCTATGATGCAGGGAGTAATCACCAGACATGTCACGGCAGTCTCTTGCATCCCCTCCTTGCCGGCCACAATGGTGACCGTGTCATTTGCACGCACTCTGGCAGCGTTGGCCGCACTTTGGGCGTCGGGACGCGTCGGCCAGCTCGGCATCGACGGTTTCCGTGCGTCTGGGTATGCCAACCTGACTCCCCCTCCCTCTCTCTCGTCGCTCTCGACCCTCCTCCCCCTCTCGAACCGTCCTCGCCGGAGCTAGTCGACGCGCGCCCACGGGTGCACTGTGCCCCGCTTGACCCGGTCCTCCTCCCATCCGTTTCCTTTGCTCCCCGGAGTCGGTTTTTTCTCCATGACCCCTGCATCAATGCTTCGTCGTCTTCCCGTGCCGCCCATGCTCACTGAGCTAGCCAGAGCTTTGGTCGAGCTCGAGCGGCGGCACTCGGCCACGGCCTCCCTCGCCCGCCTATTTAAACCCCTCCCCGCGGCCTCCCAAGCATCCCATCGCCCTCACCTCACTCCCCTACCCCTCCCTAGCTACTCACCCGAGCTCAAGCCACTCTCCTAGCCTCCAATGGCCGCCATGGCCGCCGCCTCTGCCCTCCTAAATTCGCAGCATGCCGAGCCCCATTCTCTCTTCCACCACCACCAGTAGTCTCCCCAAGTCCCTTGGAGCCGCCCCAACACTCATCCTCTTCCTCCGGTGGCCTCTCGCCGTGATCCCCATCGCCGCCCGAAGTTGCCGTCTGCCGTGGTCGTGGTCCCGCTGGTCTCAGTGTTCTCCGGCGATTGTGTTACCTCTAGTCGGGTGCGCCATCCGCGCCGTTCATTTCGGTGGTCGGAGCTCCGTCTGGGGTGGACCGAGCCGCCGGAACGGCCGCCGGCGCCGGGCTCCTACTCTACCCCATCGGGCACTGGAAGAGATGGAGAAGACGACCGAGCCAGAGGACCCCACCGCCCACGGGACCCACCCGTCAGCCGCTCTAGGCGTTGACCCCGCCACGTTGACGTGGATAAGTGGTCACGTACCCGCCAAAATGCGGTTTCCAGGTTAGAAAGTGTAGTATCCTTCTTCTTTACATCAAAATGCGCTTTCACTCATATGAAGGCTTTTCTGAAAAGGCGCTTTCTCTTTTCCAGCCGCCGGCCGAATCTGTTGATTTGTGAACGTTCACCCGTTAGCAACAGAAAAGCATATGTTCTTATTTGTTTTTCTACTAACGAACGAACGGCCATAACTTTTCAACCACCACTCCAAATGAGGTGATTCCAAAGCCTACTTCTTTGTCTCGTCGAGCCCGTTCTGTTGGTATCATTTTCAACATGTGTTAACATTCTGAAAATGACCATTATGCCCTTGCCCTTAATCAGCCCCTTTCGAGAGAGAAAGATTTCAGGCGATTCATTCCGCGAGTTTCTCGCACTTTCTCCCGATGAATCCCTTCACCCCAGGCAAGCCACACACTCCATTTGCATGATTGCAATGCAGTGAAATTGTTTATTTATTTAAAATTATTTAAAATATTGCTTTAGCTATGTATGAATTGTTCATGGCATTTCCCGGAGTATTATTTTGATCTTGTTATTGCCATGATATTGCTTGGAGTTCTAGGACTAATATTTAGCAACTTATGTGGATGACATGTTGCCATTGGATTTTTAGTGGCTCATGTTATGCTTACTTTCATGATGGTATCTGGTATGATATTTTGGAGTATTACTTCGAATGTCATGCTGCCTTTGGATTATTAGTGGCTATAATTATTTTCCTCATGATGCTAGATGATATTATGTTGGAGAATGATTTCGGAGATGATGCTTGCATGTGGATCTTAGCTGGATTGCTTGTTCTTGATATTTGAGTAGTAGTAATATCGTTCTTGGATTCATCATGATAGTAGTGTTATGCTATCCTTGGAGTAGTTTGATATGGCGATATTATGCTTTGGACTATTTGTAGGATATTGCTATGACTTGGATTACAGGTTGGTAGATGATAGCGGAGTATCAGTTATCACTGTTATATTTTGGGGATAAAATTCGTTATTAAGTTGGTCAGGTGCCACTGAAACGGGCTTTTTCCAGTGCAACCACATTTGTCTTTTATGGGAAGGCCCTAATGCGGTCTATTGTCATGTCTCTCGCTGGTGCCTCCAACGAGGGAAGGTTATGGGCGTGCGGTACCCTGGCCCGGTAAGCAGACATAACCTTGTGTGCTCGTAGTTGATGTTAGGTGCCTTTTTGTCCCCGTTGGGGACCGTTTATGTTTTGCCACGACGGTGGCCGTTGATGCCTTTGGTAGGCACAGGGCCACCCAGGACTGAACCCAAAGGGGGTGTTGGTCGGAGTGGCCGGGAGAGTGTCATGGCAATAGGTCGGTTTTGTCGGAACGCCATTGGTCCACCCTTATGGGAGTGCGAGGCCATTGGTTCCGTGGTGTGGGTACAGTGTGCTACCACTTCAGAGTGTAAGTTAATCTATCGATAGCCGCATCCTCGCTCATGGGAATAAGTTCGTACTATGTCACACAGTTCGATCAACACTTAGTTGATATTGTGAGCAGTAATAGTTTGGCAGGATGCAGATGATGATGTTGAGATGATCTCGAGGATGATCATTCAGTTTGTGATGTGGTCACGAGGTGATCATGTGGATGATTTGACCATGAGGTGATCATGTGGATCACGAGGTGATCGAGATGGCATATTACTTGGTCGGATAGCCAAGAGTGAGATGGTTATTGAGATCTGAGATGGTGGTTTATCAGTATGGTAGTAGTTTCATATCATGCTTAGTAGTTGATTTCGTATCATAGTAGTTGTTAATTAATTAATCTGCTTAAGGCTATGTTATTATCTTGCCTTGTTGCTTTTGGTTGTTGTGAGCTTGCAAGTACATTCAATGTATTGACCTGGCGTGTCATGCCAGATTGCAGGTGATGCCATGTTTGATTGATTGCTTGTCGAGGTTTCTGTGCGTGCGAGCTAGATCGTGTCCCAGCCAGAGTCCCTGCGGAGTGGAGTTCACCACCTTCGTCATCGTTCCGCTGCTAGAAGTATTCCGCTGTTACGAGTTGTTCCGCTGCTAGCATAGAGCAAGTGTAGTATCGCAGGCATAGTGTCGCCGTGCTGATGTGATCCTTTGTAACATAAGACACTTGTATCATTATCCTTTGTAATAAGAGCTGGTTTGTTCTATGTCAAGCAGTGACATGTTCCATAAGACTTCATCTCGATCTCTGGGCTGGTATACGGGGCGTTCCGGTTTCTCTGAGCTGGGGTGCCACAATAGGAAGGTGAAAACACAAAGTCAGAACCTGCAGTAGCAGTCCCTGCAGCAAATGATGCAATGCTGAGCAGGGTTTGACTTGACTGACCCCTCTCAAGTATGTCCCCCAGTTGACTGAATCGTAGCTTACAACTTGGTACACACGCAAAAAAACTTGATACACAACTCGAAAAAGTACCATGACAGGTAAGGTTTCGAAATCAGCCTTGCGGGAAAAGGAACCGAATCTGAATCTAGAAAATTTGTCCGCCGGAGCTAGAAGCTGTTACTATTTTGTTTAATAAAGCACGGTCAATGATGCAAACTTGCCCCAGTTGATGAGTGAGTGGCCATCACATGCATGATCGTCGTTGTCTACTTTACAAACTATGTTATTAATCTTCTTGTTGACCCATTTCAGAGGATGAAGAACCAAAGGTTTTATAAATACCAATCACCAGAACCAAGATTTAGCGAGAATAGTTCTAGCACAAGTAAAATTCTTCCTTCCATCCTCTGAGCTTCCAGCCCACACTCTTAGTATGGGGCTAGAAGTCAGAGTTGATGGGCTTCCTAAAGTGCACTGGCAACCCTAGTAATAGTAAGCATCCCACCTCCGCATGGAAAGAAATGTGGCATCCATGTAAAATCGCCCATTTGGCATCTTATCAAGAATTTGTTTCTTTTCCTTCCAACTTGGTAAACAGCCACCATCAAAGCACTTTCTTATTGTCGGTGTGGAACGACACCTATGGGATCACAAGAATCCCTACTACGGTTGCCGGGGCGCGGGGTTGCAAGAAGAGCAGGGCTAGTAGACAGCACAAGGATCGTTTACCCAGGTTCGGGCTGCGAGGATGCGTAAAACCCTAGTCCTGCTTTGGTGGGTGTATTTCAGAGAGTTCTTGAGCTCTCGAACTAGCGGTGGTGAGTGCGTGGTTCAAAAGAGCCGAATCCTTCTCCAGTATGCCATGGGCCTCCTTTTATAGTCGGAAGGGGCTGCCACAGTGGCACACAGGAGGTGGAAAGGCGTACAGCACCCTGAGCTTATCGCTCGTATTACAGGACAAGACGCATTTGATGCGTAGCTTAGGTGTCCCCTTGCTTTATCGGGGACGGGGGCAAGGCCCGTCCCGTCCGTCGCCGCTCCTCCTCGATTCGACACGCGCCTTGGCCAGCGATGCGTGCGGCACCATGTAGGCAGGTAGGCAGCTGAGGTGGCGCGGTGGTGGAGCCTTCACGAAGATCTGCATGCCGCCACGCAGGCGCTTGATGAGTTGGCCTGGGAGCTGCATGTTGCCACGCAGGTGCCCGCCCAGCTGGTTGGGCCGGCAGCTGCATGTGAACGGCGGTGGAAGCTTGGTTGGCGTGGGCCTGGCAGTGGCCCTGCTGGCGTCCTTGGTGAGGGCCTTGCCGGGTGGCCCGGCAGGGGTCTTGCCGTGGCGCGCTGTCATCCCCGGCAAGGGCCTTGGGGACCGTGGGCTCCCGAGCCCTGGCCCTATGTGGATGATGGCGTTGGGGACCGTGGGCTCAAGGGTCGCTCGCTCTGTTGGTGTGGGGCGAGCTGCCCCGGCAAGTGTCTTGCCGGGGCTGCTGAGGCTGCCCCGGCAAGGGTCTTGCCGGGAGAGCCTGCTTCGTCCCTCTGCTCCTTGTGGTCTTGGTCTTGGCGTTGCTCTTATTATCTTGGGCTTTGGTCTTATCTTGGCTTACCTCCCATGTTCTGCTTGGTGCGACCGTGGGCGCGGCTCCGACTGCCCGTGCACAGGTAAAGGGGTACAAAAGCGTGCCCCTCTTTTTGTACACCGACAGGAGCCCCCGAGCCTGGGCCACACATAAGCGCGACATGTTGTTGGGCCAGGCCCAAAATGGTGCGCGGGCAGGCGGGGCGGTTTTTACCGTGCTAAGACTTTTCGCGCGCGCTTCCCACGACCCGCGTGCGCGCGGCGCGGCGTGCAGGGTTGTGCGTGACGTGGGCGGCATGCGTGGGGCGGTTTCCACATGCATGCTTCACATCGCAGTAAATGGGTAGCGCGCCCCGCGCCTTCCCCATAAAAAGGGATAACCGCGGGCGCACTGTTCCTTTTACCCTTCGGGCAACCCCAATCTCGGAAACCTCCACCTGCCTTCCTCTTCTTCTCCAAGCTTCGTTCCTGCTCGCCGCCGTTGCGCTTCCGCTGCTCTCTGTCCTTCCCTCCTCCCCAGGCCGACATGGCGCCAAAATCCACCAAGGGCAAGGGAGTGGCCAAGGACGCCGGAGCCGCCGGAGAGCGCGCTGCCGATGCAGCGGACGCAGTCCGCCTTCTTCCCATCGACAGTTGACGTGTTCAAGCTTCGGGACTCCTTCAGGCCTCTGTGGGGAGTAAAGACGGGAGGGGAGAATTCGGGGCATCCAGCCACGCGTGTCATCCCCACTGACTGCGCCGAGGCTGCCCCAAATCGGTACCCCTTCTTTGTTGATTATTTTTCCTGCGGGCTCTGTCCTCCCTTCTCCGATTTCTTCAGCGACATCATGCATACCTTTGGCTTCCGCCTCCTGGATTTTACTCCGAATGCGGTGGCGTGCATGGCCCTTTTCGTGCATCTCTGCGAGGGCTTCGCCGGGGTGCACCCCAACACGGCGCTCTTCCGCCATTACTTCTCCCCTCGAATCCTACCAGGGGGCGCCATCTCTGGTTGCATTGCCTGGGTCTCAAGATCCAAGGGGGCATATCCGGAGGGCGCCATGAAGGAGAGGTGGGAAGAATGGCCGGGCCGGTGGTGCTGGATCGAGGAGGAAGATCCGCCGGCGTTCTGCGAAGTTCATCGGGCGCCGCCGGTCCACGGAAGCGATTGGAGCGACGTTGATGCTAACGACGAGAAGCTCACGGTCGCCACCACCAGGATCCTCCGGCTCACCGAGGCCGGTCTCACCCTCGAGATGATCGGGGCGGACTTCATCCGCCGCCGGATCGCTCCACTGCATAACAAGGGGAGGCCAGCCTGGCTCTTCACGAACCCCGCCAACATGATGCGGCTTCGTCCCAGCCTCGACCACAATTTCACAGTGATGGGGCATGCCCATTTCTGCCAGCGGCTCTTCCAGCTTGACGTGGGCCGCGAAGGCGAGGTCGAGCGGACCGGCAAGGTCGCGAGGGCCGCCGCGAAGGCCGGCAAGGTCCTCAAGGGGCCTCTGTTCAAGCTGCCGACGGGGGTGGTCCCGTTGTGCAATAACTCGCGCCGGTCCGATATCATTGCCATGATGCCGGACTGCAACACGCATGGCCCCGACCCGAGCTGGAAGGAGCCGGAGGACGCTGAGGTGCAGCAGTTCTTTGACACTCTGCACGAGGGGTACGTCAACGCCGACGCCAAGTGGCTACTTGTCCAGGACACTACCCAAGCGGAGCTGGACTACATCGCCACCAGGGCGAGGGAGGCACAGCTTGCCAAGGAGGCCGGCAGCGCCGGCGGTGTGGAGGACAAGGCCACAACGGCCGCGGAGGAGGAGGAGCTCGCCCGGTGGGCGGCGTCCGCCGGGGGAGCCAGCAGCGCCGGCACCGAGGCTCCTCTGGTCGAAGATGTGACCGGCGAGTCGGCGGAGGAGGAGGCCGAGACCGTAGGCCCGACGCCGGCTATGGGGAGAGGGCGAGTCCTGCGGCAGGCCAGTTCCGGCGAGCCGGTCTGGCCCGGCAGGGCTGCGTGGCCACAGCTGACCTTGGGGGGGTCCGGGCGCCACACGAGGGCCGCGGCGGCAAAGAAGCCGGCGAAGGCCGCGGTGAAGAAGAAGACAGCCGCCCCTTCTTCGTCCACGCATGTCCAGACACCACCTCCTTCTCCTCCGGTGGATGTTAACATGGAGGTTACTTTCGATTATGGATCCCTCAGCCCGAGGAGGAAGAGGAAAACAGTACAGGAGGAGGCGGAAGACGAGTAAGTATCTGGTTCCTTTTCGTTATCTCTGCCTCCTCAATCTGTGTTGCTCGTCTTGACTTGTCTTCATCTTTGCAGGGACGTGGAGACGCTGGCCTAGAGAGTGAAGAGGGCCAAGGTCTCGGCGGGTGGCCAGCCCCCAGTTGGTACTTCAGGGGCGCCACTGGTGGGGTTGGGCAGCCCGGACAGCAGCCCCCGGCATAGCCCCCAGCCTCACTCTTCCCCCGTCGACATGTGTCAGAGGCACGACACTTTGGTGCTGACCTTGCCAGGTATGCAGGAGGAGAGCAGCAGCAGCAGGAGCCACAGAGGGCTACTCCCAAGACGCCGCCCCCATCGACCACGCCGCCCCGAGGGGCGTCCCCGGCAAGGGTGCCAGGCACCGGGCCCACGCACATGGAGGAGGAGGAGGAGAACTTGGGCGCCGACGGCTTTGCCTCAACGCCAAATGTCGGCGGGGAGGGGACTTTTGTTTCCCAGCCGGGTACTGGCACAGGTAAGTCATTCGCCGTTCGTCCCTGCTTCTTTTTCTTTCCGGCTCTTGGTCCTGGCCTTATCTCACACCCTTCTTCGGCGTCCAGATTCCTCCTCGGTGAACCTAGAGGACGTGGACGTCGTCATCGAGGACGTCGCCAAGGCCGCCGAGGCGGACGCCGAGAAGATCGCCGCCGAGGAGGCCGCCAAGGGTGCTGCCGAGGACGCCGCCGAGGGGCCTACCTGAGAGGCCAGCAAGGCTGCCACTGAGGAGACCGGCAAGGGGTCTGCCGGAGAGGCCGGCGGGGCCGCTGCCGAGGAGGAGGAGGAGGTGGCTGATGACCAGCCTTCCTCTTCTGCTGCTTCCGGCTCCGGCAAGTACCTGAGGGTGAGCGACGACTTGTTCGTCCACCTTCCAGGCACGTCGAGCACCAGGACACCCGTTGAGGGAGAGGTGTTCGACGACGAAGTGCTTGCTGCTGCCTGGCTTGAAGTCGTCGACAAGCCGATCGTCGGCGGCGACGGTTCGCGGGAAGAGCGGCTCCTCCACACCATGGGCGCCAGCTTCCGAAAGCTCCAGGCGCTCCATCGCGCCCGTCTGGACAAGGCTAAGTCCAGGATGGCGGTGGTGGAGAAGGCGGAGGCGGACCTCCAGAAGCGCGTCGCCGAGACACAGGAGTGGTTCCACGAGGCCCACAAGGAGCTCAAGGCTGCCCAGGGCGAGCTGGCCAAGCGCGACGTGGAGCTCACCATGAAGCTCGCCGACGTCGAGAAAGCTCAAGAGACGGCGAGGAACTTGGCCGCGGCCGCCGAAGCCGCCCGGAGCCAGCACGAGGCCGCGCTGAACTCCCAGGAGGAGGACCTCGCTGCACGCGAGGAGAAGCTTGCCGCCATGCTTCGCAGCAAGGATGCAGAGGTGGAGAAGCTTGTCTTGCAGCGGACCAGTGAGCTGGAGAAGAGCACAAAGAGGCACTCAATGCCCCGGCCCAGGTTCACGCCGGCAAGGTGGAGGAGTTGGAGGCGGAGCACAACGGGCTGAAGGAGCAGGCCCTGAAGCTGTCCCAGGAGAAGGACACGCTTAACAGTGCCCTGACAGAGGCGCAGGGCGCGGTCGTCAGCAAGGCTGGGGAGCTCTCCGAGGCCAACAACTCCATCAAAGACCTCAAGCTGAAGCAGGAGGGTCTCTAGAAGGTGCTGTCGGAGGCCAAAACCCGAGAGGGGACCCTGGCCAAGGAGCTGGAGGCCAAGAAGCAGTTGCGGACGAATGAGGGCCTCAACTTCGCGGATCACGTGGCGGGCGAGAACCGTTGGCTCGATCGCCTCGCCACCGTCGTCAACCAGGCCGCCGCGCAGCTGGCCATCATGGGGATGTCGGACATGAGGTATGTCCCGGAGCGGAGCGTGAGTGCCAATTGCAGCCTGACCATGTTCTTTGAGAAGGTCGTCGGCACTCTGGAGCGGCTCCATGCCAACCGGGCGGCCTCACTGGCCGACGAGTCCCGGAGGCTTTGACATGGTGCCATGACCAAGGTTCTCATCAAGGTGGCGCACTGGTACCCCGACCTCGACTTCGACGCCGCGCTGGAGAGCTTGCCGGAGGGTACCGACCTCGCGCCGCTCAGGGAGTGCATCAAGCCCATCACCAGCCGAGTTGGCTAAATTCAGAGGGTGGAGGGCCAGCGCCGGGATTAGGCATCCCGTTCTTTATCGCCACTGCAGGTTCACAACCAAGACAATCGCTATCTCTAGTTAGAACCGCAGCAACAATTCGATGTAATATAACTCTGCACCACTTCCAGTATTATGCATGTTATTTTCCTGTTCGATTTTCCTTTGTATGTCCTCCCTACGTTACTGGGTAGGCTCGCCGGCGCGTAAACCCAAGGCGGCGTCTTGGGGACGGATCCCCATTGGCCTGCCGGGTGTGCTTGCTGCCGGGCAAACCACCTTGCCGCCCTTAGCGCGGCCGCCCAAACTGCCGAGCTTGACTCGAGTCAGCGTCGGGAGCGTTGCCAAGTGCGGAAGGCTACCACGCCACTCTCGACGCGGCCGCTTTGAGCTGTTGAGTGGACTCGAAACAGAACAAGGGCATTGCCAATTACGGGATGGACCCTTTGCGTGCAGGTTTCTCATACATAGGCGAGATCTTCGAGGATGATAACCTTATGTATAGGAGGAAATAACTTAAAGCTCTGAATGACTTAGCTTTTCTATTGCCGAGCCGGCGTCGTTCCTCCGGCCGCCTTCTTCTCGGGAGCCAAGGGCGATGAAGAACTGCTAGGCTAACTACTAGACCAGATTCTCACAATTGCGCCCCACCTACCTGGCGCGCGAAAGATGTTGGTGTGGAACGACACCTATGGGATCACAAGAATCCCTACTACGATTGCTGGGGCGCGGGGTTGCGAGAAGAGGAGGGCTAGTAGAGAGCACAAGGATCGTTTACCCAGGTTCGGGCCGCGAGGATGCGTAAAACCCTAGTCCTGCTTTGGTGGGTGTATTTCAGAGAGTTCTTGAGCTCTCGAAATAGCTGTGGTGAGTGCGTGGTTCGAAAGAGCCGAATCGCTCTCCAGTATGACATGGGCCCCCTTTTATAGTCGGAAGGGGCTGCCACAGTGGCACACAGGAGGCAGAAAGGCATACAGTGCCCTGAGCTTAACGCTCGTATTACAGGACAAGACGCATTTAATGGGTAGCTTAGGTGTCCCCTTGCTTTATCGGGGACGGGGGCGAGGTCCGTCCCGTCCGTCGCCGCTCCTCCTCGCTTCGACACGCGCCTTGGCCAGCGATGCATGCGGCGCCATGTAGGCATGTCGGGTGGTTGGTGCGACATATGCCAACGGATGGCTTATCATTGTGGGTGCCAATAAGACATCGCCGGTGCCTGGAAACGGGATGAGGCGGAGACATGCACGCCGGCGGATCTTACCCAGGTTCGGGGCTCTCCGAGGAGATAACACCCCTAGTCCTACTCTGCGGGGTCTCCGCATGATCACTAGATCAGGAAAAGGTAGCTACAATCGCTCCTAGAGCTGTTGGGATCAAGGGAGAAGAAGAACAAGGCTAGCTCTTGCTTCTCTCTATCTCTATGGTGTGTGTGCTGTGTTCAGAAGCTAACCCTTTGCATGGGTGGTCCGGGGGGTTTATATAGGCCTACTCCCCGGGGGTACAAGTGTAATCCGGCTGGGTTCTGGACCCAGCCGTCAGTGGCTACGCTCACCGGCTTCTCCGTCGGCTATTGGGGCCCGCCGACTGGTGGGTCCCGCCGGCTGCCGACCTCTTGGTCGACAGGCCGGCCCCATCGCCTGGGTCTTGTCGGCGGCTGCTTACTGTAGCCTCGCCTCTGATGACGAGGGCTTTGTCGAGGTAAGCGTGGCTACAGTGGGCCGCCTCGGGGGCTCTCACTGTAGCCTTACCTCGTCTTGTCTCCTTAATGGGGCTCCTGCTTCGAGGAAGGGGGTAGCCGGCTTCTGGGGGCCGGCTACGCCTTTGGCCGACTGGGGGAGGCCGGGCGTGGGCCGTACGGGAGTCCGTCGTGGATGACGTTGAGGCCAGCATGGCTACAGTGCCGAGCCGAACGGGAGACGGCCGTCCCGTACGGGCTCCTGTAGCCATGCCCGCCTCGGGCTTCGGGGGTAGTGGGCCGCACTGTGGCCACACCCCGTCTTGTCACCGTTATGTGGGTGTAGCTTTGGTGGTTGTGGTCTCGGCCGGCTTCTTGGAGTCGGCACTCTTCGAGGCCGGCTTCCTGGAGTCGGCCACCCCGTGGTTGTTCCGGGGAGGGAAGCTGCTTGTGGCTGGGCCGCCTTCCGCGAGTCGGCTTCAGAGGTAGCCGGCCAGGGAAGGGGGTCCAATGCTTGGAGTGCTTGAAGGCCCAAAGGCCTGATAATTTTTCAGAAGAACCAGGGGGAGTCGGTTAGGCTACCCGTGGCCATTTACTCCGACAGTAGTCCCCGAAGCTGATTGGGCTTCGAGGTGGAGTAGGAGTCGCGAAGTTCGATCAGCTTCCTATCTTGACAAGTCGGCAGCTGGGAGCCGGCTTTGGTTAGGCGTGCCGCCTTGGTTAAAAACTCCGGGGTCGGAAGGTGCGAGTTCGCCAGTGCGTGCACCGGGCCGCGGGCCAGCCACTTGCCGTCTGCGAACCACGTGGCCCCTATTGGCCAGAAAGCCTGCCAGCCCACGCGCGCGACGGGACGTCGCCGCAGGGCGGGGGCCCGCCACGTCCGCGCCCGATCCCAGGCGCGGATTGTCTGCATCCCGAAATCGCCCGCATGTCTCATTGCGGCAGTTTCGGCTCGCTTTTATGCGCAATAATCGCGAGGCGTGGGGGGAATGGGTGCAGTTAATCCCACGACCCCCCCCCCCCCACGTTCGGCCTCCCCGGCCTCGTCTCGCGAAGCTATAAGTAGGGGGAGGTGGAGGGTGGCAGGCCCTCGCACGCTCCTCCTACTTCCACCGTCTTCTTCGCTCGCCGTTTCTTGCAACGGCGCCTCGCCGCCGCGCTCTCCACCGTACGTTCCTCCGCCGCCGCGCTCGTTTTTCGCCATGCCTCCCGCCACGGAGCAGTATGGCGGGGATTGGGACGGCTCCAACGTCCACGAGGATCACGTTGAGTTCCTCCGCCAGACGCGGCGGCTGCCCGGAGTGCACAAGGTGGAAGTCCGTCTTGCGCCGGCGAGGGAAATTACGCCGGAGCTGCGGGAAGGCGAGCGGGTGGTCTTCCGCTCGCACTTCTTGCGCGGCATCGGCCTGCCAGTGAGCGCCTTCTTCCACTCCTGGCTCGATTTCTACCAGCTCCAGCTGCACCACCTCACCCCCAATGCGGTGGTGCTGCTGTCCGCCTTCGTCACCCTGTGCGAAGGCTACCTCGGCATCCTCCCCACCCTCGAGCTCTGGGGGGAGTTCTTCCAGTCTAAGCTGGGCACGCGCATGCAGGGCGTGCCAGCTCAGACTGGGGCCTTCATCGCGTCGCGGAGGTCGATCGCCGACAACCCCTTCCCCGTCATCACTCTAATCCAGTCGGTGAAGAAGTGGCAGAAGTCGTACTTCTATGTGCGAAACATCGCCCCACGGGGCGACTACATCAACTTGCCGGCTTTCGTAGCCGGCCCACCGGTGGGCAGGCGGCCCCAGTGGTCCTTCCGGGCCGTGACTCTAACGCCGGCCGGGTCCGCCGCCGTCGCCCGAGTGCGAGAGCTGACCCAGTCGGAGGGCTTGACGGGGCCCGACCTGCTGGCCGCCTTCATCACGCGCCGGGTACTTCCGCTCCAGAGCCGTCCTCATCTGATCTATCAGATGAGCGGCCAGCTCGATCCGAGCCGAATGTGCACCAAGGACATGCCGCACGCGGAGGTCGCCTATATGGTGAACTACCTCGCGAACTGCAAATTCACCGAAGAGTGGCAGTTCAGCAAGGAGCCATATAGCCGAGCCAATCCGCTGCCTACGGTATGTTCTCCTTGTCTCTTCTTTTTCTCTTTGCTTTGTAGCCGAGTTCCTCTTGGCCGACTCTAACTTAGTCAGCTTATTTTTCAACAGAGCCCTCTTCTTCGGCCGGCCGGCGGGTCAGACGCGGAGCGTCGATTCGTCCCCGACCAGACGGAACACGATCTGGAGGACCCTGACTTGGGGGCGGCCGGTATGGACGACAACATCGAGCCGGGTGGTGGCCAAGCCGGCGGCGAAGCAGGCGGCTCCGGGCTCGGAGTCACCTTCGACGACTGGCCGGACAACGATGAGGCCGAAGTCGCCCCGTGCCGCCAGCCGGCATCTGGACGCGGTGCGGGTTCCTCCGCTGCACCGCCTGCTCGGGGCGGAGGGCAGAAGCGTCGCGCCGCCCAGGGTTTGTTCGGCAGTCGGACGAAGAAACCCAGGGGCGGGGCGGCAGCAACCAGGCGGGAGGAGCCGGCCGCGAAGGTGGCTCACTTCCGCAAGACGGTGAAGCAACCGCAGACCGTGTCGGCGTAAGTTCGAATTTTTTCATGTACTCTTTTCTCTTTCTTTCTCTGGTGGTTCTTGAATCCTTGTCTTTTTCTCCAAACGACCAGGGCTCCACTATCGCTCGAGCGGGCGGCTGCCGGCTCCGTCGTGGAGTCGCCGAGGGGGTCTGGGAGCACCACTCGTCGCGTGGACCCCCGTGCCGACCTCCAGGCGGCGACGGAGCGGAACGCGCGGGAGGTGCGGGAGGAGTGGGAGGCGCGAGAGGCGGAGGCACGAAGGGCGGCCGCCGCTCAGGCGGCGCGGGAGGAGGAGGCGGCGAAGGCGCTTGCTGACGCCGCTGCCAGGGCCCAAGCGGAAGCTGCAGCAGCAGAAGCAGCGGGGGAGGTCTTGATGGTCACCCCTCTGCGCGTTGCGGCGCCGGGGTCCGTGGAGCCCTCGCCAGAAGGAGCCAGCGGCGACCAGCCAGGGCTGGGGAGAGACGACGACGTCATCATCCTGGAGAGGGCGCCGGTGCCGACCCCGCCAACTGGGGCGGCTCAAGGCGGCCGGCCTGATCAGCCGCCTACACAGTCGGCGGGGGGCGATCCGGCCACGAGGACTGAGATGGCGGTCCGGATGCCGTCGAGCCGGCGCGCGGGGAAGGCCGTGTCGGAGCCACAGAAGACCGCGTCAGAGCCACAGCCGGCCGTGGGCTCCAGCTCGTCGGCCCAGGATGCGGAGGCGGCCAGCGCAACCTCAGGGTGGACGCCAGGTGGAGGGACGGCCGTGATGAACGTGGCTGCGCATGACGTCCGGACCCGGCTCCAGGGCCAAGCTACGGCGCTGAGGCAGTTTACCGACGAGTTCCTTGCGACGCGGGCGGCCATCCGGGTCAGTCTTCCCATCTTGCTTCTTCTTGGTCTTGATTTCTTCTTGATCTTGATTTCTTCTTGATCTTGATTTCTTTCGTGGGGGCGCGTCAGCGCACCCACTGGGTGTAGTCCCCGAGTTCCGAGTCGGCTGCTGAGCAGGCGGCTTGAAACTTCTTAGAGGACTTGTCTTTGCTATTCTTGTTCTTACTTCGATCTTCTGTCCATCTTGCAGGACTACCACAACCTTCGTGCGGCCGCCTTCAACTCCCAGGCTCGGGAGCTGACTCAGAAGACCGCCGACCTTACTGAGAGCCGAGGTACGTGCTTTGTTCTTTATCTCATGTGGGGGCGCGTCAGCGCACCCACTGGGTGTAGTCCCCGAGATTCGGGCCGACTGCTGAGCAGTCGGGTCGGAGACGACATCCTCTTACTGTTCTCTCTTCTTCCGCCGTCTCTGCAGTGGCCAACGCCAGTCTGAGGGCACAGCTGGGGGAGTCCCAGACTGCCCTTCGTGCCAAGGACGCCGAGCTCGCCGCCTTGGTGCAGGAACGCGACCGCCTGGCCAAGAAGTTGGCCGACCAGGAGGAAGGCCACAAGGCGGCTCTGAAGGCGGTGCAGGATCGCGAAGCCGCCCTCCAGGCCGAGTACGAGACGGAGGCGGCTGGCTGGGCTGAAGCCAGGCAAACTTTGATCTCCGGCTACGGTCAGATCGAAGATCTGGTTGACGGTAAGCCGCCTACCTCTTCGTCCTTCCTTGCCATCTGCCACTTTTGGCTTGCTTTCTGATTTTGGTGTTCCTTTCTTCCTTTCTTCTTCTTTTTTGCGCAGAATATTTCCCTGGCTATTCTACTGCCGCCAAGCAGACCATCGAGGCCCGTCGCCAGGCGCGAAGGCAGGCTGGCTTTGAGATCTCACCAACCACCGGCAGTTCGCTGGAGGAGCAGCTCTTGGCGATCAGGGCCCGCATCCAGCCGGCTCACCGACTGCTCCGCCGTCTTCAGCGTGTCGGGGCGCAAGTCTTGGCCGCCCTCTGGCCCGGCCAAGTGGTTCCTCGCACCCCCAGTCGGACTGCCGACTGGCTGGAGGTGGCAGTCGGCCGCTTCGAAGCTTGGAAGGCCTCGGCGGCTCGCTCCGGTGCCAGGCGGGCGCTGGAGTTCGTCAAGGCCTGGTACCCCGGCCTGAGCCTGGATCAGCTGGCTACCTGGCGGCAGCAAGCCGACACGGAGCTGGAGCTGGCGCGGCCGGCCATCATCCGGCGGGCTTCGGCAATCGCCGACTACACTGACACCAGCGTCTTCGCACCCGAGGTGGACGACAATGGTGTCGCCCAGCCGGAGGAGTGGTTCGGTCTGAACCCGGCGGACGGCGAAGACTCGGCGGAGGAGATCGACTCCAGCGACGAGGGTGAAGAAGAGGAGGAGGAGGGTGAAGACGCCGAGCCGGCTGGTGGAGCAGCCGGCCAGCCTCAGCCTGACCGCACCTCCAGCACCACATCGCGTGCGAGTGCGTCGCCTGCCGTAGGTGGTGACCAAGCCGAGGCCCGCTAGGCGGCCACTCCTTCAGCCGGCGAGGCCGCCTTCACCGACCAGCTCGGCCTCCGCACGGCGCCTTAGTCTGCCATCTTTTGTTTTTCCTGTCTTGTTACTTTTGGAACAATGTTTGGTTAGGTCTGCACAATTCCACCCACTGGGTGTATTCAAACTTATGTCTGTTGCCAGCCTGTTGGGGGCTTTATGTGTATATATAACTTATGCATGCATTTGGCCTTTCCTTATACTTTTGCTTTTTGTCCTTCTGCTGTTTCCTTTGCCGCCCTCCCTAGGTTGCCGCCTCCCCAGTCCAACAGTTGCTCTGCAATCTGTGGCTGGAGGAGTGCTTGGTCAATTGGGGGGGAGTACTTTAGCTTTGCTGGACTAAAGCTAAGTGTTGAGGGAGCCGGCCAGCCGGCTGTTCTGACAGCCGGCAGGCATGTTTGGAGGCCGTCTTTTTTCTATATAGGTTCGTTAGTCCTTAGCCGTTTTTCGTGTGGGCGTCCTTTCTGCCTTGCCTCTTGCTAGTCGGACAGTCGGTTCTTCGAGCTGCGACTTTCAACAAGAGAGGACTTGGGAGCCGGCACACTACTTTTCTGACTTCAGGTAGAACTTCTAATATAGCTCAAGGCGGCCAGTCCCCGGGCCGACTAGTCGAACCCGGTGCGAGACAAGAAATCAAATGTAATAAGACATTCATGGATATGACACTCGTCATTCATAGATAAACAAAGGCAGTCCCCGAGTACTGTTCGGGGGGCCTGTTGGATTGTACTTAATACAAAAGGGTAGCGTGATACATACTGCTTTCAACTGTAAAATCGTCTTAGGAGGTTTGCGTTCCATGGTCGCTCCGACTCCTTGCCGGAGTCGTCTCTCTTGCGTGCTCTTGGCTTTTGCGCGTCGATCAGGTAGTAGGAATCGTTGCCTAGTGCCTTGCTGATGACGAAGGGGCCTTCCCAAGGGGCCGAGAGCTTGTGCTGGCCGGCTGTTCGCTGGATCAGCCGGAGCACAAGGTCGCCCTCTTGGAAGGATCTTGGCTTGACCTTGCGGTTGTAGTAGCGACGCAGCCCTTGCTGGTAGATGGCGGACCGGCTGAGTGCTAACAGCCGGCCTTCTTCCAGTAGGTCGACGCCGTCTTCTCTTGCTTCCTTGGCCTCCTCCTCCGTGTACATGGTGATCCGAGGCGAGTCGAACTCGATGTCTGTTGGGATGACAGCCTCGGCACCGTACACGAGGAAAAATGGAGTGAAGCCGGTTGACTTGTTGGGTGTAGTGCGCAGGCTCCAGAGGACAGCCGGCAGCTCATCGAGCCAGCAGCCGGCCGATCGCTCCAGTGGTACAACCAGTCGGGGCTTGATGCCGGAGAGGATGAGTCCATTTGCTCGCTCAACCTGGCCGTTTGACTGCGGGTGGGCAACGGACGCTAAGTCCAGTCGGATGCCCTGCGTCGTGCAGAAACATGCCAGTGCTCCTTTGGCGAAGTTCGTGCCGTTGTCGGTGATGATGCTGTGCGGCACGCCGTACCGAGTAGTGATGTCGGTGATGAATGTCACGGCAGTCGGCCCGTTCAGCTTCTTAATCGGCTTTGCTTCGATCCACTTTGTGAACTTGTCCACAGCGACCAGTAGATGTGTCAAGCCGCCGCGGGCTGTCTTGAAAGGGCCCACCATGTCCAGTCCCCAGACGGCAAAAGGCCAAGTGAGGGGAATGGTCTTGAGTGCAGAGGCCGGCAGGTGTTGCTTGGAACTAAAAACTGGGCATCCTTTGCAGCTCTTGACTATTTCTTTAGCATCCTCCAAGGCACTCGGCCAGAAGAAACCATGGCGGAAAGCCTTGGCCACGAGTGATCTTGAGGCTGCGTGGTGGCCGCATTCGCCTTGGTGGATGTCCTTGAGGATTGCCACTCCTTTTTCTGGCTCGACACAACGCTGGAAGACTCCAGTGACGCTGCGCTTCACAAGCTCTCTGTTGATTATTGTATATGCTGCGGCTCGTCGTTGCACTAGTCTTGCTGAGATCTCATCAGCCGGCAGCTCTCTGCTGACTAGGAACTTGAGGATGGGCTGGGCCCATGACGGAGCTGTGACTTCTTGTTCTGTGAGTGTAGCCACCATGACTCGGGTGGGTGGGTTGGGTGTCGCGGAATTGGAGTCGGCCATCGCTTCTTGTGTTGTTGCAGTCCCCGGGCCGACTGCTGCAGTCCCCGGGCCGGGTTCTGAAGTCCCCGGGCCGGGTGCGACTACGGCAGTTCCCGGGCCAGTTGTCGAAGTCCCCGTGCCGCCTGCGGGGTTCCTCCAGTCGGATCCGGCTGTATCTGGCGCAGGCGGTACGAAAATGGAATCCAACTCTGGAGACGGCTTGATGGACGGCTTGAGGAGGCGGTGGAGGGAGACGCCAGTCGGTACGGCTTGTCGGGTGGAGCCAATCTGTGCTAGGGCATCTGCTTGGTCGTTGTCGGCCCTTGGAACGTGAAGGAACTCGCACCCCTCGAAGTATCCGCTGATCTGCTGGACGAGGAATCGATAGCTCGCCATGTTCGCGTCCTTGGCGTCCCAATCGCCAGATGATTGCTGGACCACCAAGTCTGAGTCGCCGTAGCACAGGATCCAGCGTATGCCGAGTTCTTTGGCTAGCCGGAGCCCGTGTACGAGCGCCTCGTACTCGGCCACGTTGTTGGAGGCGGCGAAGTGGATCTGCAGCGTGTACTTGAGCTTGTCGCCTTTGGGAGAGGTGAGGACGATGCCGGCTCCCAAGCCGGTGCGCATCTTGGACCCGTCAAAGTGCATCCGCCAATGGGTAGAGTCGGGAGCCGGCGGTAGGTACTGGGTCTCGGCCCAGTCGACGAGGAAGTCGGCCAATGCTTGCGACTTGATGGCGGTGCGGGGTTGATAGAAGATTGTGTAGGGCGCCAATGCAATGGCCCATTTAGCCACCCGGCCGGATGCATCCCGGCTGCCTATGATCTCGGCGAGCGGGGCAGTGCACACGACCGTGATGGGGTGCTCTTGGAAGTAGGGCTTCAGTTTCTTGGCAGCGAAGTACACCCCATAGCACATCTTCTGGTAGTGCGGGTAGTTTTGCTTTGAGCTGGATAGTACTTCGCTGAGATAGTATACCGGCCTCTGGACTAGCTGGGCTCGGCCTTCCTCCGGGCGCTGGACCACGACAACAGTGCTGACGACTCGGCTAGTCGCGGCGATGTAGAGGAGCATGGGCTCCTTTTCAATCGGTGCAGCCAGGACAAGCGGAGTGGTCAGCATTTTCTTCAACTCATGGAAGGCTTGGTCGGCTTGATCATTCCACTCGAAGTGAGTGGATTTCTTCATGAGTCGGTACAAGGGGAGAGCCTTCTCTCCTAGTCGGCTGATAAAACGATTCAGGGAGGCTAAGCAGCCAGTGAACTTCTGCACATCTCGCAGCTTGGTGGGAATCTCCATCCTCTCGATGGCCTTGATCTTGACGGGGTTGCATTCGATGCCGCGTTCGGAGACCAGGAAGCCTAGCAGCTGGCCGGCTGGCACTCCGAACACGCACTTCTCGGGGTTGAGCTTGATTTGGAATCGGCGCAAGTTGGCGAATGTTTCTTTCAGGTCTTCCAGCAAGGTACCGCGCTTCTCTGTCTTCACCACAATGTCGTCTACATAGACGTGGGCATTTCTGCCGAGTTGTTTCAAGAGGCATTTCTGCATGCAACGCTGAAAAGTGGCACCGGCATTTCTCAAGCCGAATGTCATAGTCAGGTAGCAGAAAGCTCCAAAGGGTGTGATGAAGGCAGTCTTCAGGCGGTCAGCTGGGTCCAACTTGATCTGATGGTACCCTGAGTACGCATCCAAAAAACTTAACAGCTCGCATCCGGCTGTGGAGTCTATCACTTGGTCAATCCGTGGCAGAGCAAACGGATCCTTTGGGCAGGCCTTGTTCAGACTGGTGTAGTCTATACACATACGCCACTTGTTATTCTTCTTCAGAACCAAAACTGGGTTGGCAAGCCATTCTGGAAAGAACACTTCCATGATAAAGCCAGCGGCAAGGAGCCGGGCTATCTCTTCTCCCACGAATTCTTCGCTTCTCTTCTGACAGTCGGCGGAGGGGTTGCTTGACCGGCTTCGCGTCAGCTCGGACATGTAATTTGTGCTCGGCGAAATCCTTCGGGACACCCGGCATGTCCTTTGGGGACCATGCAAAGATGTCTCGATTCTCACGGAGGAAGTCGACGAGCTCGCCTTCCTATTTACTGTCCAAGTTCGCCCCAATGACAGCGAACCTCTCCGGGTTCTCCGAGTCCAGAGGTATCTTCTTCGTCTCTTTGGCAGGCTGAAAAGAGCCCTGCGCATCACAATATTTGGGGATGGGGGACAGGGCCGGCTACTTGCCGGCCATGGCCACAACCCGTTCCAACATCTTCTTCTCTTCTGCCACCACGAGGGACTCGGCCAGCCGGCTACTGGCCATGGCGCACTCGATGGACTTCTTGTAGTCGCCGGCTACCGTGATGATCCCCTTCGAGCTCGGCATCTTCATCTTCAGGTAGGCGTAGTGGGGCACAGCCATGAACTTGGCCAGAGCAGGTCGGCCAAGCAGTGCATGATAGGGGCTCTCCAAATCCACTACCTCGAACCATATTGCTTCTCGGCGGAAATGATCTTTGTCTCCGAAGAGAACATCCATTTTGATCTTGCCGATTGGGGAGCAAGACAGGCCGGGGACGATACCATGGAAGACGGTGCGGCTCGGCATGAGCTGCTTCGCTTTGATGTTCAGCTTCTCCATGGTATCGCGGTACAGTATGTTGATACTGCTTCCGCCATCTATCAGGACGCGGGAGAATCGGGCAGCTCGCCTCTCCGTCGCGAGGGTGACGTCCAAGACCATTGCATAGGAGCCAGGCGAAGGCATCACCTCTGGGTGGTCGGCCTGGCTCCAGCTGATCGGCTTTTCTGACTAGTGCATGAACTCGGGGGTGCTAGTGGCAACTGCATTCACTTCTTGATGCTGTCGACGTCGACTGCGCTTGTCGTCGGCTTGACTGGTGAAGATGACGTAGGCGGCGTGCTCTTCGGGGAATTCGTCTTGGATGCCGCCGACTGCCGGCCGAGCCGCCGGCTGCTGGGGGGCTGGAGGCGGCGGGCCGGGAGGCGGAGGCGGCAACATCCCCTCGCCCTTGGTTATGCGGGTGAGCCAGTGGCATTTCCGGGTTGTGTGGTTGGACGGCTTCGCGCCGCTGTGGAATTTGCAGGGGGCATCAAGAGCCTGCTCGTAGGAGAAGGCCGGCTGCCAGGGCGGCCGGCCACCCTTCTTCTTGGGAGCGGGCCGCTCTTCGGGCTGCTCGTCTTCAACGGTGGCCACCTGCCGACTGGAGGAGGTCGGCATGGGGGCCTTGCGCTTGTGGTCGGTAGGGGCGCCGATTAGGGTCGCCAGCCAGCGTCTTGGGAGCCGGAGCGATCACCTTCCCCGAGGCGTCTACTCGGAGCTCGATCTTCATGGAGGAGTCGGCTGTGGCGTACTTGTCCGCGATGACCAGCAACTCGTCGAGGGTAGCCGGCTCATCGCAGAGGAGTCGGTGCTTGAGGAGGGTGCCCTCTCGGCACCCCGCGGTGAAGTACTCGATGGCCTGGACCTCATGCACCCCCTCGCAGGAGTTGCGGAGCTCGGCCCACCGCGTGAGGTAGTCGCGGGTCGACTCGTTGGGCCCTTGGACGCAGAGGGAGAGCTGGCGAGGCTTGGGAGGCCGCTTGTAGGTGCTGGTGAAGTTGCGGACGAAGACTTCTGTGAAGTCCAGCCAACTGTTGATGCTGTAGGGCTTGAGGCTGTTGAGCCATGTGCGCGCCGTGCCTTGCAGCATGAGGGGGACGTACTTCACGGCGACGCGCCGATTGCCGTTGGCTATGCTGACGGCCGTGGAGTAGTCGATGAGCCAATCTTCCGGCTTCACCGAGCCGTTGTACTTGGGCGTGTCTCTGGGGAGCGAGAACCCTTTGGGGAAGGGCTCGTCGCGGATGCGGGGGCCAAAGCATGGCGGGCCGACATCGTCTTCTTCTTCTAACGCCAAGGATCGAGCAAGGCGGTCGATCCTGTGGCGGGCGTCGTTCTCGCCGACTCCTTCTCGGCGGCCGAGTCGGTCGCCAAGAGTCGGGTGTGTGATAGGCGGCGGAGTGAGGCGTCTTTCTCTTCGAGGCGGGGGAGGAGGCAGATTTCCTTGGTGCTCTACTGCTCGAGGGCGGCCCTCCGCGTCGCGCTCGATGGTGATGCGAGTCCGGCTGCGGCTGGCAGCCGGCTCCTTGTCTTTCTTCTGGCGTGCACCGCTCGCAGTCGGCGAGCGGGACGTCGCGGCGTGCTCCCGGCGCGGGGGATGGCTATCAGCACGGGCGCCGGCTTCGTGCCGTTCCGCAGCCGCGTCGATCAGCTGCTGGATCCGTCTTGTCATGTAAGGGAGCTCATCGGCTCCCAGCCCATTGAGCTCTTCTGCAGCCGCCTGAGCGGCTCGCAGATTCTCGAGCGGGGTGGCGTAGATGGGGCGATCTGCCCCAGCATGCTGGCGACGGCCGCGCCGCGCTTCTGGACGAAGCCGGCTCGGCTCGGGCCGCTAGGCGGCGGCGTACCGAAGGCGGCGCGGTCGACTTCGCGCTGGTGGGCCTCGGTGAGGCATCTCATGGAGGCTATCTTCTGGCCCTCCGCGATGAGGGCGAGGCGGCGTGCCTCCAGGGTCTCGGCGTCGGCGTCGGCCGGGATGGGGACGGAGAGGTCGTGCATTGCCGCTTGCAGGGCGTCGTGGGCGTTCTCGCCCGAGTTGGCGACGTGGCTGATGACCAGCACTTCGGTGACAGCGCTGCTGCCGCTGTCAGCTCGAGGGAGGGGATCGTCAAAGACCACCACGTCAGAGGGGTAGGCATCAAGCGATGCTGTGTCGGAGTCGACGAGCATCGGGTCGGTGGAGCCGACCGACTCCATGTCTGCAGCAGGCTCGCTGGAGACGTGAAGCTGGTCGAGGAGGCTGACGAGGCGGCTCTCGGGGTAGTCTGTGCCTGCGTCGGACGCAGGCTCGTCGGAGATGCGAGTCTCGCCGAGCAGATCGGCGAGGCAGCTCGCTGTGCAGGCGTCGTCGACGCCTTGCAGTGCGTCGAGGCAAACGCCATCGGGCGCAGCAGGCTGGCTGCGCTCGCGGGGGAGGAAGAGGGTTCCCGTCCAGAACAGGTCTCCGGACGACGGTGCACCTGGCCCCACGGTGGGCGCCAAATGTCGGGTGGTTGGTGCGACATATGCCAACGGATGGCTTATCATTGTGGGTGCCAATAAGACATCGCCGGTGCCTGGAAACGGGATGAGGCGAAGACATGCACGCCGGCGGATCTTACCCAGGTTCGGGGCTCTCCGAGGAGATAACACCCCTAGTCCTGCTCTGCGGGGTCTCCGCATGATCACTAGATCAGGAAAGGTAGCTACAATCGCTCCTAGAGCTGTTGGGTTCAAGGGAGAAGAAGAACAAGGCTAGCTCTTGCTTCTCTCTATCTCTATGGTGTGTGTGCTGTGTTCAGAAGCTAACCCTTTGCATGGGTGCTCCGGGGGGTTTATATAGGCCTACCCCCCGGGGGTACAATGGTAATCCGGCTGGGCTCTGGTCCCAGCCGTCAGTGTCTACGCTCGCCGGCTTCTCCGCCGGCTGTTGGGTCCCGCCGACTGGTGGGTCCCGCCGGCTGCCGGCTTCTTGGTCGACAGGCCGGCCCCACCGCCTAGGGTCTTGTCGGCGGCTGCTTACTGTAGCCTCGCCTCTGATGACGAGGGCTTTGTCGAGGTAAGCGTGGCTACAGTGGGCCGCCTCGGGGGCTCTCACTGTAGCCTTACCTCGTCTTGTCTCCTTAATGGGGCTCCTGCTTCGAGGAAGGGGGTAGCCGGCTTCTGGGGGCCGGCTACGCCTTTGGCCGACTGGGGGAGGCCGGGCCGCCTTCACGCCTCTCTCTGGCTGGGGCTCGCCGCCCGTGGGCCGTACGGGAGTCCGTCGTGGATGACGTTGAGGCCAGCATGGCTACAGTGCCGAGCCGAACGGGAGACGGCCGTCCCGTACGGGCTCCTGTAGCCATGCCCGCCTCGGGCTTCGGGGGTAGTGGGCCGCACTGTGGCCACACCCCGCCTTGTCACCGTTATGCGGGTGTAGCTTTGGTGGTTGTGGTCTCGGCCGGCTTCTTGGAGTCGACAGTCTTCGAGGCCGGCTTCCTGGAGTCGGCCACCCCGTGGTTGTTCCGGGGAGGGAAGCTGCTTGAGGCTGGGCCGCCTTCCGCGAGTCGGCTTCAGAGGTAGCCGGCCAGGGAAGGGGGTCCAATGCTTGGAGTGCTTGAAGGCCCAAAGGCCTGATAATTTTTCAGAAGAACCAGGGGAGTCGGTTAGGCTACCCGTGGCCATTTACTCCGACAAGGCAGGCAGGCAGCTGAGGTGGCGCGGTGGTGGAGCCTTCACGAAGATCTGCATGCCGCCACGCAGGCGCTTGATGAGTTGGCCTGGGAGCTGCATGTTGCCACGCAGGTGCCCGCCCAGCTGGTTGGGCTGGCAGCTGCATGTGAACGGCGGTGGAAGCTTGGTTGGCGTGGGCCTGGCGGTGGCCCTACTGGCGTCCTTGGTGAGGGCCTTGCCGGGTGGCCTGGCATGGGTCTTGCCGTGGCGCGCTGTCGTCCCCGGCAAGGGCCTTGCCGAGGGTCTGGTGGCCTTCCTCGGCGAGGATCTTGCCGAGGATCATCGTCTACTAATTCTCATCTGATCTTGAATATGTCTTCACAAAGATCTGCATGCCACCACAGAGGTGCCTTCCCGAGCCCTATCCCTATGTGGATGATGGCGTTGGGGACCGTGGGCTCAAGGGTGGCTCGCTCTGTTGGTGTGGGGCGAGCTGCCCCGGCAAGGATCTTGTCGGGGCTGCTGAGGCTGCCCCAGCAAGGGTCTTGCCGGGGGAGCCTGCTTCGTCCCTCTGCTCCTTGTGGTCTTGGCCTTGGCGTTGCTCTTATTATCTTGGGCTTCGGTCTTATCTTGGCTTACCTCCCCTGTTCTGCTTGGTGCGACCGTGGGCGCGGCTCCGACTGCCCGTGCACAGGTAAAGGTGTACAAAAGTGTGCCCCTCTTTTTGTACACCGACACTTATAATTTTGGCAATTGTAAGAATCACATGAACGTCCGCATCAGAAAACATTTCTGCATCAGACGCATAAAGAGAGAGCATGGAGAAAATGTATTTTTGCTATGATAGGCTTTACAATCCATACTTCGCTCCCATAGAATCAGCTTTTGCAGGGGGGCAGTAGCAAGGATGAACAACATGATGGAGACCTCAATCCTTGTCAAATGACATGCCAGATCACCATTCTGGAGTACCTCGGAAGTGATCATGGTGAACAGAAACCATAGCTAGTTCATGTATGTTTGACCACAACTCAAAGTGGCTAGCACCTCCAGCAAGAAAGTCCAGTTAACCGTGTAAAATGCTTTTGATGTTTAATTTGATGAATATCCTAAAATGAACTTTGGTGGAAGTCATGGAGGGGGTGCTGACACAATGTCGTAGTGGGTCGGAGATTTCTTCATGGCCAATAGATAGGTTATTTCTGTTGCAAATCTATGGAACAATCTAAGTGGCTTAAACTTATCCACATTTTAGTGAACCAAGATTATGTTTGATGAGTTTAGCAAAACCTAAATATGATGTCGTAAATTCATTGACCTTGTGAATGGAAGTGTGGGCACCACGTTTGATGACATCCCAACATACTCTGAAAAACAACCACTACTGTAGGATGCTGCTAACGCGACACTACGATCAGAGACCCTTTCACGAAACTGTGTGCGGTGCATTAATCACAAACAGGGATGTAAAAGAACCATCAAAAAAGGTGCAAAACATTTGTAATGGAGGATGCATCAAACACGGTTCAGATTTTAGTTGCGTGTGTGATCCAGGGCATACGGTTCAGTCCAATGAACCGTTTGCGATGAGGCGGAACAAAAGAAACGGGCATCCGGATGAAGGCGTGTGCGATGTACAGCATACGGTTCACTTGGATGAACTGTTTGTGATTAGGCAACACAAAAGAAACAGTCAGCCAGATCAAGGTGTGTGTGATGTACAGCATACAGTTCACTCGGATGAACAGTTTGTGATTAGGCAACACAAAAGAAACGGTTAGCCAGATCAAGGTGTGTGCGATGTACGACATGCGGTTTACCCAGATGAACTGTTTGCGTTGAGACAAGAGAACAGAAACGGTTCAATATAAATAATACCATAAATATTGCAAGGTTCAAATTCAAAGATTACGACACCCAAATTCAAACATTGCAAACCGCGTAATTTCTGAAAAGGGATCAGCCGCTGACAAGTCATGTATGGTTTTGACACAATAACTTCCAATTGCTTTGCCATATGCTCTTCCAATACGAAGTTTGGCATTTTTGGAAGCACTTCCATTCCGCAGTACCGGCCGCCTCTGATAATCATGCCATTGATCTTTCCTAATTAAATGTGTGTTCAACCTCAGTACCCTCAGCACCTTTGCTCGGGCAAGAAAGAACATGGCGAGTGTAATCTCCAGTGGGGTCCCTCAGTAGGAGTTCAAAGTAATATTTGAGAGATGCAGATCCAGGCGTTCGATGTGATTGTCATTATCAACATCTTCCACCGGGCCTAATATGCACTGCAAAAGAAGAGAATGTGTTAGTGCCTACATGCAATTTTGAACACTGCTACACGCCCATTTGGTTTGCAGGATTTGTAAAATGCACCAACGTGCCATCTTCGATCTGTCATGATTAACATGGGCATTAATTTGATTACAATCTAGAAACATGTAGCCTTCTTCACAAGAGGTTCGATCGGATGAAAAATTCCCTAAGAAAACTAGTACAGATGAATCCAAAGGACAAATGCTTATGGACAATTGTAACCATATGAATGAAGCAACCAATATGGGGTGGGGTGTATGTCCTAAAATCCTCCAAAATTCCTTCAGAAATCGTAGTACATAGTCATTGTAAACTTGGGAAAAGGTGCAAAAAATTGAACTCCCTTATGTTTAACATTTAACAGGAAAGGAACATCACCTCGATATACAGCTTCTTCAGGCACGGAAAGCATCTCAGGAAACTGAAAACTTGGTCCAGGTTGGGGACGACAGATTCTAGTGCCAAGACCTTCACTGTGCCCAGAGTGTGGGTGAAGCTTCGCTGGATGACAGAAGAATATACATCTTCAAAACTAGAAATAACATTGATATCAAGAAGGAGGGGTATATAAGGCGACTGTTGTACCTGAAAGTTGTAGTATTTGACAGACGAGTAGCCCACCACTTTCAATTTTGGTGCAGAAATATAGACCAATGGGAGCGAGGCGGGCGACAGTCCAAGGCTGTCTCGCTTCCCGGTGAGAACGACTGCTTAATCTCTAGTATGAATGAAATCTATTCTTAACTGCTGAATTTCAGTTGCAAAAAATAGATAGTGATATTGATTTGTAGCTGCATATTTTGACAAATCGCAGTGTCTCTTGGCTTAGTGCCGAAGTCTGACTTTAATTTGCTTACCGTAATCTGAACCGTTTGCATTGAAGAGATGCACAGATCTTGCGTTGAACAGCTTGTACGCTTCCCGATGATCCTGTGCACCGGACTGCGCTCGCACGCCTCCCGTTCAGTCAAGCAGCTATCCACACGGCACCTCCTATAGCCATTAAAACCAAGACACATGGCGTCATGTGAATGGTTAACCGAACGCACACGGTTTGAATTATACAAACACTTGAGATATTAAAGTGGCAGCTATTTTTTTCAAAATGCCTTTGTTGGCTGTCATTATTCGAGTGCGCTTTCTCTCAAAATGGACACGAAAAATACCACAGCATGTCGGGTGCCCTTCCATGATAGCATGCCAAGTTTCATGAAATTCAGATGAGTTTTGGATTCACTAGAATTTAAAAACCAGGCATCTCAATGTTTTGCCGGCAATCAACGGTGCCCTGGTGTTTAAATTTCTTGCATGGGACCTAAGCATGCACCCAAGGACAAAGATTTGATTTTTCAACCAATTTATATGCACTGGAACATCCGCGTGTAGTTCAAATTTGAATGATGCACATAAATGCATTGAAAACTCAGTTAATGTATAAAAATGTCCAAACGAACCCCGAAAAATCACAAAAATTCACACAACACTTCTGTTGTTCTATGTTGACACGAGAAAAAAACTTGAAAGCAATAAGAGGCAATGGATATCGTTTCGTCCCCAAAGGTGTGACGTTCCCTACCGAAAACCATCATGCTTGTTGTGAGAAGCTCCGGTTTGTGAGAAGCATATACCCAAACCTGCCCCAAATGGGACAAAATTTGTACCACGGCATGATGATGCCGCTCCATGATAGCATGCCAAGTTTCATGAATTTCAGACGAGTTTTGGATTTACTAGAATTTTAAAACCAGACATCTCAATATGTTGCCGGCAATCAAAGGTGCCATGGTGTTTGAAATTCATTCCCATTTCTTGCATGGGATCTAAGCATGCGCCCAAGGACAAAGATTTGATTTTTCAACCAATTTATATGCACTGGAGCATGCGCATGTAATTCAAATTTGAATTATGCACATAAATGCATCGAAAACTCAGTTAATGCATAAAAATGTCCAAATGAACCCCGAAAAATCACAAAAATTCACACGACACTCCTGTTGACATGAGAAAAAAACTTGAAAGCAATAAGAGGCAATGGATATCGTTTCGTCCCCAAAGGTGGGACGTTCCCTACCGAAAACCATCATGCTTGTTGCGAGAAGCGCCGGTTTGTGAGAAGCATATACCCAAACCTGCCCCAAATGGGACAAAATTTGTACCACGACATGTTGATGCCGCTCCATGATAGCATGCCAAGTTTCATGAATTTCAGATGAGTTTTGGATTTACTAGAATTTAAAAACCAGGCATCTCAATGTTTTGCCGGCAATCAACGGTTCCCTTGTGTTTGAAATTCATTCCCATTTCTTGTATGGGACCTAAGCATGCACCCAAGGATACAGATTTGATTTTTCAACCAATTTATATGCACTGGAGCATGCGCATGTAGTTCAAATTTGAATTATGCACATAAATGCATTGAAAACTCACTTAATGCATAAAAATGTCCAAAAAACCCTGAATAATTCCAATTCTTTTATGATCACTGCAGATAAAAGGTCTAGCAATTCAAACACCGTCCATGGCTGCTATGACCCCATTATGCAATTCAAATCAAGACCAAAAATCAAGTAGATCCCACACAGTTTATTATAACCAACCGTGTGAGATGTGGCACAAAATATCTTCGGACCGTGTCTGAATAAGGGACCGTGTCTGATGACACTATGCGCGCCAGTTTTTTGGCTGAAGCGATTCCAAATTTTCGGCTTCCGCAGAAATATCTACCTCCCCGCCCCCTCCCCCTTACCAAAATCCACATTTCCCCTCTTTCCGCCTTCCTTTCCAAGTTGAAACCTTCACTCCTTGCTTGCAGCGCCGCCGCCTCCTCACCGGCGACCCTCCTTCACGCTGTTCGGCCTCGCCTATCCAGGCAGGTAATCCACACCCGACCCCCATCCTCCTCCTCCTTCCACATTCCACATGCCCCGACCGCCGGCATGAGTGTGGCACCTTCCACCCAAATCACCGACCCCTCCACCAAATAAGCACCGGCCTAAGTGATAATCCCCAAGTGCAGGGAATCATCGTAGCAATTCCCAAAGGTGGAAGTGATAAGTATGGAGTGTCGAACCCACAAGGAGCTAAAGGTAAGATCAATATTCTCTCAAGTCCTATCTGCCACTGATATGACTCTACGTACACCGAACGTTTGGTTCCAACTAGAAACGAGAAATAAAACTACGTTGTGGGTATGAAGAGGATAAATTTGCATGATATCGGAGAGCTAAAATATAAAAGTAGGTGCTGTTATCATAAAGTTAGAATATATTACTAAATATTATAAATAGTGAGTATGGAAGAATGATGGATCGGTGTGCGGAATTATCCTAGGAAATTGTTAACAAGACCGGTAGTCGTCATTGCAATTTCATATGAGGGAGAGGCATAAGCTAACATACTTTCTCTTCTTGGATCATATGCACTTATGATTGGAGCTCTAGCAAGCATCCGCAACTACTAAAGATCATTAAGGTAAAACCCAACCATAGCATTAAAGCATCAAGTCCCCTTTATCCCATACGCAACAACCCCCTTACTCGGGTTTATGCTTCTGTCACTCAAGCAACCCACTATAAGCGAATCATAAACGTATTGCACCACCCTACAGCGGGAATCCCTCATGCTTGCGCGACACAGAGGGCACAATAGGACAGCACCAAAATAAAACATACGACTCATACCAATCTATATCATCAATCAACCCAAAGACAAAGGATATCTACTCAAAACATCATAGGATGGCAACACATCATTGGATCATAATATGTGCCATAAAGCACCATGTTCAAGTAGGGATTACAGCGGGGTGCGGGAGAGTGGACCACGTAAAAGAGATGAAGATGGTGATGTTGATGAAGACGATCACCGTGGCGATGATTCCCCTCCCGATGGCACTCCGGCGCCACCGAGAGAGAGGAGGAGAGGTTCTCCCCCTTGTGCTTCCTCCTCCATGGCCTCCCCCCTAGATGGGGAGAAGTTCTCCCTCTGGTCCGTGGCCTTCATGGCGATGATGGCCCCTCCGGGATCCTCCTCCATGGCCTCCAGTGATGATGGCCCCCTCCGGCAGGGTGCCAGAGAGGGCCTAGATTGATTTCTCGTGGCTACAGAGGCTTGCGGCGGTGGGACTTCTGATCTAGGTTATTTTCTGGGGGTTTATATATTTATAGGATTTTTTGGCGTTGGTTTGACGTCAGGGGGGTCTCCGAGTCGTCCATGAGGCAGGGGCCCATGCCTAGGGGGGTGGGCGCGCCCCGCACCCTCGTGGACAGCCCGGGACTCTTCTGGCCCAACTCATTTGCTCCAAGGGCTTCTTTTGGCCCATAAAAAATCAACAAAAATTGGCATGTCAATTGGACTCTGTTTGGTATTCCTTTTCTGTAAAACTCAAAAACAAGGAAAAACATAAAACTGGCACTGGGCTCTAGGTTAATAGGTTAGTCCCAAAAATCATATAAAATAGCATATAAAAAATCTAAGATGGATAATATAATAGCATGAATACTTCATAAATTATAGATACGTTGGAGACGTATCAGCATCCCCAAGCTTAATTCCTGCTCGTCCTCGAGTAGGTAAGTGATAAAAGAAATAATCTATGAAGTGTGAATGCTAGCAGGTGCACAAGTTTGATCGATGATAATTTCAATCACCTTTTCTAGCATCATTATATGTCATAACAGTAGCTCATCTCATAAAACTTTTCATGATCAAGTAACAAGCTATTCACATGTTAAAGTATAGATCATAAACTTTCTTGAAAACTAACGAACAGTGCTCTTAGTCATCAAACAATTGCAATTCATCTAATTTTTGGGAAGGGTCTATGTAAGAGCTTTGATTCAGCAAACTCCACAGACTCAACTATCATTTAATCTTTCACAATTGCTAACACTCATGTGATATTTATGGGTTCAAAGTTTTAATCGGACACAGAGAAAGATAGGGGCTTATAGTTTTGCCTCCCAACCTTTTACCTCAAGGGTAATGTCAATAATAATAATTTATGAAAACCTACATCCAAGTGGATATATATCCGGATCCCTCCAACACAAAGTGCTTGCCAAAGGAAAAAGTGTAAAAAGGAAAGGTGATGATCACCATGACTCTTGTATAAGGGTAGAAGATAAAAGTAAAAGATAGGCCCTTCGCAGAGGGAAGCAGAGGTCGTCATGCGCTTTTAAGGTTGGATGCACAAAATCTTAATGCAAAAGAACGTCGCTTTTATTTCTTCCCTATCACAAGTTCATATAAAGCTTATTTTCTTCGCACTAATAGATCATACATATTTAGAGAGCAATTTTTATTGCATGCACCAATGACAACTTACTTGAAAGATCTTACTCAATCCATAGGTAGGTATGGTAGACTCTCATGGCAAAACTAGTTTAAGGGATATTTGGAAGCACAAGTAGTATTTCTGCTTGGTGCAAAGAATTTGGCTAGCATGAGAGGGAAAGGCAAGCTCAACATGTTGGATGATCCAAGACAATATAACGTTTCGGATATAGGAAAACATAACCCATTAAGTTGTCTTCCTTGTCCAACATCAATTTTCTAGCATGTGATACGTCTCCAACGTATCTAATTTTTTTTATTATTCCATGCTATATTATATTGTGTTTTGGATGTTTAACGGGCTTTATTATACACTTTTATTATTTTTGGGACTAACCTATTAACCGGAGGCCCAGCCCAAATTGTTTTGCCTATTTCAGTGTTTTGCAGAAAAAGTATATCAAACGGATTCCAAACGGAATGAAACCTTCGGGAACGTGATTTTTGGAACAAACGTGATCCAGAGGACTTGGTGTCTACGCAAAGCAATCAACATGGAGAGCACGAGGCAGGGGGCGCGCCTACCCCCCCCCCCCCCCCCAGGCGCGCCCTCCACCCTCGTGGTGCCCATGTAGCTCCACCGACGTACTTCTTCCTCCTATATATACCTACATACCCCCAAACTATCGGAGACGGAGCCAAAAACCTATTTCCACCGCCGCAACCTTCTGTACCCGTGAGATCCCATCTTGGGGCCTTTTCTGGCGCTCCACCGGAGGGGGCATTGATCACGGAGGGCTTCTACATCAACACCATCGCCTCTCCGATGATGTGTGAGTAGTTTACCTCAGACCTTCGGGTCCATAGTTATTAGCTAGATGGCTTCTTCTCTCTCTTTGGATCTCAATACAAAGTTCTCCTCGATCTTCTTGGAGATCTATTCGATGTAATCTTCTTTTGCGGTGTGTTTGTCGAGATCCGATGAATTCTGGGTTTATGATCAAGATTATCTATGAACAATATTTGAATCTCCTCTGAATTCTTTTATGTATGATTGGTTATCTTTGCAAGTCTCTTCGAATTATCAGTTTGGTTTGGCCTACTTGATTGATTTTCTTGCAATGGGAGAAGTGCTTAGCTTTGCGTTCAATCTTGCGGTGCTCGATCCCAGTGACAGTAAGGGAAACGACATGTATTGTATTGTTGCCATCGAGGATAAAAAGATGGGGTTTATATCATATTGCATGAGTTTATCCCTCTACATCATGTCATCTTACTTAAAGCATTACTCTGTTCTTATGAACTTAATACTCTAGATGCATGCTGGATAGCGGTCGATGTGTGGAGTAATAGTAGTAGATGCAGAATCGTTTCGGTCTACTTGTCGCGGACGTGATGCCTATATACATGATCATACCTAGATACTATCATAACTATGCTCAGTTCTATCAATTGCTCGACAGTAATTCGTTTACCCACCGTAATACTTATGCTATCTTGAGAGAAGCCACTAGTGAAACCTATGGCCCCCGGGTCTATTTTCCATCATATTAATCTTCCAACACTTAGTTATTTCTATTTGCCTTTTATTTTACTTTGCATCTTTATTTCTCTTTATCATAAAAATACCAAAAATATTATCTTATCATATCTATCAGATCTCACTCTCGTAAGTGACGGTTGAGGGATTGACAACCCCTTTTATCGCGTTGGTTGCGAGGTTCTTATTTGTTTGTGTAGGTGTGAGGGACTCGTGCGTGGTCTCCTACTGGATTGATAACTTGGTTCTCAAAAAATGAGGGAAATAATTACGCTACTTAACTGCATCACCCTTTCCTCTTCAAGGGAAAACCAACGCAGTGCTCAAGAGGTAGCAGCATGTCATATTTTAATGAGTGCTCACAATTACAAAAGATGTCCAAGATAGTATATTTATATGTGAAATCTCTCTTCCTTCAATATTCTTTCATGAATTGTTCAAGTGACCAATTCTGTGTTTGCTAACTTTCAATAAGTTTACTACCTATACTTATTCTGTGTGAAGTCATTACTCCCCATGGTATAAGCATATGAAACATATATAAATTCATATTTATGTTATTCAATTCATTCAACCATTTACTCATAGGATATACGTGAAGCACGTGAGTAAATGACAAACTACTCCAAAAAGATATAAGTGAAGAACACTGAGTAGTCAAATAATTAACTAGCCATGGGAGGATTCTTTTCCATTCAAGATTTCAGATCCAATGATTTTATTCAAACAGCAAGTAAAATTGAAAATACGCTCCAAGCAAAACACATATCATATAACGAATAAAAATATAGCTCCGAGTAAGGTATACCGATAGTTTCGAAGACGAAAGAGGGGATGCCTTTTGGGGCATCCCCAAGCTTAGGCGCTTGAGTCTTCCTTGAATATTACCTTGGGGCACCTTGGGAATCCCCAAGCTTAGGGTCTTTCCACTCCTTATTCTCCTCATATCGATATCTCACCCAAAGCTTGAAAACTTCAATCACACAAAACTTAACGGAAATTCGTGAGATAGGTTAGTATGGTAAAGAGTAAACCATTCACTTGGTACTATTAAAGACAAGGTTCATAATTGTTCGCACACAATGCCTACTGTACCATATCATTTCTACAATTTATATTGAGAAATATAAGCCATAGAAAATAGAAAACAAGCAAACTATGCAATGAAAACAGAATTTGTCAGAAACAGAACAGTCTGTAATGATCTGAACAGCAACCATACTTTTGCTACTCCAAAAATTATGAAATAAATTGGTAGACGTGAGGAATTTGTCTATTAATCTTCTGCAAAAAGAATCAACTCAAAATCATTCTTCTGTAAAAAATGACAGCTAATCTCGTGAGCGCAAAGTTTCTGTTTTTTACAGCAAGATTACATTAACTTTCACCCAAGTCTTCCCAAAGATCTTACTTTGCACTTTATTGAAACAAAATCTATAAAACATGATTACTACATTAGCTTAATCATGTAAACACACAAAAACAGTAAGGGTAAATATTGGGTTGTCTCCCAACAAGCGCTTTTCTTTAATGCCTTTTAGCTAGGCATGATGATTTCAATGATGCTCACATAGAAAAAAGGAATGAAACATAAAGAGAGCATCATGAAGAATATGACTAGCACATTTGAATCTAGCCCACTTCCTATGCCTAGAGATTTTGTGAGCACACAATTTATAGGAGCAAGAATCAACTAGCATAGGAAGGCAAAGCAAGTATAACCTCAAAATTTTAAGCACATAGAGAGGAAACTTGATATTATTGCAACTCCTACAAGCATGTATTCCTCTCTCATAGTAATTTTCAGTAGCATCATGAATGAGTTCAACAATATAACCATCACATAAAGCATTCTTTTCATGATCTACAAGTATAGAAATTTTACTAATCTCCACATAAGAAAAATTCTTCTCATTCGGAATAGTGGGATCACTAATTCCTAATGTTAACACTCTTCCAAACCCGCTTTAGATGATAGTATTATTCATACTCCAAAAGATATAAGTGAAGTTCATGGATAATTCTACAATTAATATTGACTAACCAATATCCAAGCTCAAAATATATAAGTGAAGCACACGAAGCATTCTATAAAACCATACTCAAAAGATTTAAGTGAAGCAGAAAGAGCATTCTATAAGGTCATACTCAAAAGATATAAGTGAAGCACAAAGAGCATTCTATAAGGTCATACTCAAAAGATATAAGTGAAGCACATGAATCATTCTATAAATTCATGAAGGGACATCTCATACTAGCATGGTTCTTAAAGAAAAAAACACAAAGGACACAAATCATGTGAACAAAACAAAAACCGAGGTATACCGATAATTGTTGAAGAAGAAAGATGGGATGCCAACCGGGGCATCCCCAAGCTTAGATGCTTGAGTGTCCTTGGAATATTTACATGGGGTGCCTTGGGCATCCCCAAGCTTGAACTCTTGCCTCTCTTTATTCTTCTCACATCGGTAACTCCTCGTTCTTCGAACACTTCATCCACAAAAACTTAACAAAAACTTTGTGAGATCCGTTAGTATACTAAAGCAAATCACTACCTTTAGGTACTGTAATGAACTAATTATTTATTTATATTGGTGTTAAACCTACTGTATTCCAACTTCTCTATGGTTCATACCCCCAATACTAGCCATAGATTCATCAAAATAAGCAAACAACACTCGAAAAACAGAATCTGTCAAAAACAGGACAGTCTGTAGTAATCTGGAAGTTTAGTAAACTTCTGTAACTCCCAAAATTATGAAATAAATTACAAAATTTTAACAATTTGTACAGAAGTAATGTGCAAAAGTTTCAGACCCATTTGACCTTCCAGTAACAAATGTAAAATCACGCACTACAGCCAAAGTTTCTGTTTTTGTTCTGCACATAGTAAACAAGCAATCTAATCATCCTAAAACCAAAGCTTGGCACATTATTTTTATAATACAATGGATATACACAAGGGGATAATTATTTACAGAGAAACTTCCATGAAAAATTCTACATTGTTTCCGTGAGCATGAACACAAGTGCTCAAGGTCGACCCTCACTTCTTCAATGCATAACTTTCCAATCACTTCTCTTTTTGAAAAACTTTTTAGGCAAGGAAGGCAAGTAATTTTTTTTTCTATTTTCATTCTTAAATTTTTTTGTATGTTTCACCCACAGCTAAACAGAAACAAAAAGGAAAAACAAAATCTACTTAGTGAAGAAAGCAAACAAGCACACACGAGAATATCAACCCCACGCTATTGCTCCCCCGCAACGGCGCCAGAAAAGAGCTTGATAATCCCCAAGTGCAGGGAATAATCGTAGCAATTCCCAAAGGTGGAAGTGATAAGTATGGAGTGTCAAACCCACAAGGAGCTAAAGGTAAGATCAATATTCTCTCAAGTCCTATCTGCCACTAATACGACTCTACGTACACCGAACGTTTGCTTCCAACTAGAAACGAGAAATAAAACTACGTTGTGGGTATGAAGAGGATAACTTTGCATGATATCGGAGAGCTAAAATATAAAAGTAGGTGCTGTTATCATAAAGTTAGAATATATTACTAAATATTATAAATAGCGAGTGTGGAATAATGATGGATCGGTGTGCGGAATTATCCTAGGCAATTGTTAACAAGACCGGTAGTCGTCATTGCAATTTCATATGAGGGAGAGGCATAAGCTAACATACTTTCTCTTCTTGGATCATATGCACTTATGATTGGAACTATAGCAAGCATCCGCAACTACTAAAGATCATTAAGGTAAAACCCAACCATAGCATTAAAGCATCAAGTTCCCTTTATCCCGTACGCAACAACCCCCTTACTCGGGTTTATGCTTCTGTCACTCAAGCAACCCACTATAAGAGAATCATAAACGTATTGCAACACCCAACAGCGGGAATCCCTCAGGCTTGCACGACACGGAGGGCACAATAGGACAGCACCAAAATAAAACATACAACTCATACCAATCTATATCATCAATCAACCCAAAGACAAAGGATATCTACTCAAAACATCATAGGATGGCAACACATCATTGGATCATAATATGTGCCATAAAGCACCATGTTCAAGTAGGGATTACAGCGGGGTGCGGGAGAGTGGACCACGTAAAAGAGATGAGGATGGTGATGATGATGGTGATGTTGATGAAGACAATCACCGCGGCGATGATTCCCCTCCCGATGGCACTCTGGCGCCACCAAGAGAGAGGAGGAGAGCTTCTCCCCCTTGTGCTTGCTCCTCCATGGCCTCCCCCCTAGATGGGGAGAGGTTCTCCCTCTGGTCCTTGGCCTTCATGGCGATGACGGCCCCTCCGGGATCCTCCTCCATGGCCTCCGGTGATGATGGCCCCCTCCGGCAGGGTGCCAGAGAGGGCCTAGATTGATTTCTCATGGCTACAGAAGCTTGCGGCGGCGGAACTTCTGATCTAGGTTATTTTCTGGGGGTTTCTTTATTTATAGGATTTTTTGGCGTTGGTTTCACGTCAGGGGGGTCTCCGAGTCGTCCACGAGGCAGGGGCCCACGCCTAGGGGGGTGGGCGCGCCCCCCCACCCTCGTGGACAGCCCGGGACACTTCTGGCCCAACTCTTTTGCTCCAGGGGCTTCTTTTGGTCCATAAAAAATCAACAAAAATTGGCACATCAATTGGATTCCGTTTGGTATTCCTTTTCTTTAAAACTCAAAAACAAGGAAAAAAACATAAACTGGCACTGGGCTCTAGGTTAATAGGTTAGTCCCAAAAATCATATAAAATAGCATATAAATGCATATAAAACATCTAAGATGGATAATATAATAGCATGAATACTTCATAAATTATAGATACGTTGGAGACGTATCACTAAGCCATGGTGCACGCAGTATGGCCAGGACCTCAAGGAGCATTTGGCAGCGGAGAAGCAAATCGCGGCCGCATGCGCGGATGAGATCGCGATGGCTGCCATTCGTGCCGACCCCCAGATCTTGGAGGAGCACCTCGCCGTCGAGGCCACCGTTGATGCCTCGCGCGCCAACGCCGCGACGCGGTTGGCTGCTTTAAACGACAGTTCGTGGCGTTTTCTCGAGGCCACCGTCGGTGCCTTCGACGAAGACTACGAGGTGTTTTCTCAGCGTGCACGTGCTTACCTCATCTTGAGAGCCAGAAGGTTGGTGCCCGAAGTGGCTCAGGCAACTCACCACTACAACGAGGGCACCCACGATGCGGAGGCCTCGCCCTCTTCCATGTCCAAGGAGCCAATCGTCATCGATATCTCCGACAATGAGGAGTAGCTTGTCTTATTAGCTCACTATAAGGACCCATGTTCAGTTTGCTACCTACTGCCTTTCCTTAACAAATTCTAGTGAATTGTGCTATCTATTTTCACCATGCAATCTTCTGCTATAGTGTATATGTTCTATATGTCGTGCAATGTGGTGTTCAATTAACTGCTTGGTTCAATTATGCAAATTTGATGTTCAATTCTTCAGGGTGCAATATTTCCAAGTTGTTAAGCATGCTTGGTTTGGTTAACTGTCTGATCTTCTATTAGGAGTATGTTATATTGTTCAATTGGTGTTTACTTAACTGCTAGGTTCATTTGTTGTGGCTTGGTTCACTTGTTGTGGTGTTTAGTTAACTGCTTGGTTCAATTCTGCAATGCGATGTTCAATTGTTGTGGCTGCATTCTGTTATTATATACCATGTGAGGAATAAATCGAATTTGGCTGTACTAAATACATGAGAAACAAATACAATTGCTATATTTCCAAGTTGTTAGCATGCTTGGTTTGGTTAACTGCTTGATCTTCTATTAGGAGTATGTTATATTGTGCAATGTGGTGCTCAGTTAACATTTGGTTCATTTGTTGTGGTGTTTAGTTAACTGCTTGGTTCAATTCTGTAATGCGATGTTCAATTGTTGTGGCCGCATTCTCTTATTGTATACCATGTGAGGAATAAATCGAATTTGGCTGTACTAAATACATGAGAAACAAATACAATTGCTATATTTGCAAGTTGTTAAGCATGCTTGGTTTGGTTAACTGTCTGATCTTCTATTAGGAGTATGTTATATTGTGCAATGTGGTGCTCAGTTAATGTTTTGTTAATTTGTTGTGGTGTTTAGTTAACAGTTTGGTTCAATTTTGTAATGTGATGTTCAATTGTTGTGGCTGCATACTCTTATTGTATACCATGTGAGGAATAAATCAAATTTATCTGTACTAAATACATGAGAAACAAATACAATTGCTATATTTGCAAGTTGTTAAGCATGCTTGGTTTGGTTAACTGTCTGATCTTCTATTAGGAGTATGTTATATTGTGCAATGTGGTGCTCAGTTAATGTTTGGTTCATTTGTTCTGGTGTTTAGTTAACTGTTTGGTTCAATTCTGTAATGCGATGTTCAATTGATGTGGCTGCATACTCTTATTGTATACCATGTGAGGAATAAATCGAATTTGGTTGTACTAAATACATGAGAAACAAATAAAATTGCTATATTTCCAAGTTGTTAAGTATGCTTGGTTTGGTTAACTGTCTGATCTTCTATTAGGAGTATGTTATATTTGTGTAATGTGGTGCTCAGTTAACGTTTTGTTCATTTGTTGTGGTCTTTAGTTAACAGTTTGGTTCAATTCTGTAATGCGATGTTCAATTGCTGTGGCTGCATACTCTTATTGTATACCATGTGAGGAATAAATCGAATTTGTCTGTACTAAATACATGAGAAACAAATACAATTGCTATATTTTCAAGTTGTTAAGCATGCTTGGTTTGATTAACTGTCTGATCTTCTATTAGGGAGTATGTTATATTGTGCAATCTGGTGCTCAGTTAACGTTTGGTTCATTTGTTGTGGTGTTTAGTTAACTGCTTGGTTCAATTCTGCAATGCGATGTTTAATTGTTGTGGCTGCATTCTGTTATTGTCTACCATGTGAGGAATAAATCGAATTCGGCTGCACTTAATACATGAGAAACAAAGATAAGTGTTATATTTCCTAATTCTTAATCATGCTTGGTTTGGATAAATGGGTTTTCCATTTGGCTTGAATTAATCCGATGAATCTGCAATGTGATTATTTATCATCAACATATTTTACTGATAGCATGTGAACCCTTACTTAACCTAATGACTAACTACCTTATATGTGTTGTAGGGAAATAATGGGAAGCACTGAGGTTTACAAGATGGTACTACCTATTATACCTTGCCTTTTTGTATTCCTTTGCCTCATTTCCAACATAGAGAAGATATTTATGCACATCCTTGTTTTCAGGCTTCACTGATGATTACCTCTCAAACCACCTCTGTGATCAGAAGGCGAGGAAAGTTTTCCTACAACACCCACGGTTCAATATTGAAGTGTTCTTGAAGAGGTCGAAGGATGGACGGTCAATCATCCACAGGCACTGGCCTAATGTTGCAAAGACCTTCAACATGAATGAATGCTCAATATTCGCCTTCCGCTTCAGCAGTTTTCCAGATAAGATGTATCTCTCTATGTACCGTCTATGATGCTAATTTTGAAAGGTTCTAGATGTTGCATGTGAAACTTGCTGCTAGTGCAGTTGTGTAATAGGGTAGCTGAGTGCTGAAGCTATATCACGTTGTACTCTGATGTATTTCAATTATGAAATCCTGCTTCCTTAACATGGAAATGGAATATCTTATGTGCTTAATATGAATGTTAATTAGATTAGTAAATGGATTATTAATAATAGGGCAATTAGTCTGCTAATTGGCCAATTAGCTTGCTAATTGGGTTTTTCTATTGCAAACGGTTAATGAGAAACCACCGTGGGTGATGACCACAGTTTCTAGGAATAAATCGTGTTGGATCAACGAACAATCACACACGACATTCTCTTCAAAACTGTTTGCGTTACGCCACCTTGCGCAAACGTTTTCCTTGTAGTGACTGTGTGGGATGTATATACGAACGGAAACGTTTAGTGGCGACTGACTGTGTGGGATATACTTACGATCGAAAATGATTTCGCCTATATAATTGTATTTTTTAGCACTACTATACGTATTTCTGTATTTGAGTGCTCGCCGATCGCACACGACCGCATTTTGCCGAGCGTGTGTGTCAGAAGGCACTGGTGGAGCTTCGTGAGGGCAAAAGCGTGCCATGGCCCACCAAACCCTTGGGCTAAACATGCATGTAGTAGTATATACACCCCTAATAAAAATAGTAGTACATATATACAAGTGGCCAAGCCCACGGCTGCCTAGCTTGCCTGAAACCTCGTCACGAACTCACGATTCTTTTGCTCGATGCCTCACTCGATTTCTCTTCCTATCCAACAGAGTAGCGACGCTAGGGCACGGGCCACGCGTACAGCCGCAGGGAGGGCCAGAGAGTGGCGCGGAGCCGTGGAGGTTGAGCCGCCGGTGGCACCGACACATCGTAGCAGCGTCGAGCGATGCAGAGGCCTGAGGGCGACCCATGCAGCGGCGGCATGCCCCAGGAGGCCACTAGCAGCGTAGCGACCTAGACGATGTTGCACACGCATCTATCGGCCAGTACTAATTTTCCTATAAAATGTAGGCTATAGCACTCTGAAATTCAATAAATTGATAATACACATCTTAATTTGGTACTTTCTCCGTAAACTAATATAAGAGCGTTTGGAATACTAATAGTAATGATCTAAACACTCATATATTAGTGACCTAAACGTTTTTATATTAATTTATGGAGGGAGTACTGGGTAATTGTCATGGGCAGTAAAGCTAACCAATGAATAATTGATTTGGCTTTCATGAGAAAAAGAGATAATACAATTACAAATGAAGTTGGGAAAGATTTTTCCGCAACAGCTCTTAGTCCATTGCTTGAGTTGATTTTTTTCCTTTTTGTGTTTTCTTTTAGTTTGGCCCACCCAGGTTTTCCTTCATAGCTCCGTCACTGCCAGGAGGGCATATCCCCAACGGTTTCTGGGTCGTGTGGAAAGGACCCCCTATCGCCCACACTCATTTGGCGACGGTTCCGAATGCCGTCGCGTAAAGGGGTTAAAAACCGTTTGTTTAGGACCGACGCACATCAGTGAATGTAACGAATCTTTCTAGCCCCGAGGACTTCACCAAAGGGATAGGAAGAAAAAATTAGAGACTTCAATTTCATCTTAGTCGAAGTTGGCCTCTCGAATTGTAATGTCCGAGGGTATTTAGCCTTTTAATGAGATATATTGGCATTTGAAAGTCAGTCAAGATCAAAACAAAGTTTGGTATCCAATATACATAATATTTGAAAATTAACCATAGATTGCCAATGTAGTTAAAATAGGCAAGCCGGTGTAACATTCATCTGCAGAATCGCACATGCATTTTACAATGAAAAAAGCTCTACAGAAAGAAAAGCAAAAATAAATCAATAGTGCACCAACCTTCACATGTGTATCGATATATAACTCCATCTCCACAGAGTCGATTGCAAGGTTCAGTTGTTTGTTCGTTCACTCTTCAATAGTCACTCCTCCTTCGAATTAATTAGGGAGAAAGGCACAACCAGTTAGGAATTAGAGGCATCAGAAGAAAATTAATTCTTACTCGGTAATTCTAATGGCCTTCGAGGTAGCGCATGTCTCTACAGAATTCACGAGACATGGCTCCTGTTACCAGAAGGCTAACATTGTAGTCTGATCACACGGGAGTTTTTGAATGCACTGCTGCTAACCTCTCGCGTTCTCGTGTATGCATCGAATTATTGGGCTCCATGTAGCAGTAGTACTTGGCCACTTTGAATGTCTCATGGGCTCGAGCGTCTCTCGACAGTAGTAGCGCTTTGGATAGATCCTGGAATGCCCTACTAGCTTGCTAGGATGATGGCCAGACTTGCATAGCACGGCCTCCCTCTTAGCGCCTGAGTAATTAACTCGTCAACATAGCAACCATTAGCACGCACTTGTATGAACAATAGTGTTTAACTCGACTGCAGTTGAACCCTGCTTACATACATGTACTCGTCTTAACCACTGCCCATGCCCTTCAACTAATCATCAATTAACTAATGAATACTCCCTCCGTACCATAATATATGTCATTTTAGCAGCTCAACATATATTATGGTACAGAGGAAGTATATAGCTAAAAAATAACACTTTTGGGGCTAGAGTTTTTAAAAAATGACATGTTTTGTAAAATTCTTGAAATACTATCATAACATTTGGTTGGTGGTTTGAAAAAGCTCCAGTTGTTCACTCGGTTAAAATTAAGAACAATTGATCCTAAAAAGAATTCAAGGACAGTTATGACATATTGAGCCACGTGGTATTCTTTTGGTAAGGAAACTCAACACGATAAGTTGGACCATCCAGCACCCCGTCTCGTCCCCATCTCCGTCCCCTGCTTGGTTGTGCGCCGTCGCGCTCGAGCCCATCTCCGGCGAGACTGTCTGGTGGCAGTCGGAGGAGCCCGACGATGGTGGCTGGGCGGCCAGGGCGTGGCCGACGAGCTGGTGGTCGGCCTGGGCAAGCTCGGCCGGATGCAGAGGAGAGCAATGGCGGCTGGCGGCGGGGGCGGCTGTATAGGGCGGGGCCCTGAAGGCGTCGCCGTCCGAGCAGGCGCCTTCCTGCCGGACCTCCTCCTTCCTCCCGGGCGTCCCTCTGCGCGCCGCCACCTTCAAGCACGGCCGCCGTTCGCCTCCGCACGGTGAGCTCTCCGCGCCGCGCGTGTGGGTGTGGGATCTGATTTGAGATGCGATGCAAATAATGCAGCAACGGGGATCTGATTGGTTTGGCCATGAATAGATGAGAGGGAATTTGTTGTGGGGATTTGGCCATGTCTGCCGCGGGAACTCAAAAACAGAGAGCGCAGAAATATATTACAGGGCTTTTGGTGTGAGATCACATTCAGTAGATAGTTTCTCGAGCTTAGGATCAACCACTCGGCAACCTGGAGACGAGTGGTTTAATTCTCACTCCATTCGGTCATTCACTCAGGCAGTAAATACCCAAATCCATGAGCTCAAACTTCACACCATTACATTTATTCAATCTTAGTGACAGGGCACACCGTACACACCATTACATATGCTCAATCTTAGTTACAGGGCACACATTTATAACAAGTAGCAAAGACACACATTCAGTCGATCGACATACACAGATAAAGAACATATATGTCCACGCGTGCACTGTGGGCAGAAACACACAATAGCAAGCCAAATAGCACACACAAACCACACCATCGGATGGCAGTCGGTCAATGATGAATGGATATGATAGGAAGGGCACCTCCGGCATCAATCCTGTCTCTTCCAGCAGGATGGGAATCTTGCGGCCTTGCCCATTTCTTCTATGTTTCCCATTTCTTGGTATTGGTTTTCTGGTTTGTTGTGTATAAGATTGGGTTTATTTTTATGTTTGTTAATTGCTTCTTTCAACTCAACAGGGATCAATTCGCCATTGAACTCGAGCTCCTTCAATTTTGGAAGGTTGCCAATGCCGGACAGACTCCCCACCGTGCCCCTTGTGAAGGACCAGATGATTTTCTCGAGCTTAGGAGCAGATCCGCTGGCGAACTCTATCTTGGTGATGGCAGAACCATCGACAATAAGAAGGTTGAGACTTGGGAACTCATCTTTGTTGAACTTAATCTGGCTTTCAACACAAGCTTTCTCCTTCAGGACTAGGCAGCGCATATATCGTATCTTGGCGAACATTTTCAGGTCATCTTCGCTCAGTTTGGTACTACAAAGAGTCACCTTGGAAACTTTCTCAGCCTTGTCAAATAATGAAAGCTTGTTGTTGTTGTTGTTCAACTCGACTTCCTTCAGTTCTGGAAGGGCTTCGACCCCAGAAAGAGATTGTATGCCATCGGTTGAGCATAAAGTGATCTTCTCCAGCTTAAGGGCCCCACCTTCAAACAAGATGTCAGTCATGTTGGAGCCCTCAACAAGAAAGCACTTGAGATTTTTGAATTTGTCATTCTCGAAGGTGAGCTTGATGTCGATGTATGCTTTTTCTCGGAGCCTGAGACAAACTATATTGGGAAGTTTGTTGAGGACCTTCAGATCATCCTGCTTCAGTCGGGTTCCAGTTAGAGTTATCTTCGCAAGTTGCAAGAAGTCGTTATGTTTGGTCAGCACTTGAAGAAGTTGCCCCTTTTTTGTGGTTCCAGTAATGCTTAGGCTCTCAAGAAGAAGCTTGGGAGGTTGTTTATAATATTGGAGAACAGTACTTGGAAAATCTTCGTTGGAAGGCTCTTGCTCAGTCATGGGAAGAGTGATTGACAGAGACTTGAGGCACTCATGCAAGTCACTGATAGCTCGAAGCAAATTCCTAATGAGTTTGTCATTGTCTCCAATAACCACACCAAGCTTCCTCAGTTGCCACAGCTTTCCAATATCTTTCAAAACTTGATGATTTTGTGCCTTGACATTGGACAATACCTCCATGTTTAACATTTTTCCGATCTTTTCAGGAACATAAGATATTTCAGTACTGCCTGCCTTCGGCACAGTGTGTCCAGCCAGCAAACGCTTCAGCTTCAGGAGTAGGACATTTACTGTTGCAGACTCAGGCACATGGGTGTCCCGAATATCCAATACTTCCAGCTCACGGAGGTTGTTGATTTCACTAGGCAGCTGTTTAACATCTGTTCCCCTTAGACTCAGATACTTGAGCAGTACCATTGTTCTGCAGATGTCCTTGAGGTACCGCTGGTTCTTACCACCAAAGCATTTACAGCCTTCTAGATCTAGCACCTTGATAATGGATACTCGAAATGATTCTTCATAGAGCTTTTCGAAGAATCTGTTGATTTTATCAGAGCGACGGATTCGAAGATTGTTGAAAATGGAGAAGTGGCGAGCCAAGTAATGTGACAGCCGTGTTTCTATAATGCGCTGTTTTCTGGCGATCTTTGTTATGAATCCATGAACTACATCACCTATTACACAGCTCTTCACCTGTCCTGTTGCACCAATATCAGCAGGATAAACAAGCCACCGGTTAATTAGCGCATCAAAACATCGATTGGCATGTCGAACAGAACTTGCCCAGTCTTGCTTGGTTATCAACCCCTCTACAACCCACCGTCCTATCAAGGTTGACCGCCTGATGTGTTGTCGTCGAGGGAAAATTGCTAGGTATAGCAAGCAGGACCTGTATTCCTTAGGCAGGTCACTGTAAGAGAACATGAACATCTTCTTAGCAATGATATTCCTGTCGAATGAGTTGTGCCCAGATGTGTGTGAAGCTTGAGGTACCGGCTGCAGGGCTTTGTGCAACTTGCTTAGCTCTTCATGGCTCCTCTTGGGGTTGGCGTGCAAAGCATGAATGAAGATCTTCATGCAGAATTCTTGTTGCTTACACTTGTCCAAGATGTCAAGATAAATCTTCGGGTTATCTTCAAGCATGTGGTTTTTTGTAAGCTCAAGTGCAGTATCACGGTAGAGGCCAAGAAGACAATAGTCTATAGGCTCCCGCACTGGCCAACAATATTCTTTGGCTCGTGCTATGTTATCTTTGAATGTCAACATCAGTGCACCAGCTATGCGACCAAACATGCTGAAAGCATTTTTGGTCTCCTCCCATCTAGATACCCAGTCATCATCAAGTTTGAGGATAACAAGGATCTGGCCATCTTGGCTCATCAAACGATCTTCAATTTTGTCCATGATTCCTTTGATCTGGAGCTGGTCTTTCATCGTGCACTCTATTTCCCGAATCTTTGCTATGGTTTCTTCAATTAGAGCATCCGGAATACAATGCTGACTTTGTATACCATCAACTGTATCTATTTTCTTCACGGATTTGTCTTCCTGCAGATCAGCTGGACCTGGTTTCTTCGTGGATTTGTCTTCCTGCAGCTCAGCACCTGGTTTGTGCATGGATTTCTCCTGAAGGACCTTGCGGATCATTTCTTTGATTTGATCCTCGACCAATATAATGGTGCTAGTGGTGCTGACGGCGGTGGCTTGCTCCTGGATCTGTGGGCGCTTCTTGGTGGTCACCTGGGGGAACACCTCCCTTAGGATCTGTTCATAATGGGCTTCATTGAGACGAATTGCCTTTCCTTCATCTTCTTCCATATGCCCTTTAAGCTTCTTGGCTGTTCCCTTGATGATAGCCTCGTGCGTGATTGTGTCTTCCTTCCTTTCTAGGTCTCTGATTGTGTCTTCCTTCCTTTCTAGGTCTTGTTTGGTAGCAGGCGCACCTTCAGCTGGCTTGTGCTTGAGCTGCCACAGCGCTTGGAGGAGTACGCCTAAGGGTTTATCTTTAACGGATTCTGGCAGACCCAGCGGGTCTTCATCCATTTGTTTCAGGTTTATCTGCAGCTGTCCGCCCTTCATTTTTTCCATGATGTTCTTGATTTCTTCAAACTTGTTGTCCAGGTTCATTACTTGGATTTGTTCTGTCAATTGATTGAGCAGCCTCCATTTTTCTAAGCGAATATCACTTTTTATTTTTTCAGTCTCGTCTTTGCTGACATGACCTTGCTGTTGCTGGGGCTGTGGTTCGGCAGATTGAAGCTTCCGCAGGATGTAATACAGAATGTCCCGAGTTCGAAGGGCTCGAGCAAACAAGTGCACTGCTGGGATGTCGACCATGACACTGCGCCTGCTGGGACAATGTTTTTTCCACATTGAGGAAGCTTCCTTCGCAATAGCCAGGGTTTCCTCCTTATCCAGTGCCACAATGGCGACCGATGGTATGGGCTCCCCCTCAGCAGTGTGGCGTTGTGCGACATCGTCTATCCATTCGGCTAGCTTCACCCTAGTGTTCTCCTCCGGCGTACGAGGCTGGTAAAATGTCCCTCTTACACCAGAATAGTTAGTTGTTGCCATTGCTAGCATGAGTTCATCGTTGCTCTTTTCCTTTTCATCTCCGGAACTAGTAGATGATGTAGACGCTTGCTCCTCTGCTGTAGGCGACAGTGCCGCTGCCGCCTCCTTAGCCGGGACCTCAACGCCGTACCTGTAACATGCCAGAAATAATTAATTAGAATGAAAAGTTCAACCATGTAGCCACAACAACAGATGAAGAAAAATAACTTCTGCAAGTGCAATATATATAGGCCAGGTGGAAATTCCGAGACCTTTGATAGGTTTATCTCATCAAAACAGTCAAAATGGTGTGGTGGTTTATCTTTCTATTTTATTTTTTTGAGGGCGGTGTGGTGGTTTATTTAGGTAAGACTCTGTACCAGGGGGGATGGGCTTGATGTTTTGACAATGTTTTAGCAATGTTCACATATATACAACTTAAAGCGAATTATATTAGGTGGCAAAATAGTCGCTCGGTAGCTAACTAGCTATAATACTTCTAGTAAGTTTCAGCCGAGAGTTTGTCATTTCATTTATCAGTAGGTATTCATTTCAGTGCTGCCAGTTGCACAGCCATATACACTACTAACTGTAACTGTAAACTCAGTAGTAATTGTTCATTATATTATCAGAGGCTGGCATTTAATTAGTAGCATATGATTCCTTCCCTCATTTATTAGTTTTTACTAGTAACTGTAAACTCAGTAGTAATTGTTCATTATATTATCAGAGGCTGGCATTTAATTGTAGCATGACTGAACTGTCAGCCTCATTTATTAGTTCCTACTAGTTAATTACTATGTTTATAAGCCAAAAACTAAAAGGCCAAAAATTAAGCCTAAGAAAGCACAACTAATCTTGTATACCAGCGATGTCAAGTGAGCAAGGCCAAAGACAGATGGGCGTTGATGGGCTGACTAGGCCTAGATACTTTTTTATTCCATGTTGCGTGTATCTAAAATACTTTTCTCTTTTATTCTCTCTAGCATAGTGATACATGGGTTTGTATGTGTGCACGTTTTTTCTAGATGTATAATTAATTGTTCATAATTAATTTTTTGTGAGGAAAATTCTTCATTATCCCCTCCGTTCCATATTAAGTGTCGTTGATTTATTATAACTTTGTACTTACATTCTTTTAATTTCTTGATTTCACAATAGGTATTATATCCATTTTATTTTCTGATATGTACTACTTTATGTTTCATGCATTTTCTGTATTTAATGGTTTTTGTTCTACTTATTTTTAATCTATTTCGCACCACTTAATCCTGAATATTCACGACGACTTCCTTTTCAGAAGATTTTTCCCACCGGTAATCGTGGATTGCTTTACAACAACTTTCAATTTCTTCCAATTTGTTTTTTCTTTTTCACTAGTAATTATGAGTTTTTTCCTTCGATGATTTTATTTTGTTCCACTTTTTATATTCTTACAATAGTTATGTTCCGTGATGAATTTTAGTAATCTTGAGTCACTTCATCATGAGTAATTTGATCCAGTAATATTAATTTCTCTGTTCCAGTACTAATCTTGAATTATTACACTGTGACATTATTTTTGTTCCACTTTTCTTGTCCGAATATAAATCCTAAATTATTGTGAAGATGATTTTCCCACTTTTTTGGTCAATAAGTTGTATTGAATTGTTGCGTGGTGATAATTTTTGTTCCACCACTTACTATGGATTGTTCCATGTTGGCTTCGTTTTTGTTCTGTTGTTAATTATAAATTGTTTTATTTTGGTCTTTTTATTCATAGTTATAATATTGTATCATGCTTTTTTATATTATTTATTTATTTTTGTTGCATTAGGAGTCCGAATTGTCCAATATGATTGTCTTGCTCTAATTATACTAATTCCTTGTCCTAATAATCATCTGCAATTGTCCTACAACTACCTTTTTGTCTCACATTGTTTTTTTGTCCAGTAGAAATCCTAGATTGTTCCACTTATTTTAATTTTTTGTTGCAATAGGGTTATTTATTGATTCCAGCATGACTTTTTTGTTCCACTTATGTTAACTTCCTATTAGTAATATAGTATTGTTCCATGACAACTTTCAATTTACTGTACTTATGTCATTTTTTGTTTAAATAGGAATCCTAATTTCTTCCATGATAATTTTTTAATGTTTTTTTTCAACTAGTAGTATTGAATTGTTTCATGATCGTGATGTTCACTTGAGCTGCGTTGTTGAGTGGTCTACATAATTTGGGCCTTAGTGCATTGAACTGCCAGACCGGTAAGGGGGACCGGCAAATCCTATTCCTAATAAGCAGAGTAGTAGCGGGCTTGCTTAATGGGCCAGCCATTTCCTTCTATAGTGTTTTCTTTGTTCATTGTCCAATTTACTTGTCTTATTTTGTGGTGTTCATGCGATTGTCCCTACTTTGTGCATTTCATGTTTATTATGTCTTCGAAAAAGTATTTTCACCTATTAGTATTTGTTTCTTATATTTTTTTCATTATTTCATTGTTTTTCCTTCTCATATTTTTCCATTCTGTTTTATTTTCCGCTAGTGGAATATTTTGCTTGATCAAGGCAGTTTTTGTGAATCCCGAACTTATCCTACAAAAAATCTAGGGGCAAAAAAAGAGCCTGGTCAAAATTTAAGATAAAGAAGGTCGATGTCGAAAAGACGCGCCACAAGGTGGCATCTCTTTCTAGTAGCTGAAAAGTCAAAAGGGAGCCGATCTACATCCACTCCTCCAAAAAAGCAAAAAACAATATTTGGTGCCTAATTTTTTTGGAATGATAATAACAAATATTTTTATAGATGTCTAGTATACATGTACATAAATATTTTTATCAATATATGTTTGACATAGGGTAAATTTCTTTTGTGGCATACGGATTTGTATTTTGGGTAGCTTTTGAACTGAAGTTTCTTTACTAACATTTTACATGTACTGCCTCCGGTCCTTTCTAATCCACATATAAGATTTTTCTAAAGTCAAACTTTGTAAAGTTTAACCAATTTTATAGAAGAAAAATCAACATTTATAATACAAAATTAACATCATTTCATGCATCATGAATTTAATTTTCATATTGTATAACTTTGGTATTGTAGATGTTGATATTTTTTTGAATATAAATATGGTCAAACTTTATGAAGTTTAACTTCAAACAAATCTTATATGCGAAGTAAAAAGGACCGGAGGGAGTATGTAGAATACATGTATATATCCGTGAAAAAATCAAACTTTTTAAACTGCTGATTATATTTTTGTACTGTTGAAAATACCATGTTCTATGGAGCACAAACCAGATTGACACTCTCAACATCCCCTCTCAACTGAGGCAGGCATTTTAAAGGAAATCAATAGATTTTCACTTTTGTGCCACTCTCTCGCCATCCATCTCGGTGTCCCTTTGTTCCTCCATACCTTAGGTTATGAATATGTTGATGGCACGATAGATTCCCTTGACACACACTAGTGGAGAAACACAATCTTGTGCTGTCACCACTTTATGGTACAAGTTCACGTTGATGACCAATTATTTGCATTGGTATAATTGTGTCTCTAAGCATTCTCTTATCATTGTATTGTATTTATTAATCTTTCGAATTTGAAGAATCATGTGTAGATATTAGTGCTTCTATTTATACCTTAATGCACTCGAATCGGATGAAACAACCATAGTGGAAGCAGGGAACTGCGGTATGTGAGCAAGTACTGGCCCTATTTGCTTGGCTTCACCATAAATGCAAGAACGTGTGTGAAGATATTGACATAATTTGGATGTCTCACAATGAGAAGAATTATTGTTTATTATTTTGATGATTTTTTTTATGTTTTAACCCTTATTTGAAGCTTTGTTTCCACATATGGTTGTTTCCTTTTCAATTTACTTGCGGTGTATTTTTACTCTTTGAAGCAACATGTATGAAATCCAGGAGTAGTACACCCTATAATTTACACACTCCTTCACCATGTTTATATCTCAATATAAACCACACAACTTAGAAATCCACCTTGCGATTTTGTACGTACATGAGCCAAGATGTAAATGAATTTCAATGGTTTTGTTATTTATAAGACAATTAAAATACCTAACTGCAAATCGATACTTAACTGCAAATCAATACTAGGATTTGTAGGATCGGATCATTGATATTCATTTGAGTACAAAGCTAAGATAAAATCTTCATCGGATGGCTATAAATAATTAAACGTCAAGTGAAAAAAAAAACTATTTGTAAACCGATTGAGAAATAGTCACTCTTGGATTTCTATATTAGAGCGGTTGTTGAGGCATGTTCTTTGTTATGTTCCCCTTGATTCCATGGATGTCTATTATTATGGAAATTTGTAATTGTACGACCATACCACTACACCTTCTATCTTCACTGTCTATGATTGCATCGAAATTCTTCTGGACAAACTTCTCTTTAATTGTTTCTCCAAATAAAAGAAAAATTGAACTCGAAACTTTGCGGATCAACATCGCACAAGTATTACCATGTGCAGAAATATTTTCAAATTTCTTGGCACAATAGGAATTTTTCAAAACGATACAGCTCATTCAAAATTTTAAATTTGACAAATTTATGTTTTATCAAAAAGATCGGAAGCATTTTATACAAAGAGTGGCACTTGTGTATAGTTGACTTGCATAGTTTTAATATCAAATGTCCTCTTGTTCGGAAGAAACAAAAATGAGAAATTTCTATACGAGGATAGCTTGGGTGTTGATGCAAACTGAATGGTGTAGGTAGAAGGTGTAGCTAAATAGGGGTATGAAAAAACCACACTCTTGTCTATAATTGTTATTTCTGTTGTTAGTTGTCTGCCATGGATTGGGAGATAAAAGAGGCTAATTGCGGCAAATATGCTACAGCATAGTGTTCTGAGAATGCAGAGAGTGTTACAGTACCTGGTTCGCCGCTCGCCAATGTCATGCGCCCTTTCCCTGAGCACACCCAGCTGGATGGCCGCGCGACGCTGGGCCACCATCTTGTGCACAAACCAGGGAAGCCAGAAGACGTAGCGCCGGAGGCCGCCGCTGGCGAGATGGAGCTCGGGGTTGCCGCGGTACAGGTACATGTCGATGCAGTTGCTGCTGTCCTGGGCGAGCAGCCGGACCTGGTTCATCCACGTGCGCATCTGCTCGTCCTGCTCGCCACCGCCGGGCGCCTTCTTTGACAGGTGCGCTAAGAAGCTCTGCATGCTCTCCATCTCCTCCTGGATGAACTGCACGTCATGCCGGACGCGGCCCAGCAGCAGGGCCTCGTTGCGGATGACGCCCAGCAGCGAGCTCACCGCACCCGACGCAAGCTCCGCCATTGCTAGCTCCTCCCTCCGCCGCCGGTGGCTTTGTGTCTAGTTCTCCTCGCCTCTGTATTGGAGATGCACGGGTTGCACCACAACGGTGCCGGCCGGTGGCTTCGTGTCTAGTTCAAATCGGTGATGCACTAATTCGGTATGCACCCATGTGGGTGGGTGGGAAGAATTTGTTCTTCTTCACGTGCACAAGGCAAGTATCTGCTCCTAGCTTTTCCTTCGAAAGAAAGAAATACCTTCCTTCTTATGTCCACCTTGTGATCAGTATAAGATGTACACCGTCATAGATTCCAAGGCAGGAAAGAGAATTGCTCGATCAAGCCGGATTGGCTTGGCTTGGTTTGGTGGAGCCGAGCTGAGCCTACTTTCTACGCGTAGTTCGTTTCTTGACAAGCCAGTAACCAACATGTAAATGCAAGATCAATTTTGTAGCCAACGATTAATCTTTCAGTTTAAGCAAAATTGTCAAATTAAAATAATTTTGTTTAATTTTTGTGGTGTATAGCACAAAATAATGGCTATATTGCTTGTAAACATTCCACGGAATCCTTCATACTACTTCGTATCTTCTGTTCCATCGGACCTATGAGCCATGTCTAGTCTACTTAAAATTAGATGGGCAAAAATTGGGAAAAGTGAAAAATTTATGGATGCATGTTGCAAATTTACATAATATTTTTGTTGGTTAATCATTTGAGACATTTGAACCCACAATTTGAGCTCACCTAAACCCTTAAAGTTAAAGCACCCTCAGCTCACAAGCCCAGCGAACGGAGCTAATTAAGTTCTTTGTCCACCACAATATTAAGTGTTAACTGTTTAGTTAGCGGCCCTTGATGATAATATACGAGGTAGGGGACCCAGTGTGGGTCGTCTTTCTTAAAGGAAGTAGTGAGCCAGACTGTAAAACAGATTTTCAGAACATGGGGCAACACAGCACTTTATTTTGAACTGCTCCAAAAAAGTGCTTAAAAGATTTTAAAAAATGAATTTTTTTACATGAGAATGCATGCATGTGGTCTAAGTACCTGCAAATTTCGTTCAATAATACACTGTATTATGTGCTGCACAAAAAAGGCAAAATTTTAGCCATAAAACAACAAAAAACAAGCCTCTAATTTTCATGTATTTTGTCTTTTTTATCTTTTACATGTAAGCTGTACTACCTCTGTTCCTAAACATAAGTCCTTTTAGAGATTTCACTACGGACTACATACGGAGTAAAATGAGTGAATTTACACTCTAAAAGTTCACTCATTTTACTCCGTATATAGTCCTAGTAAAGTCTATAAAAAAGACTTGTATTTATGAACGGAGAGAGTATATTGCTAAAATTTTGACCTAGTATACTGCACTGGTATATGTTCATGCACGCAAAAATTTGAAAATTTTCGAGCCGTAAAAATCTGCATTTTTTGAACTTCAAAATAAAGTGCTCCGTTGCACCCGTGCTCAGATGTCAATTTTTGGCCAGACTGGTCCTAGATTAGCATATACTAGATAACATCTTTAATTTGATTCTTTGATTCTTATCGAACCAACAATAATCAGGTCACCTTTTAATCTGATTCTTTGGTTTTAGTAAAGTTAAACTACGCCTATGTTGTCTCAACATAGCCGGTCCCAAGCCCGGGTAAAGGAGGAGGGTTGTGATAGGCTTGGCGAGCCAACGTAAAAACTCAGCCACTCTTATGAAGATGAAACCCAAAGGATTTTCGTTGGGGCGTAACCCTCTCAGCGACGCGCTACATTGGAACCAGGGTGTGGTGGAAAATGGGCAAGGGCCGGGCCGTCACCCCCCAGGTGGCGCGCCGTATCTTGATCCGTATACGGTGGCAAGTGAGCGAGGATCGGGTCGTCGCATCCTTAGTGGCACGCTACATCGGTGCCCGGATATAGTGGAAAATGAGCAAGGGTCTTCGCATTTGACTCGACGAGTGTAAAGGGTAAGGAAGCTAGCCGAGCCTAGGAGGATTCACTTAGGTAGCTGGAACATAGGGGCTCTGACAGGGAAGCTTCGGGAGCTAGTTGATGCAGCGGTGAGGAGAGGTGTTGATATCCTTTGCATCCAAGAAACCAAATGGAGAGGACAGAAGGCGAAGGAGGTGGAGGATACCGGCTTCAAGTTGTGGTACACGGGGACGGCTGCAAACAGAAATGGCGTAGGCATCTTGATCAACAAGAGCCTCAAGTATGGAGTGGTAGACGTCAAGAGACGTGGGGACCGGATTATCCTGGTCAAGCTGGTAGTTGAGGACAACTTATGGAGAGATATAGGGAGCAAAAGAAGGACTTGCATATGGTGTTCATTGACTTGGAGAAGGCCTATGATAAGATACTGCGGAATGTCATGTGGTGGGCCTTGGAGAAACATAAAGTCCCAGCAAAGTACATTACCCTCATCAAGGACATGGACGATAATATTGTGACAAGTGTTCGAACAAGTGATGTCGACACTGATAACTTCCCGATTAAGATGGGACTGCATCAGGGGTCAGCTTTGAGCCCTTATCTTTTTGCATTGGTGATGGATGAGGTCACAAGGGATATACAAGGAGATATCCCATGGTGTATGCTCTTTGCGGATGATGTGGTGCTAGTTGACGATAGTCGAACGAGGGTAAATAGGAAGTTAGAGTTATGGAGACAAACATTGGAATCGAAAGGGTTTAGGCTGAGTAGAAGTAAAACCGAGTACATGATGCGCGGTTTCAGTACTACTAGGTGTGAGGAGGAGGAGGTTAGCCTTGATGGCCAGGTGGTACCCCAGAAGGACAGCTTTCGGTATTTGGGGTCAATGCTGCAAGAGGATGGGGGTACTATGAAGATGTGAACCATCGAATCAAAGCTAGATGGATGAAGTGGCACCAAGCTTCTGTCATTCTCTGTGACAAGAGAGTGCCACAAAAGCTAAAAGGCAGGTTCTACAGGACAACGGTTCGACCCGCAATGTTGTATGGCGCTGAGTATTGGCCGACTAAAAGGCGACTTGTTCAACAGTTAGGTGTGGCCGCATAATTCTATCATAATTTCTGAGATGTCATCGAGTCTGACCTATTGGCGTTGTTCATTTGTCTTCACGCCGATCAACTTGACCTATCCAGCCTTAATTTTGGAAGATTGTTTTGTTGCAATATAGACTCACATGTTTCCTAAATGTCCGCTTCAAAATTTTCACGAAAGTGGCTACTAATATGCTCAACATGGTTAGTGGCCATGCCGTCCGGTCATCCAAACAGCTTTTATGCAAAGAATGAATATGCGCGATGAAGTAGTAATCATAAATGATACCATTCATGAGATGCACTAAAAAAGCATGAGTGGAGTAGTTTTTAACATTGATTTTGAGAAGGCCTATGAGAGCATCTACAGCTGACCGCCCCAAACTGGCCTCAAACGCCCGGGTGGCCCGCCCGGTCACTGACCGGTCACAATAATGTGACCTAGACGGGTGCCTCAAACAAGCCTCAGACGCCCGTGCTGATTGGCACCCCTCATATCCAGCCCAAATATCGGGCGGATATGGGGGCGACCGGACGCGCCTGCCATGTCGGACCCGGCCCATAACGGCCCACCCGACCCAACATATATTCCTCCCCATTTGCTCGCCGGACCAAACACTAGCTAGCTCACTCCATGTCCCCCCACTCCCCTCCGTCACCCAAGCTCACCTCCAGCGTTCTTCGGCCGTCTCCGGCATGGCGGGCAGAGGATCCGAGCCCTTCACCTCCAGATCCCGTCGACCCCGAGCCCATCCCACGCGGCCCCGAGGAGGAGATGGCCGTCCGGCTTGCACTCCACCGCTCCTGGGAGGAGGCCCGTGCACGACAGCGCTCGGCCTCCTTCCGCTGGGAATCAATTGCGTCCCCCAAATTGCGCATTTATCTGGGGCTAGGTGTGTCGTCGCTGCCTCACCGGAGGCGGTGCTGTCCGTCTGGCGTTCGAACACAGTAGCGTACGCGCAACCCTTCTGTTGGCGTTCGGAGACCATGGGCGCACTATGGGCGTCGTCTGACGCTAAAATGGTGCGGCGTGCCCGCCGTGCGAAGCAGCGGGCGTGGGAGGCGGCGGAAGGCCTCGCGGCCCCGGAGGTCGGCGAGGCGGAGACACATTCTCCGATGCCCCGTATGGTGCACGAGTCCGGCCACCACAACCGCGTCTTGGTGGATGTTGCCGGCTCATCCCAGGACGGATCCATCATCGATCTGACGTCCACCGACACCCAACGGGTTCCGGAATCCGACCAGGAAGAGTATGGCATGGAAGATGGCGGTGCCTTCAGTCCCGTGAGCCGACTCATGTCCCATGCCCTACTCTACCTTGCCGGAGACCGGACCAACACTCTGGGGAGCGCAGCCGGCCACCGGATACGGCCATGGCGGAACCGGGCAAGCTCAGCTTAAGATCAGTTTACTGGCATGTAATAATATGGATTTGTGGTTTCTAATTTGAGGTATCTAGATGTGGAATGCATTATTTGAGGTGTGACCGGTCTGTGTCCGCAGAGGGGTCCGGGCGCGTTCGCGGGTGTTTGTGGGGTCAGATTTGCCAAGTCCGGAAGTAGATGCTCTGATAATGTCAAATGGTCGTTCCTTCAACACTCCCTGAGAATGAAAGAATTCAATGATAAATGATGCTGGTGGATCCAAAATTTTGTTACTAGAGGCAGTATGGTTATCAAAGTCAATGATGACGCAGGCAATTACTTTCAGACAAAAAAAGGACTACGTGAGGGTGACCCCATGTCTTCAATGCTATTTAACATTGTCGCTGACATGTTACTATTCTGATTGATCGTGTCAAGCATGGCGTTCAAATTGCAAATGTAGTACTAGACATTGTGGATGGTGGCCTTTCTATTCTACAACATGGCGATGATACGACTCTTTCTATGCAACGTGACGTGCAACTTGCTAACACCATGTTATTTTAGTATTAGGTTTCAGGATTATATTTTTTTGAGAAGGGGCAATTACCCACTTGCCTTTGTAGTTATTAAACCTCATCCTCATGAATTGTTTACTTTGGAAAAAAAATGGTTCTGCCAATAATATCAATTGCAGGATATGACAAATGACACATGGGAGGAGTTAAAGCTCCCAGCATTTCAATCATCAAGACTGAACATCCTAAATAGTACTTGTTGACATTGTACATGTATATAGAGACACACCATACAAGACTTGAATAATTCGGGCTTCTTCTGGGGATTTTACTATTTTGTAGTTCCCTGTTTTTTCCATGATGTCACCTTTTTTTTGTGTTTGTGTATTTATTTTTCTTTTTGTGTGTATCTGTGGTTTTTTCCTTTAAGTGCGCGCGTCTTTGTGTGTGTGTGTTTTCT